>NC_048896.1:73817037-74146989 GCF_011077185.1 Oxyura jamaicensis | reverse complement strand
AGAAAAGAAAAGAAAAGAAAAGAAAAGAAAAGAAAAGAAAAGAAAAGAAAAGAAAAGAAAAGAAAAGAAAAGAAAAGAAAAGAAAAGAAAAGAAAAGAAAAGAAAAGAAAAGAAAAGAAAAGAAAAGGAAAGGAAAGGAAAAGAAAAGAAAAGAAAAGAAAGGAAAGGAAAAAGAAAAGAAAGGAAAAAGAAAAGAAAAGAAGTCTTTATTTATGAACTTAAGCTATGCAATAGGTCTACTTCAGCAAAAGATTAAGTTGGAACTTCCAAGTCTGTGACACTGTCCTAGAACATACTGAAAGAAGCCTAATGCTTTTATTGCACTCCCTGTGCAATTCCCTAGCCAGCTGAACACTTTATATAAAAAGTGCATTTAAGAAAATGGAGTGTTGTTCACAGTTATCTGTAGAAGTGGGTTCTTTAAATCAAATGGAAAGAAACTTCTGCCTGGAGTCCTAAGTCAGATGAAAGACTTCAGAGAACACTTCGGAACTAACCTAGTATTGACTCTAACTATGTGGCTCACTCATACGGAGCAGGGCTGTTCTAATCTCATTTGAAGGCACCTAACTCTCCCTATTTCACCATATGGGGGATTTTTAGTACCTGCATTCAGGTTCTATTTAGAAAACTAGACGGAGAAAGTTAAATCCAGCTGCAGTGATTTTTTTTTTTTATACAGCTACAATCTGAATGACACAGACATATCATTTGAACCCACTGTCCTTCCATTTCTACCCCAACCTCTGAAAGTCTTGCTTACTTATTTGGTCTTAAAACAAAGGTCTGTGTTTGCATATTATCTACTATGCAAAACAAGAAAAAAAGCAATCATAAAAAAATGGGAAGGAAAAATGGTTCTAACTCTGAAAAGGAAAAAACAGCATTATCCATAGCAACAGAGTATGTTTTTTTTTTTGGAGATCTTGTTTTCCTTTCTGAGTGAAAGGAAAATACATGTCCACCTTTTCGTTCTGTCAAAGGGAATCATTTTTTCTTCCCGGACAAAGACAGCAAAGACAGACTAGAGTATGTTCCACCATTTGTAACTGTTAAAGCTCGGAGTTTGTTTAATGCGCAGTACAAATGAATTCCTAAGTGCAGCAGCACTGCTAACACTGAAGTATAGTTTAAATTATCCTGTTAATTATTCTAAACAAAAAAGCTAGTTATTCAGCCTTTCCTTCCTGGTCCTTGTATATCGCATTGTATATGAGAATAGAGATGATATTAAGATTCCTGTACACTGACGAATACACTGGGACACATTTGCTGAAATACACAAAGCTGTGATTCCTGCTGCTTCAAGAACAGAAATGTGGTTCATAATATTTGCAGTGATAATGTTTCTCTCCAGTTTTTGTGACATTTCATTCTCACACATGAAGAAGAGATTTTATTAGTTTTTCACCCACAAGACTGCACACTGCATTGCAATAAATCATTATATACTTTGCCTAATCATGAATTTAATGAATAGCCAAGCTTTGCCTCTTTCTGTTCTGGGGAACTTTTTTAATAGCTCAGTTCTGAAGATCCTAAGTGTCTGAAGGATTGATTTTTATATCCAGTAAAGATTATGCTTACAACTGAACCTAAATTCCTTCTTTAATTAATACATTCAATTTGCAAATTATTCTTCCAATTCATGATTGCATTTGCTTCCCTCTGATCTTGTACACACAGGGTTTACTACATGAATGAATCACATACGATTCCTTGCTTTTTGCAATCAGTGAGACTTGCTGTTGCAAACAAAAGATGGCAGTGAGCTGGAAATGGACCAATGGATTACAAACCTGAAGTATTTTCCTAAATGGAGATGAATTTAAGAGCAGGCAATGACAACAGCTGCCTGGGAAGTAGTCAAAAGGCAATGAGAAAGACTGGAAGGATGGACTAGAATGATAGACACTAAGTGATCGCCCAGATCTGCAGAATGATGTTTTCAGGAGAAGCCTGAGGCAGCATATGTCAGAAAAAAATGTATCTCTGAAATACCTCACAGAAATTATTAGGCAGTTACGCAGTGTGGCTGCATATGTGGCTGCACAGATGGAAGACAAGAAAGTTGACAGAAGACCTACAAGAGGGACATCCTGATTGAATTAACTTCTAGGCAACGAACTGATTTTTGTTGTTGTTGTTGTTGTTGTTTTTAATTTGTCATCCACACTGTACAGTCTGGGAATATTAACAGTGAGATAATTGGTTATGTATTTTTATCTTTCTTCTCTGTGCCAAAAAAAAAAAAAAAAAAGAAAAAAGAAAAAAAGAAACAGCATATCAGTAGTAATGAAATAATTCATCTCATGTTGTTCTTTTTCTCATAAATTAAACAACAGAAACCACTTGTCAATTGACTGCCTTACCACAGGAACTCAAAAAGACCAATCAGATACCTGAAACCTAGTTTTTCATAGATATATTCTAACAGTGCATTTCTGGAAGAGTTTATGGTTTAATAAACTTATGTGAATAAACTTTATAAATGAGAAAGGATAAGAAAATGCAAAGTCTCCACTGAGGAAGAAATGTCTGTAGACAAGAAATTTTACTTAGCAAGTAGCATCTAGTAAAATGAACTTCAACTGATTTCTTCTCTCTGGCACCTCTTCCCTATTTTCCTTCTCTTTTTGGTTGACATTTTTAGGCCCCACACTCTGCAAACTTACTGCAAAAAGCTCTCTCTCTCTTCCACACTACTAATACCTAATCATTCATCCCTTTTACATATTCTGCATTCATTTCTCTATTGTAATTCTAACTAACGTTAGTGAACATATACATGGCCCAGGTCTCAGTCAGTCTAAATCAGTACAGCTACATGGCCTCCAGGGGGATTACACTAGCCAAGGGTCTGTGTCTAACAGCCTGTAGAGCAAGGCCAGAACACTCAGCTGGAATCTGTACATCCACTAAATGGCACGTGCTGCAGCAGGCAAAAAAATATTTGCCTGGAAGAGAAGCCTGTTTAGCTATCCCCTGGCCAAAACACTTATCCATGCATTTTTAAGCTGTTCGATGTTCCCATATTGAATGCTACTGCATATACATTGTGTTACAGAAAATCTTCAGAAGGCAAGTCCCTTGATAACATATTTGGGTGGCCCTGTGCTGCTGATTTCTCTGGTTTTCTGGGCTGGATTTGGAAAGGGCAGAGTTGCATTTGGCAAATGATTATACAGGCAAAGCAGAGCTACAGTTACCCTGGGGGAAAAAAAAAAAAAAAAAAAAAAAAAAAAGTGATAAACCAGGCAAATGACAAACCCCTCCCCATAACCCTATTTCCTTTTTCGTTTATTAGCAAAACTAATCAATAATAAAGAACTGAAAATACCCATACAGTGCCCTAATAAGAAACTCAAGTTACCTCTTTTTTGGACAGATGTTAGAATCTGGAATCTGCCTCAGAATGCTTCAGGCAGATCTTTCGTTGGACTGCATGCTGTCGTTCCAGAACTTTATTCTGTGTGTGATATGCCTAGCTAATATTCAGCATATGTCAAAATAAAGTTATAATCTCCACTTCAAATTAATACCCTTATACCATATCAGTCTTCATGAGTGTTCTTTTTATTAACTGAAGTAATCCTAATTGCTTCAGACTGTGTCCAAACTCAATTTGACATATGATATGTTGCTCTATTTTTATTTTTATTTTTATTTTATTTCCTCACAGTTATTTAAATGTAAATCATGAGTACCCTCTGGATATCATGAACAGTTTGGAAGACTGACTGTCTTGTTATACAGAGTATGTTGTTTCAGTAATGGCAAAACTACCCCTCAATTCAAAATATAGTGACACAAGCCAAGGTATTTTAGGAGATAGATAAGCTTTCAACTATCTAGCTTATTTCCTGATTTGAAACTGCTTATTTAGGATGAACTTTTTAAGTAAGTGCCCACAAATAAATCTACAATGTCCACTAGGTTTTCCTCTGTGTAGATAAATCTAGTTTCAGATGTCACTTAGTCATTTCATCAGGAACCTCCGAATTTCACACACGCCTCATGCAAGAGATTGGCATTAACTTAGTCTCCTTGTAGTCAAAGAGGTTTTTAACTAGAAATGTATAATGGAGCCAGAATTTCCATTTCCCAAATGTTTTAGCTGTCATAAGCATACATTCTGTGACATCAAAATTAAAACACAAAACAGATTCTGTATTATTAAGATGCAGCCACAAGAAACCATTATAACAGCTTGACAATAAAGAAGTCCATTCAGCAATATTTGTTTAAGATCCCCTTATCTCAGTACTTGTGTGTGTGAGAGAGAGGTAAACGAGCAGATTAAAAAGAACATATTTAAGTATTTCCCGAACTTAGAGGCAAGGAAACGAGTATTATTTTTTGTAATGTTAAAAAAAAAAAAAAAAAAAAAAAAAAAAAGGATTATCTGAAATGAACAGATACTGCCCAAAGGAACTATTGTATAATTAAATTCCCACATGAAATTCAAAGGACTTGCACACAGAGTTCAAATTTGCCACTTCCTCAGCCAGGAGATCAAATTAAAATCTGAATAGACACCTATGCAGCAGAGTTCCTAAGAGGAGGCACCGTAGTATTTTAACTCAAGAAGATAAAGACAAGGTTGTAGGAAATTTAATGAAAAAAATCTTCACTATCATAAGATATAGGGCTTGTGTAACTCTAGCCTGTATTTGAACACCTGTCCAAACCTATGTGAAATATAAGGTTCCTTTTATGATTACTCATCATTAATGCAAACCTAATTTAGTGTGGGCACTATTGCTTATTTGCAAATGCTGTCAGAGGATGGGCTGGATGTGAAAAGAATTCTTTGTATTTAGAACAGGATCTCAGACCAGACCACCATGTAAAAGAAATGCCACCTTCCCTGGGTCCCTCTCCCCATGCTCCAGTGTCTTACTGCAACTTCCTTCCTTCCTCTGTTAAAAAACAGACTAACCTGTGAAGCAGGTAGCATCAAACAGCTCTGACTCTGTTAGAGTAGAGCCAGCTTTCTGGCATGTAAGAGACTTCATTCAAATGTAGTTCTCTCTGCAAGCAGAAATCTGCATCTGTATTCCAGCTTTGTTTACTTAAAGACCTGCAGATATTTAGTTGAATAACTGCCTCACATTCTGTTTATGCAAGCAAAGGGATTTAAACATGCACGTTTAGCATCTTCACATCAAACCTGCAAAAACACCAGGGGTGAGGTAAGGCTAGGTAAGTGGAGGGAGAAGAAAATAATATTCAGTAAGGGTGGAATATAATATTTAATGGATTTTAATCAGGTATTTAACATCTATGCCATAAACCTCATAATCGTTACTAATATTATTATATCCAAGCACAAAAATATGACTTGCTACTAGAAATCTATTGAAATTTGATAACTTTTCAAAACCCTAAAGTAACCCTCTTGCCTTTCAAGTTACAATGGTTCGTATCAATATGCTAGACATAGAGGGAAACTGAAAATGAATCTGTGAAACCTACTGTGCCCATATGGCCTCACAGTTGTCTACATGAACAACGTCAGACTAAAAGCTCTTGGGACAGATAAGGGCCTTCAGTGTTTTTTCAGTTGCCAGATAAAATAAAAAGATGTGTTTTGTTTTTCAAACTCAAAACAGAGAGCTTTGTTATTCAACTAGTTTTAGAGATCTAAAAAAAGAACAGAGTCAATATAAAAGTATTGCTATTTATATAGGTCAAGAAAAAATATTTTCCAATATTTTTCAGAAAATACTCCCATGTGGAAAATAAATAAATAAATAAATAAATAAATAAATAGAACCTTTCTTTCTTTCCTCTTGACTCAGATAAGCTACTCACTCATTCCGCTTTATGTGTTATGAGCTGTTCTATCATTTTTAATGGTATGCTTTTGCCATAGTCAAAATAGTTCAGTAGGTATGATGAGGCTAAAGAACCAGGTCAAAATACAAAATAATGAAAAAACAATGAATCATTATAAGTAATTGCTGTTTCACTTTGAAATCTTTCTTTACAACATATCCAGAAGACCAAAGAGAAGGGGAAAAAATCTATTGTCATTTAAAAGTCTTCTTAAAAGTAATTTTCAGCACTTTAGAAGCAACTAAAACTATTCTTCTAAGAAAGAAAAAACATAGAGGAAATGGAAGCTGCAAATAAACCTTGAAAATATTTAAATACTCACTTTAAAGAAGCCTTTTAAGCTGTTTTTAAAGTCGCATTTTGGGACCCCTGTTGATTTCTTCTTCGAAAGCATTCGCATACAACAGAAAATAGCATCTAAAAAAAAAAAAAAAAAAAAAGCACCAAGCACCTCTTTCTGCCTTTGTTCAGGAGAACACCTGGCCTATGAAATTCAGGGACAGAACCTTCCCTGGGGTGCCGCTTTTGTAGGAAGCTAACAAAACTTTTAAAAGTATGTATTTTTTGCCTCATTGGAGCTTACACAGCTTTATTTTAAACTTTTTCCATCTGTTTGTCTGGCTCAACTGTGGGTACCAGTGTGTTTAAAGCAAGCTATATTATTTGTCCAACAGAAGCCTGCAGTCAGCAGGCTCCATCCTATTTCTGGCTAAGAGCAGAACCAAGAAGTTCCTCTGGGAGGAAGATGGGAGGGGAGGAAGGGATGGGAAGGCAAGAGAACATTTCTCTTTTCTTCTACAAAGAACTGCACTTGTAAAAACTGGATCAAAGCTTCTTCGTGGATTAATGAAAGGATGGGAGTCATTCATTTCTTTAAAGGGGGTGGAGAGGGCCTGAATTAATGAAAATCATGCTCGGGAATACTTGTAAAGGCTTTTTAGTCAGGATGACAGCTGGGCTGAGATCTTGCTGTCCTTTCCATCTATACCAAGTTCAGCCTCTGTTCTCTCCCCAGCACTGCCACCCTCATCCCTTGCTTGTCCTTCAGAAAGCAAAGAGGGGAAAAAAAAAAAAGGAGCCCACCAGATAGATCCACCAGTTCCTTAAAGGAGTGACAAAAAATTCTTTAAACAGAATTGCATCACTCATATTTAAAGTTAGTCATGTTTCTTAATGTTTTGTTATTAAAAATGAAAAGTAATTCCAATGTTACAGATAGTTGTTTTGAATATATTCACTTTCTAAATTCATTAACTTGCACACAGTGCATGTTGAAGGGAGAAGGGAAAGGTGCATCTGAGTATTATCTTTGGACTTCCAGCCATTACATGGCACTTTGTGCCCCCTAGGAAAATGGCACCTATAGATGCTAACTCCTATCTACAGACATAACACAGCCACAGCAATGTGAATTTCCACACAAGTGACTGATATAGGTGATAGGCTTCATTGGGATTTTGATACTACCCTTTCCAGTATCTGCCTGCACTGCATTAAGCAAAACAAAACCCCACCAGCTGTCATGTGCAATTCATTCTTCTTCTCATTCTGTCCCGGAGGGGACAATTGTGTGCACTGGAGTGTTTTCTTTTTGATAGGCTTCTGCTTCATTTTAAAATGTACATGCTTTTCTCCATTTATATTAGAGAAAATAAAGTCAAATGAGTGTACATTTTTAAAGAGAAGGGGGGAGGAAAAGCTATAAGGGTTCTTGTTTCTTGTAAGCCTGTAGCTAAGGGGTTTTGATATGAAAAGAGCTAGGGAAGGTAACCAGAGCTGATCATATGGGTTTGCTAGTTTGTAGTAAACAATCAGTTTTACTAAATCTGCTCCATGCATCAACCCAAAAATATCCGTAGGTGTTGGTACGTATGGAATTGTTAGCATCATAACTCACAGAAATCTTTCTAGAAGATAGTTGATGAAAACAGTTCCATGCTCTTTTCAGCTGAATTGAAAGGACAGTGTGAGAATGGGGTGATGTTTCCTCTAGGTCACTTAGCAGTATTGGGTTGATGTAATGCCTATCGCATTGTTTCAGAGGCATGTCAAGAGCTTGTTTTTACATTGGTGAAAAGAGTAAAGAAAAAGGAACATGCTTTCAGGGTTTTTTATCTTTAGTGCATGTTCAGTGAAGAGAAGAATAACGAAGTGAAGACAGTCCGGTGTTTTAACCTTGGCCTGCTCCCTGGAGTACACATGATTGCACAGTGAACTCAAGGTATAATCGTTACGCAAATTTGTCACAAACATGTGACAAGCATACAGGGAAGTTTGATTCCAGGTGGATTTCTGACATTCTGAAACATTTTAAGCTTGCATGTTGATATATCTTAACACATGTTTTTGAAAGCTTATTTGTAGAAGTCAGAATACACAGCTCCCACTGAGTCAGTGGAAGCTGAAAATCCCTTCTACCTTAAAATCAAATTCTTTAATTATGAAAATATTAATTCAAATGCTTTGAGAATTGACTTCAGCTATTTCCTCTGTTCCTCAACTGTCCAACTGTAAAAGAGAATTGCCTTCATTTTCCCCCTGTATCTGCACATTGTACCACAAGTATTATATACATCAGCTGAGTGGCAAATTTTTTTTTTAATATAGCCACGTGATCTTCCTTTCTGCATCATCATTCATGAGGCACATCAGAGTTATTGATATGTGATATCAACTTTGCATGTAGACATGCTAGTCTTTCTTTTTGTCTTTTGAACCTAGTGCTTTATGTGATCAATGTTCAAAGCACTGATGCATTCTCATACAACTTCCCAGACTGTAGAAACTTCTTAACAGAAATGTATTCAGCATTAAAAATATCAACAATAATACGAATAAAGTAGTTAAACTAAGAAAGCATGCATTCAGGAAAACCTACAGTAAAAAAACATATTTTCAGACCATACTAGGTGATATAAACTATGTATAGATGTATACACTAATATTATGCTATCATTGCTGCTGTTGTTAGCTTAGTCCAGTTTAATTTGCTCTTCATTGATGTTACATTCACATTTCTTAGAAGTGAAAGGCATGTAATCATTTTGTTACATTTCAGATTATTCTGTGTAAGGAAAACAGCCAGAATGAAAAGATATTCTACAGAAATTACAGGGTTTTCACTATCTTCTTCCAAAATAGACCTCAGAAAACTGATGAAATGGAATAAGACAGACTTAATTCTGATAAGACCTTTATATTTTACAAAATCAAAAGTTCAAAAACATTTTAACTGAAGTATCTTCAAGTCTATTTAAATACTAGTCAAAACATGAAGGAAGCAATAACAACACCACATTAAAAAATAAGCACAAGATGAGGTTTTCTATGTTTAATATAAGGTATTCTCTTTTAATTTCTTGCTTTGGAATTTTAGTAATTCTATGCTTTAAAAAAAAAAATATTCTATTGATTTGGATGCATAAACAGATACCTTTAGAAAAAGTGCACACTTCTCAATTTTATCCTAGTGCAAAACAAAACCAGCTTTCCTCTTGCATCCATCAGAATGATACTGCTGTTTTTCACATAGTCTGACTAACAGATACAGGTCAATGCCTCACAATCTGCTTTACTGAAAAAGAGCAAAACAGCGCAGCTTCTCCGCTGCATAACTCAGGACACCTCATTCTCTTAAATATGACTATCAAAACAAGGTATTACTGAGCTCTGTAACTAGACACGAACTTCTTCCATCTCCATTTCTTTATATGCCATTCCACATACTCCTTACTTTTCAAAGAACAGGAACAATAAAGCTTCTGACAGTTCAGTGCACATTTTTACCTTTACTTTTATCTCACGACCTGCACTATGGATCTACAGCTTTTAAGAAAGGATAGCATCTCCCACATGTAGTACTTCTATCTCCTGCAAGACTAATATTTGCCACATCTGTCCGAGACTCTCAGCATATGATTTATTTGAATCACTCAAAGAGCAGAAGGTCAAATGCATACAGGAACATTAATATTATTTCCTAAACCCAAGCCACAGATCTCAACAAGATGATATGTGGTAGTGACAAACATAAGAAGGCAGCATCCCTGAAATGCTAAGGGCTACCTTTGATGTTGTTTGTATTCACTGCCCTTTACCAATGAGCACCAGTCTGGAAGAAAATGCAGCTCATCCTAATCAATGTGAGGTAAAGCTTTTCGTGAGCCCCCTAAAGCACATCAGCAGTGTTAGCATAAGGAACATGATAGTGTGCTTAAAGAGGTGCTTTTCTTCACTCCTGGCCCCAGTTTTACACAGCTGAGTTTGTGTACTTCATTTCTACCCTTTGCAGCTTCACCTTTTTTCTCGGTGAAATGAGAATTGTTGTTATTTTTATATTTTACAGCATTCTCAAAACTCACATTATCTAAATTTTTAAGTGTATTTCCATGTAAAAACAGCTAATTCTTATGTGCTACATTTTTAATCCTTTAACCTCTAAAATAACTCGCAAAGTAAGTGAAAAATACTCTATATTTCAATATAGGAAAAAAAGAAAACACCCTTAAGTTTTGTAATTCAGACCAGGTATAGGAAAAGGTCCTTCAGAGACTGATTAAGTGTGAATTGTCAGAGCTTCCTGTCCCCATTTACCTTGCTGTTACCAACAGTGATTCCTGCATCAATATATCGATATATCATAATAATATAATTATTTCTAAGCGTTGATACACATCATTTATTTCATTTCCTACAAAGCTTGTCAGTATTCTTCAGGGAAGGAGAGCAGCTGTGGGGAGATGAAACTAGTTCAAAACAGAAATAATAAACAATTTGCTGAGACTCTAATAGTGTATCATAGGCCAATATACTGGCATAACATTTGTCTTATGACATACGTTAGTGTTTCATATGCTAGTGATGTTAAAGTTTTATTACACATCTGAAATGTTAAGATTCATCACATTATTGAAAGCGAAAAAAAGGGAAATTGAAAAATGGGGGTGGGAGCGGGAAGGGAAGGGACAAAGAGAAAGAGACTAAGTAAGAAAGAGAGAGAGAAAAGTTGTGTCTTTTATGTGCGTAGACTTAGGGGTGCTTTCATAATACATCAGCTTCCCTATTGAAGGTGTTATCAACATACCTAATCAAAGAAAACTTCACCAAGCAGCAAAACAGAGCATACTGAGCACACTCAAAACATGTTCAAATACCATATTCTGAAATGTGCAAAGTACAGTCCCACATGAATTTAACTAGACATTACAAATTTCACATGAACTCTTTCTGTAAGCCCAAGCGGGTGTAGCAGAACATTTTTCCCCTTAGACTGTCTTCAATCACAGAAGAAATGCACTTTAATGAATAATAATTTAAAAAATAAAAGCAACACCACAAAATACACATAAATGAAAAAAAAAAAAAAAAAAAAAAAAAAAAAAAAAAAAAAACAGCATAACTCTAGCCTGTTGAGCTAACCAGAAAAACAGGCTGAGCCCATGCATCTGCTAAACCAACAGGCACCATCTTCAAATTCCTTTTATAAAGACCAGACTGTTTTAGGTAGTAAGCACATTTGGCAAAATCCAAATACATACCAGGAATTTAAAATATAAATCAACACATTACATACTCTGCTCCTTTACAAGGACTACAATGGGATATTACCAAAATATGAATGACATCTGAGCATGAGGAAACAACAGAAGCAATATAAAGTTACAAGTATTTAGCCAACCTAGTTTTCTCATTTGCCAGTTTCTAATAAAATGGAGCCACGTTTGGGGGACATGAAAACCAGCAACTCCTGTAGTATCTGTATAAAGCCCTCTATAGTTACAGAGAGCTCTCCATACTGCTACCTCAACAGGCTACATAGATGTCTCCCATAAATCTCTCATCAGATGGCAGATGAAAAACAAAAACTTTCAATCACACTTAAGTAGTGTCTAGAAATATACTTCCTGCCACAGTCAGGTGAGAAGTAAATAACTTTATTAACTGTTATACTTTAAGGACATGTGCTTTGCACATTGCACGGTCTATTTATTACAACTATATTAGTGTAATATATTTTATCAAATGATGTTGTATCTAGACCTGTGTATAGGATGATTCCATGATGTATAAAGAATACAAGAATTAACACTAGAGAGTTGTATTAGGATTTAGGATATCGCTGCAACTAATAATGCCTCTAGAAGCTGGATGTTTGAGGACTGAACAATCATCAAGAGCTAACCTAATAAATAGCACACACAGAATCACAAAATGGCAGGGTGACCTGCAACAGTTCACCCAGGACCATGTTCAGATGGCTTCTGAAGATCTCCAAGGAGGAGACCCCACAGCTTCCCTGTGCAACCTGTGCCAGTGCTCCCTCACCCACACAGCACAGAAGTGCTGCCTGGTGCTCAGATGGAGCCTCTTGTGTTCCAGTTTATGCTCACTGCCTCTTGTCCTGGCACTGAGCACCAATGAGAAGAGCCTTTCTAGGCTTCTTTGTGCCCCCTCTTCAGGTGTTTATAGATATTGATGAGACCCCCCTGAGACTCCTCTTCCCCAGTTCTCAGCCTCCCTTCACAGGAGAGGCGCCCCAGACCCTTCATCATCCCATGGTGGCCCCCAGTATGCCCAGGTCGCTCCTGTACTAGCAAGCCCAGAACTAGACACAGTACTTCAGATATTTATGATAGGCAACCACAGATACTTATGATGTCTATGATAGGTCTATATATTTATTTACAGTTACACGTGAGTTTGTTTTGTCTGATACTTCAGCATGTTTAAAAGTGAAGAAACTCAGAACTGAAAGTTTGATAGCATGGGGCCATGCTCAAGCTAATCAGAGCCCATTTTTCAAGCGAGCTTACTAAGTCAAGAACACAAGTCATGCTAACATGATGTCACCTTTGGCATTTTAATGGTCTTCTGCTCAGTCTTCTGGAGAACAAACAGATCAAATCACATATGCCTACAATGAGATCTTAGATGTCCCTCTGTTTCCATTTATGTTTATATATGGTTTCTTTCACACTTTGCATAGCAGATTAATTTAATATCCAGGAAAACTATAAAACCTACACATTGTGCCAGTAAAAGTATCTCCTTGATACACACTATATTTAAGATATAAGAATTCAGTGACAACTTGGAATGGAATAAATAATTTTAATCTGCTATTTTTTTTTTTTTTCCAATCCTTACAAAGAATAAAGGCAAACTCTCATAAACTTATATAAAAAAATAACCTATTCTCACATAAGCAGTGTGTAGCTTCCAGCAGGGGCATACAGCTTTTATAAGAATTCATGGGGTTTTGGTACACAAAATATGGACCAAATGTTATCCTCCCAATAGAGAACAGTACCCAACATCACTGTGTACAGATGTGATTTCACACTCACTGTAACTTAAAATTAATTTATTAAAAAGAAAAAAAAAAGAAAAAAGAAAAAAAAAAAAAGCTGCATACACCTGGGGAATCAGTAGAGTGCTCAAAATGACCACAAAAAGAATTAGCCATATGCTCTTCCCCTTACTATGTAGCAGTGAGGAAACCTTTTCAGCAATCTTTCAATCTTTATTTATTTATTTATTTATTTATTTGACTTGGCACTGTATTTTTACCACTTTTGTATTCCCTTTATGGTAGTATGTCAGACAATTAAATTTATGAACCAAACAAGAATGTTTGTTTTCCAAATGTTTGTACATTCCCCACACACATACCAAGGCACAGTTAAGAAGTTAAGATTTCAGCTATAGAAACAAAATATTTTAACCTTTTCATGGAGATTTATCAAGAACTATAGAGTTTCTGACTTGGATTGTGATCAGCTGTCTAAACAAATATGGATGCAATCTACATAGCAGAAATATTTGAGATTAGCTTGGATTTCTATCCATTTATATCTTTGATTCTTTGATATTTTCAACTTGTAGCAAAAAAAAAAAAAGACTTTTTCAAGAGAAATTTACCTCTTGAAATGTGTAACTACCCCAACTACCCCTGTGTTACAGCAACAGCAACATAGTATTTTACCTCATGTAACCTTCCACTGGGGGTTTGGACACCAGAGCCTTACTTTTCTTTGTGGAAATTTCTCAGGTTCTCTATTCTGCTCCATAGAGGATTCTATATATAAAACTGAGCTGATCTGAATGTTTATCATTTGCCTCTTATAGGCAAAAGTATCTGTGAGAAGAATAAAGCTCAATTCAGAGCAAACATTCCAAAATATACATTGTGTATTAACTTAAATGTAACATCTTAGTCATAAGTGTGAAAATGGAGTTTTAAACTTATGCATATTCTACTTAGCTTCTGCTTTTTTAAGAACTACATTTGGAAATTAAACATACACTTGTTTACAAAAAGCAACTGATTAAGACTGAAACTGCATGTAAATTTTATATGATTTTATCTCTTCTTTTTTTTCCAAATTCTTATTTAACTTGATGAAAAATTAATAGGCCCAAATATATATCACAACAACAACAACAAACTTTTTTTTAAAAAAAAAAAAAAAAAAGTGTGGATAATCCAAAGTTATGTAACTGAGCACTCAATATCAGAAAGAATAACATAAATAAATAAATAAATAAATAAACATGAACCCTGACCTATATTTTGCCGAACTATGTAAATCAACTAAAGAAGTAAAGAAAAATAATTCTGTAAACATAGCTCACAAGTTATTACAAAGCAATTAAATTGCTATATAATCCTCAGTAAAAATGGGACATTAGATAATTAGAAATGGTAATGTTAAGAAAGTTTAGACTTCACTCATATTTTTAACTGCTAATTGCTGCAATTAAAAATGAGGAATTCATTTTCATATTCTTAACAAAGACTTCAGAATTGCAATATACTTTGAAGCTGTTACTGTTTGGAAAATGAATGCTGAAACATAATTCTGAGTGTGTGACTACTTCATCAGAAATACTGTCTTAGATTCAGTAGTATCAGTTTGTTTTTTAAGGAGGACAGAAAATTCCTGTACCTTCTTCATCTGGTGAAATCAAATTTCAAGTGACTAAGTCATTAATCAAAATTTACAATTACGATACAATACAATTTAGACTGTTATTTGCATGAACAGATGCAAAATGAAATTTCATCACTACTGAATAGGGGGTGAGAAGGAGAAATAGGCATGTTGCATCTTTGGGGGTCTGATTTTTAGGAAAAAAAAGGTATTGTTTAACTTTTTTGTAGATCTATAATGACCTCCATGTAGTGTATGTTACTTCTGGATGTCTATATAAAATAATAAAAAGTCACAAATTACCAGAACTCATCCAAGAGGTAGTGTGCTGTTTCTTATGAACTCGTGCAAAAAGACTTTCCGAAGTTGTTACTACCAAAGCAAGTTCCATATTAAACTTAATACCACACTATATATATAACTTTAATAACACACTATCAGTAAACTTTACACGACATTAGGATTAACATTAACCCAATTTCCCACAGCTGCTGTTAAATAGACTACAAAAAATAGTTAAAGTATATTATTCAAAACCAAAAGTATGCATCAATTTTTTTTTTCTTTCAACAGAGATTGACACAAGGCTTCATGTCACTTTACAATAATTAGCTGGCACTATTTCAAGAAATAAAGTTACATCATATAGCTCCTTATGGAAATGCAAGCAAAAAGAGGTATGATTTTGTAGGGCAGCTAGTTTGAAAAAAATAATTTTTAGAAGTTACTTGGACTTGTTTTTGTCAAAATGTAGAGGAAAAATACGAAAAAGTCAGATTGAGTCAGTCTGAATTGCTTTATTTCACTCAAAATGCAAGTGTTTTTTTTTTGTTTGTTTTTTTACATTACTGAAACATCTACAAAAGTGTCAGAAAAACTACTTAAAAAAAATGCTCAAGATAAAAGCATAAAAATAAAAAAAATGTATTTTCAAAGCCAATAAAGACTTTTAGGATAAACATCCTAATAACAGCCAAAAATCTGGTTTTGAAAATGATTGAAAGTGATTGAAAAATGGCTTTTTTTTCTGTAAGTTTAAATCCTTCTGCAAATGCATTAACTTTGCTAATGAATGATCATAGTATCCAAATTTAATTTTGGAACCTGGACTGAAAAAAATCACAATAGCTATATTAAGTACAGTACTGTAGAGCAAATTTTAAGGTTAGAAGTGCTACTCTAAGCAGCAAATCTCTAGGTTTCCAAATATTTACAAAGATTTTTATTTTTATACTATTAGCAGATGAACCTCATAAAATGTTTTAAAATAGTATTGATTTCATTTATGTAGAACATTTTCAGATATAGTAGTATGCCATATTTTACACTTATTTTTGAATCTGAATTTAATTTCTCCCTCCTTCCCCTCAGAAAATTCAAGCTTATCTATCCGAAAGAAAAGATTGACATCAAAGGATTGTTTTTCCACTTACCAGATCTAAGCTGTTTTTTATTGTTTGAAGGAATTATTTAAGAGACCCAACACCAAACTTCAATCAGATTTACAGTTTCTGGTTCATTGATTGGCTGACTCTGCTCCTTCTGGCGAATAAAGGCAACACAAGTCCTTTTTAAATCTCTTCTCCTTGGAGACAGATTGCAATTGTGCCTTCATTAAGCCACTCTTCATAATTACGCAGTGTCAATGAGTCTCTATCCACCCAGAAACTTTGCTATTCTATATTGCAAAACAGTTTCTCTCAATGGTTCTTGCAAATCCTGAAACGTACAGTATTCCTGCAAGTCAAGTTTAGCAGAGATGGAGTGTTGCAAATCACAAATTTATCAGTATCCCTAACTTCAAGTGTAAGTCTCAAAATCTGATTAACTCTGAAATGATCACTTACAAAATCTGACTTTGCTAATGCTAGCTCTTTTGATTTCAGTAATTTTTGTTCCTGCGGTTCTTAAATGTATTTCACTTCTGAGCTTCTTTTTTGGTTCCTGTTAGGGCATATATGCCAAGGGATAAAGATTCTATAAATCTATAGTCTTCTTTTAGCTTGAAACCACAGGAATCCATATGGAAGCACTCACAGAAAGGATTAACAATAAGGTATTGAGTTGACTCATATATATGCAGCTGCAGTGAGCTGAGTTTGGATGTCTGCAAGTAACTTAAATTTACGTCCCACATATATATTGAATGTTTCATTAAATGAATGTTTCAGCTTCTTGATTATTTACTATCCCAATGGTTTGCATTTAATGTAAACTTCAAATAACTGTGTAAAATGTAGTATGCCATTTAATTCTGTAGTGTTAAGATTGTTACAATAAATCACACTTGTGAATGCAGGAAAAATAGGACAACTCATCAGCTTCCAGGGTCTGTCATAATCAAAACAAGGTATACTCATACTGTTTCCCATCCTCATTAAAATGATTAACAAAAATACATCCACAGGATCTTATTATGAAAGTTTCTCCTTTAAAGTATGTATGTCGTTTCACATTTGCAAATCATCAAAGGTTTTGATAAAGCTTTTGTTTCCTAAAACTCATTTAAAGAAGATGTTTAGATAGACACAGAACAATCTCTGCCATAAATTCTCTGGCAAAACAAGAGATAGCACAACCAGAAGACATAGAGCATGTTGAGAACACTCCTGAGGTCATGGGACACCTAGAAGACCCACCAGGAAGGAGTCTCAGCAAGAAAGTTTCCAGGCCAATCTCTACAAAATTTGACAGATCCCTAGCCCTTAATGATGGTGGCCTAACTAAAAACTCCACATATTGCCAGTTCCTGCAACAGATGTAGCTCACAACCCTGAAGAAGAAAAAGAGCAATGAAGGTTTCTTTTATATAAAAACAAAGTTTTGACATTATTGTTTCAGGTACAAGACAGGCACTTCACAGTCCTTAAGATTTAAAACAATCTTTCCTACTAAGAATCTTAATTCTCTCTCTCTCACTTTTACTCCATACTATGTATCATATTTTTAGTATGAAAACTGAACTTTAACCATACAATTCAGCTGTCTCTTCCCTTTAGGACCTGGAAGCCTCACTTTCTATGGTTTTCTGTAATTTACTCATCTCAGCATTGGACATAATTAAAGTTATCCTATAGGCATTTTCTTACTCTTTTTTTTTTTTTTTTTTCTGAACAACTGCTGTGCAGGATCTGGGGCAAAGCACATTTTTTTTTGTGTGTGTGTGTAAGGTTGATGCTGAGAGAAATGTATGTCTTCATTTTCCTACTTTCCTGTTCTGTTGCATATTGCTTCTCCTTCTTTTGCCCAGAGAATTTGTGGATGCCCCATCCCTGGAAGTGTTTAAAGTGAGGTTGGATGGGGCTTTGAGCCTCTAGTGAGAGGTGTCCCTGCCCATGGCAGGGGGCCCGGAATTAGGTGGTCTTTAAGGTCCTTTTCGACCCAAACCGTTCTGTGATTCTATGATTCTAGGTTGTGTGAATAGTTGTACAGCCATTAAGTCTGATATACAATGCTAAAGTCAGTTCATGAGAACTATGTTCTCTTGCATAAAGGTTTGGGAAATAAGAAGCTGAAACTAATTTTCAGGTCAAAGATTTATGCTGTATAAGACCTTTCTTGGCTACATACATTTCCAAAAAAATGGGCACAAAGGAAGATGAGTTGTTTATGCCCTTCAGTGTCATGAGCAAGATTGAGTCTCTAACAGGCACTGCAGTTACTATATGTATCATCATCTGAGCAGGGCTATACATGGACAGGTCCTCACAGCTTTCTGCTGTACCAAGGAGCAATAGGAAAAGGATCTTCAGACTTTGGTTTCCTTTAGTTTTAGTTCCTTTAATGGCATGTTTAAAGTTATAGGTTTCCTGCTTGACAAAACGCATGCCAGACATCCGAGTAGAAGTACTTACTGAAAGTCTACACTAGCTAGAAAATAGACAAGGTCATTAATGCTGGCTTGATTTTTTTTTTTAATTTTTTTTTTTTTTTTTTCCCCAGCTCTAAAAGCACTGTCAGTCAGTAAATGAAATAAAGGCACAGGATCCTCATCCAGTTTGCTCAAGATATTTTATATCCTTTATACATGAAAAGTGGTCTTACACTTAAATGTTAACATTCTGAGTTAAATTAAGTACCTTTCTTAGAGCAATTTTCCTCTGACAACTTTATATGAAAACTAATAGAAGTTTTCAGACATGCATGCAGGAAATAGTACTCTGCGTAATTTACAGATCTATGCTTCTCTGTCATGCAATTATATGACTTTACTAATTTGCTTGCCCATATGCCAAATCTGGGTCAAAGTATTTAGTTCGTTTAAGAGATCTGTCTTCTTTCAATTATCAAGTAGAAACAGATATTTTCAATTGCAAGCTTCATCGCTCTGCTGGAATACTGATCGGGCGGTAACTTAAAAACAGCAGTGAATGTGTAAGCCCAGCAGGTCACAGTTCCCAAGGGTAGTAGATACATGGAAACCTAAATGGAAAGAAGATCAAGAAACAGGTACCTTGTTAGCTTAAAATGGAGACTGATTCTCTTTCAGTTAACTGCAGGCCAAGCTTGTCCTAACTACAGGATCGGATCCAGATCTGTAGACAGATTCTCCACGTACATGTATAAACATAAGCTTATTTTTTAATGAATGGTTTGTTACTACAACATTCACTCAAGACAGACTAAAGCCAAATAATTACTGTAAGTATAAAGAGAGTGGGAGTATTTTAGCTTGAAAATTTGCACTTACAAGTAAGACCCTCTGTAAATATAAAAGATCAAAGAAAAACTTGCTAAATATTATGTAGGACAATAGTATCCAGTGAGAATTCAAGATAACATAATCATTTACTTAAATTTACATCTCAGTGAGATCTTTTACCTTTAAGTAACTTTTTTAAGTAACTTCAAAGTAAATTCCTAACAATTTAGAAGAAAATGTAGACCTGGGCCTCTGCCTGACATGTTTTTATCCTAGAGATAAGAAACGCAAGGGTAAAAACTATGACTGCAGACCTTGATTTGTTTCCCTCTTTGCACTATATGCAACTTTCATTTTCTTGCACAAATTCTCATTCAATTACAAAAACATTTCAAATGTGACATATTTCGCATTTTCTGTACTTGATTCACTCCTCCTCTAAGTATTCATTGCATCCTTTTTCCTTCCAACATGAAAATTCAAGTTCTCATTAACCAAGACTAATTAAAAATGGTTTAATGATGTGTTTACACCAAGACTAAAAAGAACTATCTGTGTCTTTCTCAAGTCTTTCAGATGCAAATCATCACTGTTTTGTTGTCTCTGACAAATATTTTAGAAGTTACATGTCTAAGAGGCTCTAGGGAGTCTCAGGATGGCCCTGGATGCCTTAAAGCAACTGCATACTACTACATGCACACATCCTAAATAGTTCAGAAGAACTAGCTGATAATGCTCCTCCGCTTTATTCCCCACTGCCCTTCATCACGAGAGCTAGCTTTATATTTAAAATATAATTTCAGAAGAAATTAAAGGTTTTAAATCATTTAAAACTAGAAAGTATGTTTCTCTCTCTCTCTTTTTTTTTTTTTTTTTACATACTTATGAATTTGCATGTGCAAATCCAAATTTTCCTATGGAATTTTCATTCTGAATCACTTATCATGGGTACTTTATTCTGACAAATATAATTTGTCTTCTCAGGAACCAGAGTTGGGTGCTACTAAGTATCCTTACATTTTGGTTCCATTTCCAGATCATTAAAAATCATCACTGTCTGTTTTGTGTGTTTGAAAAGAAGTCAGAGGTTGTGCTCTTTTGAGTTACTTTTGGATTTTTTGAAACATGAAGAAGCCTCAAGGAAGTACCACAAATCCTGTGCTTTTCTTACTGCAGTGGAGGATCATTCTCCTTCCTTCATGTTTCCCCTGCCTGCCCTTGGCTGATCCCTTTTATCTTGTAGTCTAAACTATAAATCACAGCAGAATCACACATCGCTAATGCTGATCTACCAGTTCTTCCATGCTCAGGATTACTTAGGAGCTCCTAATACAATATTTTCCACATTCTTCCTGGTTCAGTCTTTGAAAGTAGCACATAAAACCCAAGCATTCACATGCTAAATTGTATATTTTGGTGCTCACAGATTATTCAGAACTCTAGGAAAGCATTCATGAAGCTGAAGATAACTAGGCTTGAAACATGGGATTAGAAATTAGAGAGTGACTGATTATGAATAAATATATGGACAACATTCATTGTTTAATATGTGCTACATTTGCGATGTACTGGGCCTATGCTGAGCCTAGGCCTCCTGATGAGCCCCTGGGGCTCCAAGAACCAGATCAACCTAACCTTATTGTTCGGACTGTGAGCAAGGGCTCAAAGATAAGGAGGACTGTTTACAAAGGATAAGATAAACACGCAAGGCCTCAAGATAACAGGAGCCCCTCGGGCCCCAAGAACCGGACCAAACCAACCTTATGGCTCAGATTGTGACCAAGGGCTCAGGGAGCATGCGCAAGGAGACGAGGTTAAAAGTTCAACTCTGAGGAAGACAACTAACTTACTTCATCCCGACGACCACCTGACAACCACTCGGATGACCACCAGAGAATACTACACAAGCGCAGAAGGACTGATAAGATAATTAGCATATGAAGTGGGGCTAGGCGGAGCTAGGAAATGAATATGTATAGGTGTGTTGTGAAACTTAATGCATATGTAATATTTTAGCGGATAAAAGAGAATGCATGCGAGTGAATTGTTGCGCACGACTTTGGTGGGACTACCCCCCGTGCTGCCCAGCGCTGAATAAACATACCTACTTTACAATCTTATTGTGGAATCAGTTTTCCGTGAAACAGGCTATTCTTGCTTCCACATGTTCTTTGCACTGGAAAGTTCTGGGAGACCTCCTTCAAGACTGAATACTCAGGCCTCAGACCCTGGACATGCCAGAGTGGGAATTATAATTTGGAGCAATTTCCATACCTGTAAATGTGAGAGAGGCTACACTGAGCTAATGGGAAATGGTTTTGTTTACAAGGGAGAGAGAGAGCAGGAGTTGTGTTCATGAATCACAAAAGGGCAGACAGGAAAAAAGAAAATGAATAAAGGAGGTAAGTCTGTATCATCTGTCAGATGTTCACTAGCAACACTACCAAGGACATCACAGAAATTGTCTGAGAAACTAGTATATGTTGAAGAGGTCTCTGATCCACCAAACCCTTAACAAATCTTAAAATACTGAGAAGATTCTTAGAGACAGAAAGAGTAATCCAACATTTCCAGCATTTGGAGGAAATGAAAGAAAATCTTCAAGCGAGCTCAACCTTCATTTTATATTTGTTTTATTCTGTCTTAGATTGATACGATTGAGTATCACATGCTAAGCATTAATGCCATTGAACTAAATAATAAGAATAGCAAAGGTTCTCCAAGAAATATAATTTTAGACTTAGGACATAGGGATATAACAGACATGGAAGAAACTTCACATTTTCATTGGTCATCTAGAAGTAAATATAAAACAGTTCTAAAATTATTGCTGATGATATTTGCAGAGGCAGAGAATTTAGAGAACCATACAGCTGTTTAACAAGGGCTTTTGAAACAAAAATGTGTTTTATTACTTCATACAAAGTGTAGGCGTAGCAATAACGAATAGAAAGTTTGGGGATCATATAAAAATGTGGAGCCATAGGGAGATTTGTTTTCTGTTTTGTTTTCAATCTGTGTAAAGGAGACATATCCTTTCAAATACCTGTTTATGCACTTCACAAAAGGCTAAACCAAGGCAAGAGGATGTGTCAAATTCTGCATCCCTCTTCAGACTCTGCAAAAGGGACACACCTGTGTTTTGCTATCAAGTGGTGGCTGGAGTTCTCAAGGATCTACTGACAAACAATAACTATTCCTAAAAATACTTAGAAGTCACTTTTAACATATTCATTTTGCCAACCACATTTTATTATTCTGCATCATTTATGGTTTATAAAGTTTATCCACAATAGTATCCCTTTAGTTTAAACAAAATAATCACCTAAAGTCTTCGGAAAGTTCAAGTCTAGTCAATTAACATCACTGACACTAGAGGTAGCATTACTTTTCTGTCAAGAAAATTGTCCTACTTTTCCTTTTAAGTCTCATGTGCTTTCATACTTTCAAATAATCTAAGTTTACAATCATATGTCAGTTTTTCGCTGCTAAAGGAATACACAAAAACAGACTTCAAAGCCATCTTTGTTCTGCACATACATATCAAAGAAAACATCTATTTTATTTTGCTGCATCAAAGGCTATTAAGTGCTATTTTAACATTAGGGAAATAATACAATTTGACATTCCGTGAACTTAATGTTCATCAATGTGCCTTCATTAATTCCTTTCCTAGATTTTAAGTTTTTGAAGTTACATCAAAAGTTCAGAAATTATATACACAAACATATATATATATGCACGCACATATATATATAAATATATGTGCATATATATATACACACACACAGAGACTTGCCTAACAGAGCATTTTATTCAGAAAGGATTACAAGCATCTAATTATGATTGACATTCCATAAGAATTCTTTAACAGATGATAGTTCTATTAATTACGGGTTTATAGTTCTTTTAACTTACACAATCACCCTACAGCTTTTACAGTTCTCTGATTTTTTTTTTCTCCCTTGATACATTTATGGAAATCTTAAGCCTTTGTGTAAAATTCTGACGTTGAAGTATTTTTTAGCTCTTGTTGAGGTTAATCAAAGTCACTTAAAAGCAATCCCTAAAAGCTCCTTCACTACATAGCAAATGAATCTTTCTTCACAAACACATTTTAGAATAATGACATGGATTTAGAATCTCAAGTAAAGTGTGACCCTGATACTCATTAGTGGAGAGATAATTTATACTTGTGAAGCTGCCTGTAGTGTTCAGGACAGAAAGTGTTATGTTTCTAAAATAAACTTCTTTGCTTAACTGGTCTGTTCCCACAGTAGTACCATATAGCATTAAGAACTCTTATTTCATTAGTGTGATTTCCTCTATTCCATGGCATGACTGAACATTCTTTTTGCATAACTCTGATTATACATGGTCCTTGATGATATACGACATAGAGTTCAATGTTTTCACTTGGACACCCAAAATACCACTTGATAATTACCTTATGACCTATTCAAATTATAACCTAATCAACTCACAATCTATTATTGAGACAATCTATGTTGCTAAAAAAAAGTATTGTGAGGCACAGATAATCCATGATACTACATGCACTCTTGATTTTTTCTACAGTTGTCCATAAGCTTTTATATATAAAGATAATTAGCATTTTTGTATGTTTTACAGGAAAAAAAAATGAAATAAATGAGGAAAACAAGTTGGAAAATACAGAAGTTAAGATTATACAGTCAATTAAAGTCAACAGGAAATAAATTTGCAAAGCAATGATAAATTTAAATTCATCCAATTTAGCTAAGACAAAAATATTTATTTCAAAATTATTCTGTGCAATACACTTTTTGAAATTTTTACTATTGAAAGAAAAAAATAATCATTCTACACTTTCATCTATTGTTTATTTAGTTGCATTATTTATGTTGCCTGTCATGTCTTTCTTTACCCACCCAGCACACCAGTTTCAGGGAATCATGGAACAATTCAGACTGCAAGGTGATCTAGCGGTCACCTCTGCCGATCCACTGCTCAGAGCAGGTCTAGAGCAGATCACTTTGCTCCCAGCTATGGGCAGTCAGGTGTTGAACATCAGACAACCTTTTACAGTATTTGATCATCATTACGGTAAAGAAAAATATTCCAAATACCTAAGAAGAATTTCCCCTGTTCCAATTTATGTTCATTGTTTTTTCTCCTATCAGTGTGTACCTCTGTGAAGAGTCTGGCTCCGTCCTATCCATATTCTCCAGTAAGATGGTTGTAACCAGCAATAAGGTCTTATCTGCACCTTTGATCCTCAAGGCTGAAAAATCAAGTTCCCTCAGCCTCTCCCTGTATATCCTGTACTTCAGCCCTCTTGGGTGAAGTGGCCATCTTGGTGGCCTCTCCTGTGGTTTTGCTCTGGCCTTGCTATCAACCTTGCTACAGTATGTCAATATCTTTCTTACACTGAGGAGCATGGATTTGACACCGGATGTGGTCTCACAAGTGCCAAAATAAACACTTCTTCCAATCACTTTCCTATCACTCATATGTTTAGAAATGGCTTCTAAGAGTATTTGCTCCCTTGCATAGGGACTGGGGTGAGGCTGGTCACCTTGTAGTTAACTTCCTTCCTTCCTTTTTTGAAGATGGTGTGACATCTGCCTTCTGTACCCACCAGGAAGCTCCCTGCTAGCCATGACCTTTTGCAGGTGAGCAGCCTCACAGTGATATCACAAAGACAGATCCTCCTTCCCTTCAAGTGATGAGCCAGCTTCTCCACAGCTGAAATGCAGGACCAAAAGCAGGAAGACAGACTGTCTTTGTATTGCCAGAGCTGGCCAGCCAGTGCATCCACCATTTGCCCCTCTCTGTCTTTCTAGGTTATTACTACTAATTACTTGACATATGACAACGGTGCACTCTGTACAAACTTACACCACATGGATCATGTGCACTGGACTTCATCTGGATCTCTGGACACTTGGTCATTGTCCAGGAAACCTTCAAGAAGCCTTGGATGCCACCAACCTACTCCCACTGACCTGCAGGCATCCAACAGGCTTAAGCTACCCCTAACTCTTTTTTATGTACTCTGGGCAGAGTGACTGTTTCAGTCCCACAGACTCTTCTTGAGGGCTCAGGACCCAAAGAGACAGAGGGTAAGCCTTACCAGTGAAAACAGACTAAAAAGATACTGAGTACTTCAGCCCTTTCCATGACCCATATCACTAAGTCCCTTGCCCCACTAGGCAACCGGCCCACTCAATCCCTACCCTTCCTTCTCCTGACAATGTACTTAGAAAAACTCTGTGTTGCACTTATTCCCTTTGCTAGCATCAGCTCCAGCTGAGAATTTGCTTTCCTCACTCTGTTCCTATATGAGTGCTCAATATCTTTGCATTTCCATGTAGCCTGTCCCTGCTTCTATCATCTGAGTACTTCCTCTTCATGCCTGAGCTCAGTCAGGAACACACCATTATTGTGCATTCTTGTGCCTTCTGAAGAGGTTGTACTTAAGAATAGCCAGCTCTCCTGGGTCCCTTTGCCCTCCAGGGCAGTTTCCCATGGGATCAGCCTAAGCAGGTCCCTAAGCAGGCTGAAATACACTCTTCTGAACTCCAGAGTTGTAATTCCAGTACTGTCTCGCTCACTCCTCTTGGGATCTTAAATTCCACAGCCTCTGCCATGCAAACTGCATAGTAATTTGTTTGCAGACACTATCCACTGTGCTCCCTAAGGAGCAACAAAACACAAATGGCAACTGCATGCCGATGCCTGCCGCGCTGGGGCAAGGCACACCCCACCGGGTCCCCTGAGCCTGCAAGCCCATCGGAACAGAACTTCACCTGACAACAGTCACTCAGCTTGTGGCCGCTGTCACCACCACATGCTCCTGCCACCTTCTCTGCCCTCAGAGCAAATGAAAGCTGCACACAGGTGTCTGCACAGACAGCAAAGCACAGTTTGCTACCTGACACATGAAAATTTGCTCAACAACTGTGTTTTTAATCAAATCAGGATTGAAGCAGTTTATTACAGAATTATTGACAAGCACTCAGTTAATGACACGTTCAGGACCAGTATCAGCAATACAACAAATAGACCACAATTCTGGACAGTTACAGTTGTAACTCCCTTTAATTTCTACAGATTCCTCTATTGCTAATCCCCAATGATGTAATCCCCCACTTAGTTACATGCACATACAACCCCTCTCACAGGACATGTGGACTGCAAGCAGACTCTTACTCTTGCCACTGCAGGGTCCCCTACTTGCTCACACCTGTGTTGGAGATGCTGGGGCTCCAGCTTTATGCATACCATTGCTGCAACCTGACAATGCACACAACAGTGAGAAAGCCCTTGCAAGACCACACATGCCCTCCTGAGGTGTGGATCTCTACATGCTGTGCCCCATGCTGTCACTCCAGGATATGGTGCAGGCTCCTCAGGGTGCCTGGGCAGAAGCTGTTATGTCCTGTTTGACTCTGGCTCTGTTCCCACTTCTGTCTTTCTCTGTTAGAAATCTTCATGCTTATTTTGTACCTCTTTTCAAGCTTTGTAATTTCTAGTTACTGTCCAATTTGGTTGATAATACTGTCCATAACATTATTAGATTTGGAGCAAACACCCAGCAGACATTTTCAGGTGTTCCATTCACCAGCATTCCTCAAGCTCTCATGCTTATGTTAGCAGCTGTTACTATCCAGGCCAATTTACCAAGAGACAGGGGGCTGTGCAGGCATTTCTAGAAATTAAATTAAACGAAAACTCTCTAAAATGCAAAATTTAATAACACTTGAAAAATGTTGTTTACAGGAATATTCTTCCTTTAAATTCACATATTTCCCTTTCCTTACAAACTTCTCGCAGTATCCAAGTTAAGTGCAAAGGGGAATCACTAAACTACTAATAGGTTAATTCCACAGATAAAATAACATAATGACCACGAGCAACCTGATATAACTGCTTTCTAGCCCAACTCTTTTGGACTACATGACTCTGAAATTCTAAATATATATTTAGATATGAGAGAAATACATACTTTACAACAACAAAGATAAAGAAATTTGACCATTTTTCATTATTGGCAGGTGTAATAAAATTATGTTTAAAAGGATTACCAGCCCCTTGTACTGTCAATTATATCATTATCATGACTATTTTCATAGCATTTATACTCCATATACCTAGTTTATAGTTATTATATGTGATTACATTATCAATGCCCGTCACTAGCAAATGAAGCTGAATGCAGCCTGTAGGATTGAGGTCCAAAGGATGTATTTGTATTGACTAACTTGGGAAATAAAGGAATGATGCAAAATTACTGTGGCAAGAAAACTCCCTATTTTGTAACTTCATACTGCCAAGACTGCTCAGCAGCAGGTAGAATAGTTGGGAAAAAAGAACTCCTCATATAACCTTTACTTAGGTGTGAATTCATAGGAAAAGAGAATGCATAAGTTGAAGATTTAGAAATGATATATTTATTTGAATCTGTTTGTCCTCTCCCAGCACTATGCGCTGCTTCACACCTCTTAATATATTGTCAGATCTGTTTAGCAATGTGCATGGGATTGTTTAACCCCCTGCCTGCAATGTACAGTAAACATTATTACAACAGTATGACTGCTTCATGAGATGCTAATAAACTGATTTATATGAAAACCCCTGGAATTCCATAGGTTTCTGAAACTGTAACATGCTTCTAATCAGCAGCTTCAGTTCAGCGTAAGCTACATAGCACCAGTCCAGTGAAGCCCTTCAAGGAGCTGTATAGACTATAGTAACCACTCTGAAGTAATAACACGAATCCAATGAGAAAAAAAAAAAAAAAAATAAAAAAAAAAAAAAAAAATCTCATTTTTTTCCCTTGAAGCAGAACTTAGCATTAATTGTTTAACTACGGTCAATATATGCAGCAAAACTTATTTCCTTGCCAGTACATTTAGACAGAAAGACAAGACATTCAGTAGGTTTAGTTATTCTATTTAATTCCTTTTAACAGCAGGTTTTTGAAAGACTAGCACAGTAGTCATTCCATAATTAGTAGAACATGACACATATTTTCTTTCGGGAAATATTCTGCATGATGTCTTGAGCCTGAAGTGCTTAGCTCTACCTTAATGGCAATGGCACTTTAATTTTTATCATAGAGTTTCTCTCTTTGATCTGTTAAAACATAGCTTAGACTAACAACAAATTCTTAGCTCTGTATATATGGATATCTATATATATCACTTTCATCTGTAGTTATTCTGAGTGGAGGAGTTTTATGAATTTGTGAATCTGAACATAGGTCCCTTCATTCACACAGTTCATAACTTTGATGAAGATACCCTACTGAAGTTAGGCCTTAGTATTCAACCAAACTTTCAGAGAGCCCGCTGCTGAAAAGTAATTACAAATATATTTGTAAATTATATGAGATCAACCTTAACATTATATACATATTTAATGTTTAATAAAATCACTGATCATTAATTTAATAAAATCATTAGTTGTAACTGTGGAATGGCAAATGTAGCTGTAAAGCAACAGTGTGTTCTTGGGAGTCTTTTCTTTACAAATTATTCCATCAGTTTTATTTGTTATCTTCTCTATCCATAATGATCTGTTATCATTTAATATGTCTTTAGCCAACTTTTAGACTGCAAAGCAGAAAAGCCTACATACATAAACTATTCTACTGATTACTTGCAGCATATTCATCAGATGCAAAACTCTTGAAGGATTATAGTTCAAAACTTCTTGAGAAGGACAAGGTTGGTAACTCTGAATCTTGTGGAAGAAGTTTGTTCAAATTATAGTAAAGTAGCTGCAAAACAACCATGTCTCTCTCTGGTAAATTACTGGCCATACAGAGTGCCCTTCATCCAAAGCAACCAAATCTGAAGATTTTCCAGAGTAGTTTAAGGACAGCACAATGAAAATGGAAGCTTTAGGGGATATGTTATACCTCTGATTGTCCATAGCAGCATCAGGATGTGAAGGAGACGTGTTTACTAAGGCACCATTTATGACTTGTGTCAATGGAGTTCAAAAAATCTTCCACCATCAAGGACTTAATTATGTTTTGGTGCACACTTGGGTGCGCATGTTAACTTTGGGGTGAAATGATTCTTTGGTATTTATATTTAGATGAAATACCATTTATTCTTATAGCTTCAGGACTGACAACAATTCCCTGTACTTCTAAATACATTCAGAACCTAGAGTTCTCACTTGACCAAAACCTTACACACTTCAGTAACATTACCTAAATATTTTTTTTTTTTTTTCTAAATCACACTATTTCTAATATCTTCTAGATAGCATCTTCTATCTTATAACGATAGTATCTTTGTTTAAAACAACTAACGCCGTAGTCTTTAGACACTCAACCGTACTGTATGCATTTTCAATCCTGGACTCAGGACACAATTCGATAACATGATCTGGTAAGTAATTTTGTGTTTTATGTTCTTCTGAGTCTCTCAGAAAACACTTTTAATTATTTACAATAATGAATAATGTCAGGTTGATGTAATATGTGTTGCATATGAAAGACTGAATTACAAAATGACTTAATTCAAATTCAATAATAAATGTTTTTATTTAGATTATAGCTTCTTCTAAAAAGAAATCAATCTAACTGGCAAACAATAAGCAGCTCCTATCTAATAAAAACTGAATTTCTTTAGACAAATGCATCAGCCATGTGAAGAATGTGTGGAAGAAACAAATCTTAAAACAGTTTTAACTCTTGTGCAATTACTCTAGTTCAAGCAAAGGGTAATGTTCTATGCAAATAGTACAGGATTAAATGCCTTCATAAGCTTATTTTATATACATCATAATAGTTTATTATTCTTTTTAAATCACGTTCATTCAAGAAGAGACTATAAATAGGAAGGCTGAAATAAACTACCTGAAAGCTGAGAAAAACAACTGTGATGAGATTGTCTTTGCATATTATAGCTATATATTTATAAATATTTCACCAATAAAAAATTAATAATAAAAAATCATAATAATAAGCAGTAAGAATAGATAAGAAGAATGCCGTAGATTAGAGAGTAGCTGAATAGGTTATATATTTCCAAGTCTGTTTAGGCTGATGCAGACCTAAGATCCTTAGAATGATTGGTGTAAAGTGGGAGCCTTTAGCAGTTGTCTTGGAAATATTTTAAAGGACACCTGAGATTTCAATAAATAAGTGTCATCATACTTCTCATCTTTAAAAGGTAAGAATCAAGTGTTTATATTTATAGACCTCTTGCTTGAAATAAATTCCTAAAAAGGAAAAAATAATAAAAAAAAGGAAAAGAGAGAGAAAACAAACAGAAATGAGATGTCAGTAACGATTTATCATGAACATATGAACAAATACTGTCAACCAATCTAATCTCCTTTTATGACATGATAGGAGACCCTAAGAAGAAAGGAAAAGCAGCAGATGTCATAACTTGACTTTCCTAATGCTTTTGATGTGACATTCTGATCAACAATTTAGAAAAGCGTGGTGTGGATGAAAGGGGTGTAACCAGCTGGAAAGTGTAGTTAGCAGTTTTTGTAGTTCCCTGTCAAAATGGAGGCCCTCATCAAGAGTGGTTCTGCAAGGCATCGATCTTTTTTATTATTATTTTTGTGAACAGTAGAATAAAGGGAATATCTACAGAAGTGGCACGTGGAGTGAAGCCTTGTGGTAACGTTAGAAGATAGGACTTGAAAGGAGAGTCCTGCACAGACCAGCCAGAGGAGTAGCATGTGAGGAAGAAGCAGGGCAGAAGTCAGTACGGACAACACTCTACACCTGAAAAAGAGAACTCAACTGCATACATACGGTAGGGAGTAACCAGCTAGGCAGCAGTAGTTCACAGGCAACCTAGGAAATTAGTAAATGTAAACTGAACAGAAGTTGAAATGTCATCTTGCACAGGAGGGAGATCTCACGCTACATTTATGACATAGAAAGTAAGCTTTTTCTCTCACATTAGTGAGCCTCATTTAGAGTGCTGCACTTAGTTTTAGGCACCAGCTGGAAGTAGCCAGGAGAAACAAGAATGATCAGAGACACCTCTGAAGAAAGGCTGAATGAGCAATGCTTGCTAAGAATAACTGGGAAACACAAACAAACAAACAAAAACGAAAACAAAAACAAAAAAGCCCATGGAGGGTGAAACAGGGTTAGCACCAATAAGCAAAGGAACTCAGAACTATCTTATCCTATGGAAGCTATGATTTTCTAGAGCCATATAAATTGCCCTTAAAAATGTCTGAACATGTCCTTACTTGTATTGAGGAATGCAAAGATCCTGCCTTAGGGTAAGCAAATGGCTTGAATGAGCTCTATTCTCCCTTCCTTTTGTATGCTTGGACACCAGAACAGGCATTTAAAATCTTAAAACCCACATAATGGAGGAAGTAAAAACATTTTGCAAGTAGTTCTTGCAAGGAGTCTAGGAATTCATTCCTTGCCAGTGACTTGAAGTGTTCAGTTTACACTGATTAATTGCTTTTATTCTGTGGAAAAAAACTTGTGGAACTAATGATAATGCTATTTTTTGCATTTCAATGCTTTGAAATGACAATAGCATGATAAAGATGGCTTTCATTACTTTTTGCATATTATACAAGCCACAGAACATGCACATAGCAGATTTCTGAGTCAGAAAATAAACTTAGCCCCTACACAAAATATTTGTTTTGGTCCATTTATGGTTGAGACTGTTTTTAAGGTAGTTGTGCCAAAAGCAGAGAGAGATAACTTGATATAGTTAGAAATGTAACTCAGCACAAACTGACTTTGAAAAAAAGACGTAGTGCACCAGACATATTTCACACACAAATTTTATTGAATCATATTTCTCTAATGATTATGGAAATATCTGGAAATGGACTCATAAATGTACTCACTGTGGCTGGAGTAAAATTTTCTTTGTTAGTGCCAGAAGTAGTTTCCAAATACTATCTTTTAAGTGTAATAAATCTGTACTGAAACAGAAAAAAATATTAAGTATCTAAACTGAGTTTTTAAAAATGCCTGGGAGAGCTGAATGCATCCTTCCTTTTTGGCAAATTTGTGACTACATTCTTTTATACATACTTTTATGTAGTCCTGGAAAGTATTAGATATGAACCAATTCAGAAATTATTAAAGATATCTGAACAAAACATTGTTTATGTACGCAGATACTTACTGTTTTATGCTTTGAATATGAGAAATAAACTTATATTTCAAGATATATTAAATAGTAACATAAGTAAGCAGAGATCTCCTCTGCCTCCTCTTTCAATACTCCTGAAGCTTGATGTTTTAATATCTTTATACACAGAATATGTATATTCTCTACTAGATGATTAACACTTCATGCTGCTCATGTGTGACAAGCTTTTATCATCTTTGTAAGATAGTAGGCAGTCACATTTCTTCTGAGCTCTTCCAGATTAAAACTCTGAATGGTTCCACAATGTAGATTAAATATATCAAGCCAGTTCAGTATTTGTTTACCACTCAGTTCTATACTGATCTGCTTCTTTAACCACCCTGTGTTTCTATCTGCAGGGCTGATGGCAGTATTTGCATGCTTGTGGTGGGTTAGCCCTGCCTAACAGCAGAACCCAGCTGCTCACTCACTCCCTGCTGTCAGATGGACAGGCAGATGAAACAGGAGATTGAGATAAAGACAGGGACAGCACATACCAGTTACCACTGCAGGCAAAACAGACTCCACATGGGGATAATTACCTTAATTCATTGCCAATGAACATAGATTTAGATAGTGAGAAACAAAAAGGCAAGCATTAAAACCCCTTTCCTCTCCCTTTCCCCAGGCTCAGAGCCACTCTTTCACCCCCAGCTCTTCTATCCCGTGCCCAAGCTGCAGTGGTCAGGTGGGGGTAACAGAACACAGTGGTTTCTCTCTGCTGCTTCTTCTTTCTCCCACCTCTTCCCTACTTCAGCATGGACTCTTCACAGGCTGCAGTTCCACCAGGAGGATCTGCCTGCTCCATGGGCTGCTGAGGAATACCTGCTCCATGCCTGCAGCATTTTAATTTTCACCATGATGAGTCTGTTTTGCCTGCTATAGTTTTTGGTCTTAAACACCTGCAACCACAGCAAAACAGGCACTAGTAAGTAAATTTAAGATTCAGAATCTGAATTTTGAGGTAGATTCCTCAGTGCCACAGTATCTGATCTGGCCTAAGGATGTCACAGATGCAGTCATCAAGACAGCAGTGTTCTGAGATTAACCAACTTCTTGGCATCTTCCAAGAATGTGCCTTCTAGAGTAATGACACTATTGGAGTTTCACAGATTTTGAAGTCTGGACTTTACAGCACCAGGTAAAGTATCTTTTATTCTTCCTTTTTTTTTATTATTATTTTTTTTTTCCCATGCTCACAGTTTCTACACATATTTGATACAATCATCAAAAACATGCTATACAGCTTCCTTGTTTTTGCATAACAAGGTTCACTGGTGAGATGTTGAATTGTCCCATCAAATGATGCATGTCACTTGAAACAGAATCATAGAATGGCTCCAGTTCGGAAGGTCACCCAGTTCCAACACCCCAGCCATAGGCAGGAATGCCACCCATTAGAACAGGTTGCCCAGGGCCTCATCCAATCTGGCCTTGAACACCTCTAAGGATGTGGCATCCACAACCTCTCTGGGCAACATGTACCAGTGCCTTACCCTCCTCTGAGTGAAGAATTTCCTCCCAACATCTAATCATCTAATCCAAATCTCCTCTCTTCTAGTTTAAATCAATTACCCCTTGTCCTGTCACTATCTGACAGAGCAAAAAGTTGTTCTCCATCTTGTTTTAAAAGACCCCTTTTAAGTATTGAAAAGCTGTAATAGAGATTTTTTTTTTTAAAATTTTTATGGAAGATACCCATAATAATACCAGAAAGGCATTGAGGCTGACAAGATAAAAATTCTTCACCAAGAAAGTACATAGGCAAGGCTTTCACTGGCTGTTGTTATGGAGCTTCTGAGCCATAAAATACATGAGGACAACAGCAACTGTAAATGGTGGCTCACAAGCCTAATCAGCAAAATAACCTTCCAGAAACTGAAGACATCAGTGTATACAAGTCTTTCAATTTCAGCAGAAAGAAGAAAAGACTTTGGAAAAGTAAGAAAAGAGGGAAAGGAAACAACAAATAAACAGGAGGGAAAAAAAAAAAAAAAAACAGTGATAGTGTCAAACAAATCTTCAGCAAAGGTCATGTTAGGAAGTTCAAGAATAAGTCTGCTGAAAGTGAAACCGCAAAAACTTTAAAAGCCACAAACAGCTACAAAAGTGAGTATTTCCAAAAACTTGATCAAGATGAACAAAATAATGAAGGACAAGACAGCAAGGACTGCGAATACTGTCCTTATCAGGAATAAAACTACTTAAATAGGAAATGTAGTCTATTTATTCAAACACATGTAGAATAAATACAAGAACAGATGTAGCAAGCTGATCATGTCTATTTAATGCCCATGTACTCCTTAAAGAAGGAACATGCTGATCTTTGTTTTGATTGTCTAATTAAAATTTACTTTGCCTTCAGCTCTTCTTGAAGCTCTTCTTTTTTTTTTTAAACTCATGACTCACAACGTCTCAAGGAGAGGTTAAAGATGAAAAACAGCTCCCTTGCCATTAGTGTATTTGCCATTGTATCTGACACCTCTATTATTGAGAGCTGATTCTCTCAGTGATTCACCTCCCACTTCTACCCAAGAATAATAGATAACAATATTCAATGATCTTTAAAATATAATCTTTACAATTATTGCAGTCATCCTTGTAATTATACATTAAAGATCTTTTACTTTAAGGAGCAACTAATTTTTAACATTATAACATTACATATTATGTACTGTGAATGTAAATACTTACATTCATTGTAATTATAAAATGCCTGCTTATCAAATGTCTTTGACAATACTTTGGTTCATTATTTGATGGTAAATTTTCTCATGGAATAGTTATTCAAATTAACTAGTACACAATTTCACGTTTAAAAGTAGTGTGCTTCCATTAATTGTGAGACCACAGATGTGGTCCCAAAAGCCAGATGTATTTTTGATTGACTTCCACAGGCTTGTTTCTTACTGACGCATTCTAGCTCAACTACTATTTATTGAGTTTTATGAAACAGACTACGTGAAACTTCATAGTCTAGACTGTACAGGAAATATGAATATATGAGCAGAATGGCCCTTTTTATTATTAGAAAATCTGTGAATCTCTGATCTGATATCTTAACAAGAATTAGCAGGAGCCAACTTCACATATGAGATATATAGTATATAGTAGACTTCATTCTCTTAGTGAAAATGTTTACAGATGGAGTATCTTTCAAAACACCTTAGTAAAAGAGTGCAATAACTACAGTTACTAAAAAAAAATAAAAATAAAAATAAAAATAAATCATTAAACTCACTAATGTGAGTCTCATAAGACCACTAGTAGATATAATATAGTGTATGCATTACGCAAAGAGCACAAGAACCTACCTCTCCTTCTCCGTGGTGTAAATCTGATTCAACATTTTCCATAAAGGAAGGAAGCTGTGTCTCTTCAGACAGAGAAGAGATAGAAAGTTCAGAAAATCACTCAGGAAAATGACAGCCTGTTCAAAACTGTTTGTCCACTGCTGTCAATCAAAATAATGTATGAAATACTGGACAGCCTTTGTCACGTTTTCCCCATTTTCTGGCTAGCTCCTATTTTAATCTACAACTCTACCCAATGTAGGTAGAGGGCTAATTAAGAGACAGACAAGCTTCTCATTTACTGCTGTCAGTCCTACACTGAACAGAAACAGTAGGCATCTACATTTTCAGACAAAGAAAAGACATTGTCAGCAAGTTATCTTCTGTGATGGATCTTTAATTCTGTCTTTCCCTTCCTGCAGTCAGTTTGCTGAACAGTCTGAAGAAATCTTTAACGTTATCCTTCTATAGCTCCTGATAAGTAGAGCGTAAGGTGAGATGGGGCTTTGGGCAAGGTAGAAATTATATTGCTGTGAGATACTAACTGTGTTTGTGTGTCTATTAACTGACATGTTGTTATGAACAGTGGTATGTATCTAGAGATCCCGGTAAGTTTTAGTTGCATTTGTATTGACATTCAGGGAACTTTGGCAGCAGTAAGCAAGTACTAAAAAGATGCATAGGAAATATGTTGTATTTTTTTCTCTTTAAGTATTTGGGAAATGTCACAGCATGTACCGAATGTGGGCTGGTATTAAAATTCTGAACCAGACCAGAAAGATTATCCACAACACAATTAATGAGAACATATGAAAACCCTTCAGTATGGTCCTTTCTCTACTGCTGACTGTAGATCTGCCCTATGCCTTAATTACATAAATTACAGTAATATCGCAGTAATATAATCAAAGTGAACACCTTACTGGTATGTGTCTGGATAAATTAGTTCAGATAAGTGTTTATCACAAAATACATATGGGAAGAGTAACACAAAGGAGTGCATTGAGAATCTGATTTTTCACTTCATTATTACTCATAGAAATATGTTAATTTTTGTGGCAATTTTTGATGATAAAAGTACTTTACAAATTGCAGACACGGGTCACACCTTTCAGAAGACAAACTGTTCTACAAAATATCACTCCAGTTCTGGAGAAAGGCTCATAACTAGGGGAGTTTTAAATTGAAGCAAAAAATTTAACATGTACACCTTGGAGACAAGTGTCATTGTTTCTGGATTATGCAGATGCCACTAAGATTTAGTACAGTCCAGTCAATGTGCCATCAGAGAATTCTGTTTTATTACATTGGATAGTTTCCATAGATAAGATGAACACATTCATTTCAGAGAACCTTTTTGACTTAGGTTTTTTACTCACTTACTTAGAGTATATAAGAAACAGAGTGTGGCTGCTCTATCACCTCTTCCTCTTGGATTCTTTGAAATGTGAATGGAAGAAATCATCAAAGGGGATATCATGCCTCCTTCCTGCCCAAACTGATGACCTTTTTTGAAGAGGTGAATTAGTTGGCACAAAGAATGTGACTGTACAATGCATGACATTTTTTTCCCCTGAACAGACTATTTGCTATCAATGCAGAAGTAATTGGTGTAAAACATGGTCTGTACAAGGGGTTCTACAAATCAAATAGCTTATGTTTGTCTGCAGAATGTGTTCCTCATTTATGAGAGCAAATCCATGGTAAAGAGTAACACAGAATCTCAAAATACTTGAAGTTGGAAGGCACTTATGGAGATCCCATAGTCCAGCCCCCCTGGTTAAAGAAGGATCGCCAAGACCAGGTGGCTCAGGGCTGCCTACAGTTAGGTCCAGAGAATCTCCAAGGACAGAAAGTCCAAAACTTCTCTGGCAACCTGTTCCAGCATTTTACCATTCCCAGAGTAAAAAAATAAAATAAAATAAAATAATAATAATAATAAAAAAATCCATGTTTAACTGGAATTTCCAGTATTTCAGTTTGTACCCACTGCCTTTCATCTTTTCAGTTAGTACCACTGGCACATCACTAGCATCTGAATAAAAATTTTCTGATGAGAACAGACATTTCTAGGTTGATTTGGCAGATACATAATAGCACAAATTAGTGCCCCAGAAAAATGGATCGAAGACGGATGTGAGACTTGCTAGAATTGCTGAAGTAATTTCAGATGGCTGTAATTTTTATCTCTATGCTAGACTTTGAAAACATGAACAACTTAGTTTTTTTAAAAATGGTATCAGATTATTATTAGATCAGAACCACTACATTGTGTCATTTAAAAGGGCAAAAACGAAGCGGCCATGTTTCTTAACATCAAAAGAACAGCTCCATCTACTGGCACAACTCAGAGCTCTCAGATTCCACCAGAGGTCTTACCCACAATTGCTTCCAGACCAACTCTTAGAAACCTTAGCAGGTTTCTAATATCTAGAGGTAGTCTATCAGAATGCCTATAAACTTTTTTCTTCAGTCTCTGATTACTTAGGATCCAAGTAACATTTTAAGCATAAAAGAAAGAATGTTTTCAATTTTCTCTCTTATTCGAGCCTGAAATAAACAGACGTTTAACCTCATTTCACACAATGAAGTAGGGACAAATGACTAGGTAACCCTGGATACTACAGTAAAGGACTTTAGTTTTAATTTAAAAACAAAACAAAACAAAAACTAACTTACTTTAGGCTGAAAAAAAAAGATCTGCTATACAATAAACAATCCTACAATTTTACAGCAGTCACTGTATATGGCATCTAAAATGCCTTAAAATATCACTTGCATTTATATTATTTGAAGAACACAAAGAAACCTTTGTAAAAAAATTTATCACCATGTCAACGGGGATTATAGTTGTATATTTATATATCAATTAAAGAAAAAAAAAAAAGATTTCTATTGAAACTGCAAGCTTGAACTATCAAAAGCATTTGGGAATCAGTTGTACACAACACCTGGCATGTCTTTGAATACTGTTATTCTTATATTGACACTGTAAGAATTGTGCTTCTACAAACTGCTAATAAATATTAAGGATCTATGCCTTTTCAGAAAACTGTTTAATGACCTCATTTTTAAATGATGTATCTGCCAAATAGCATTAGACTGACCATATCAATTAACAGCATTTTGTGGGATATCTTCATAGAGATTATAAACATTTATCTAAGATAGGTACAGGAAAGACCCATAGACACTCTATTTCTTCCAAATTCTAAGAAACACATATAAAAACTTTAAAAAAAAATGAGGAGGTTGTAGTTTTGTTTTTTCACAATGACCTAAAGTAGTTTATGAAGCTTCACAAGTTTTACAGCATAACAGGAAAGGTGAATAAAAATTGAATTTGTTGCATAGGTTGTACGATTCACTGCAGACTCTGGTCTTAAAAGTGACTGGAGAATAGTCCTTGATATATTGTATTCAGCATTTTTTTAAAAGATAAGTGTCACAAAATGGTAAGGAATGATAGCTGACACTGATCAAAAGCAACCTTTCATCTGATACACTCCAGAAAACATAGCAAAACAGTTCCTATTTTTAAGGTCTTAAAAGAGATGTGTTTGCTTTTAACCTGACTTTGACAGTTTTCCAACAGTATTTTTAAAATCAATACTTTAAATGTGTTAGCATTTTGAGGGTGTTTTTTTTTTTTCATTTTTGTTTCTCCTTGCCTTCCCTAGTAAGGTAGAGTAATTTGAAGGATCTGCATGAGGGCAAGTATATATATTTTTTTCTTTATGGATATCTTTGCCTTCCTCCCTGGAAAGAGTCCTACTCTCTCACTTACATAAATGGAAAGTGATTGAGCAGGAGTGTGGAGAGCAATTTTTGAGATTATTGCTGCTGAGAAGTCATGTATACTCTGTGGCCTTCCTTAGTGACCATTGAGATCTGTACAGGCACAAGGTAAGAAGGGAGGCTGCTCAAGCTTGATAGACTCCGTCATGGCATGCACTGGAAAAGCAGACCTTGTTCTTTAAAGGCTGTCATTCTAATCAGCTACTTATTTTGCTAGTGCTCTGAGGTTGATTTGCTTGCTGAAAAGTTTCTCAAGGCAATTATGCCTGTCATCACCACACTGTCTAGAACTTATCTGAGCAAAATTAGAAAAATAAGAAATTACAAAAATACGTCTATAGCAAAATGCTATAGCAAAGTCCATTTAGAGTATAAATACCCTTGTAATTTCAGGGAGGTTATTAACCTTAGAACAATATTCAGATCTAAAGTACAGGCTGTGTTTACCTCCCTATTAAGTATACTCTCTTGAAACTAGATTTTGCTTCTTAGAGCTTGTATTGGCAGTAATTAATTCCTATGGCAGGTAGATTTGATTTCAGGATATATGTGTTTTGTTCCACTACCATAGTAATTATGAGACTTTATCAGTCAATGCTTGCAAAATCCATTGAGATACTTAGCTGAAAGATGATGTTACTATAGAAATTTGTACTGTTTGTCCTTATTCTCATATAATGAAGGTAAAAAATAAAGGCATCCAGCAATGAAACACAAAGTTCCTGATAATGCCATTAATGTAAAGCTTTTATAGTGTTCTGGTGGCTTGATTCCTTCTTGCTTACTATTTTTCCACAGTGATTGGAATTTAAGTGTGCAGTGAACTAATTCTCCTGAGTTTACTTAGCAGGATTTCTGTTCACATCCATATACTGTAGTTTTCATTAAAAGGATAATGAAAAAAGTTGTATGTTATCTGGAGTTTAAAATTTTGCATATAATAGAGTGGTGCAAAACCCATTACTCAACAAACATCTGCCCTTGGACCCTTAATCAAAATCTCCCATATTATTCTCTTCCTGTAAATCTTCAAAGCACAACAGCTTGTGACTGTTCTGGGGGGAAAGAGTATTTCCCTTTGAGGCCCCTTCAGAATAAATTAATTGCAATATCCCTCCTGAATTCACATCAGGGTTCTCAAGCAGAAAGAGGTCATGAAAAAGGAAAGACAGAAAGGACAGAAGATCCAAAATGAAACAAAAACCTGGCTGATCTAAATGGGATTTACTTGTGAAATGATAAACCAAAGAATTTTCTAGGGAATTAGATGGTGCTGAACAACACATATTCAAAATGTTAGCGAGCAGCAGACAAGTACCTAGAGTAAGGAGTACTTGCAGCACTCCAATAGCTGGCAGATTCACAGGAACAACTGCCAACAGCACAGAAGATAACCAGAAGTTCAAACAAACAAACAAAACCCCATCTTATGTCTAGAATGCTTATTTATGAACTAAAAATACTGTCATAACATTTTTTGTTATTACAAAACATTATAACATTTTGTTATTACTGTTTCAGTAAAATATCAATATTGGGCTCTGATAAGAATTAAAAATTCAGTGGGAAACAATTCGACAATGTATTTAGCATTTTTTATACAAGGTCAGTTCCATCTGGAATATAATCATAGAATCATAGAATAAGACCACAATCTAAGTATTTAGTTAAGAATCTCACTTCATATCTCATCTGCCTTATCATGCAGGGTCAAAAATATGTGTAATATTAATATATACATTTCCTCAAATAGTTGTGCAATCTAATCTAACTTGCTTGAGTATTAATAGAAATTAATGTGTGGCTTTCAAATGTGCTAAAGATCAGAATTAAACAAAAAAATAAAAACAGAGAATATGAGAAATATACAGCTGGCTAATATATAATAAAGACCAATACTGTATCCACATTGCTTGCACTTCAAATAATCACAGATTTACTTTGCTGAGAAGACCCACTCTACGTTCTACTAGCTAACCAACTGATCAATGTTATAGTCTAGTTTTGGCATTCCTTCTAGTGCTGCACAGTAAACAAGCTTCCCTCTTTGAGGGATTACAATCCAGCTTTAATAAATTGCATGAAAGCATCAATGTATGTATATGTATGTATGAACTATGTTACAGGTGATTTTTTTTCCAGCTGGGGAGAAGAACAAAAAATAACTGTGAGGGTGGTCAAACTCTGGGGAGGTGCTGTGGTATCTCCATTCTTGTAAGTATTCAAAATTTGACTGAATATGACCCCTGAGAAATCCATCAGTCTTGACCTTGGCTTTCAGCAGGATATTGGACCAGATATCCCCAGATGTCTCTTCCAACTTAAATGATTCCATCATTCCCTAAGAAGCTTGGGAGTATATTCAAATTCCTTTTCTGTATTTGATGTCTACTGTGTTAATATTGATCTCTGATATAGATAAGGAAAGTGAAAATCAATACCTACTACTAAATGCCCAAGAAAATTCAACCTTTTTCCACTGTGTCCTGAGTCACTAAAATAGACAAACTGCTACATTTGTGACCACTCCCACTGCATACAAAAACTTGGTGATAACAGAAAAAATAAACTATACAGAGATCTGTAAGATGGGTCATTTAGAAATTTACCAGAGGTGACCTGGACTTCAGGAAAACAAATTCATCCTGAAGCCTGCAGTTTCACAAGAGTGGAAAATCAAGGTCACTGCATCCAAAACAGATTTTCAGAAGTATGCTGAGAGCAACTTTCTTAAGCACTGCACACACAGAGAACTATATGCTTTTCTCTTATCCAGAGATATGCCCAACAGTATGCTTCTAATATATATTACTAAGCATTAAAATTATCTATAAAAATACATGACTGTCCTCATTCAAACACTTCCACAAGGACATTTTAGAAAAGTCATCTGCTACTGTTACTGTTACGCTGTACAATTAAAACACTATGAGCAGCCTGGAGTATGAAAACAGTTTAAACAGCTGTTTTCAACATTATGTTAAATTTTATTCTAGGACAGCTTGATGAAACTGTGACAATGATGTCAAACTTGATCACCCATTTGTGCCAATGTATTAACACTGTTGATAACAATATGTAATAACATCATTAATTATCATTGTTTAGCCTAATCTGCTACTAAATGGATCTTAGATTAGTTTCTCTTACCCTCTGTATGAGGAATATCAACAGCATGCAGTAGAAAGCACTGCAAAAACACACAACCGTGTTCAAAGAGTCTGATGTATTCTCTTTTAGGAATGTAATATTTGGAAATACTGACCAAGAAACTGGCCAGAGGGGGGACACTGAATAACACTGGTTACATAGCTGTGAGAGCATTTTTATGAAAGGAAAGAACAACTGCAACACAGCAGCTGGGAGAGATGAGTGAGAAAATGTAGAGAGAAAGAGCCTTCTGGACACCAAGGTCAGTGAAGAAGGAGGGCAGCAGGTGCTCCAGGCACCAGAGCTGAAGTTCCCGTGCAGCCTATGGAGAGCCCCCACAGGAGCAGGCCCCATGCCAGAGCTGCAGCTCATGGAGAGGATCCCACAGTGAAGAAGGAGGTCTGGCAGGGGCTGCCACCCAGAGGGGAACCATGTTGGAGCAGTTCTTGAACTGCTGCCTGTGGGAATCCCATGCAGAATCAGTTCGGGAAGGACAGCATCCCATGGGAGGGACCCCACATTGGCACAGGGGCAGAGAGTCACTGGCCATGAAGGAGCAGTGGAGACGAAGTGTTAGGGACTGACCGCAGTTCCCATTCCCCCTTTCCCCTGCACTGCTTGGGGGGAGAACATAGAAGAGGGTGGATGTGGGGAGGTGTTTTTAGTTTGCTGTTAGTTTCTCACTGCTCTAGCCTGTCAGTGATAGGCAGTAAATTATATTAATGTCCCCACACGGAGTCTGTTGCCCATGATGGTAATTGGTGAGTGATCTCCCTGTCCTTATCTCAACCCTTAAGCCCTATCCATCATATTTTCTCCCCGTTTCTTTGTGGATGGGGTTTCTTTGTGCAAGAGTGGTTGTGGTAAGAGTTTAGCTAGCCATCAATGGGAAAAACCATAATGAGGACAAAGAGGCAATGGGCACAAACTGAAACACAGGAGGTTCTGTCTGAACATTTGAAAACAATTTTTCACTGTAAGGGTGACTGAGCACCGGCCCAGGTTCCCCAGGGCTGTTGTGGAGTCCTTGTGGAGAACACTGGAGATGTTCAAAAGCCATTTTAACATAGTTCTGGGCAACCAGCTCTAGATAACTCTTTAAGCAAGGGGGTTGAATGAGATGACTTCCAGAGGTACTTCAAATCTCAACCATTCTGCAATTTTGTGAACCTCAAAACAGTATATGAATACAAGGCTATACAGAACTAATAAACTTAGCTTCTCAGTAAAGTTTATTATCTGACATGCCTGTCAAAGCAACGAGTATATTGAACAGCATTTTTTCTACCTTCCCTCTTAGCAACATTAAGTCTGCCACCATCTGCATTCTTATTCATTCAGAGAGAAATGGCCTTTTAATATTCTTGTCAAACTTCCATAGATAGAGATGTTTGGTCTTTCTGTTGTCAAACTGATGTCAACCTGTAATTACACTCAAATTCTGAAGAGAGACAGGAATTTAAAAAGTAAATCTTAACCTTCTCTCCCTTTTATTTTATTTTATTTATTTTGTCATTTTGGAACAGTCTTGGAGTGAATATGGCCATAAATTTCAGGAAAGTGTTTATTTAAAATTACAGTCTATTGTTTGGCATATTCGAGTAAGATGTGACTTGTGAACCCAAACTTTCTTGAACCTTTTGGAACTTTGTGAAGTTCCAACAGTTTAATCATTTCTGTATTCCACTGAAGTAAAGTGATCACCACTGTCTTCTTGTTACAATACTTGCATTGTTTAGTTTGAATTTACCTGTAATCTAAAACTTAAATGCTCAAATTGTGAAATTTACATTCTGTTTTGCCTGGTTTTATTTCAACATGTAATTTCAGAGCACGTACAGTAGCCCAGTACCTAAAATCAGAATCAGAAATCAGAACACTGTCTGCATAAGGTCTTCTAAGACAATGTAGTCCTCTACACACTTCTTGAACCTCTGATCTAGTCATATTCTACCCGTTGTCACCCTTTTTCATATAGTCTAGTTTCAAAGTTTTGGAATTATGCCAGTAACCATCAATTCTGAGTGACACTTTTTCAAGAAGTCACAATACACATTTTGATGAAATGTCAGATTAAATCAGATTGGATCCTGTAGTTTTTGCAACTGAATTTCTGTTTTGACCTTGCCCCCTACTAATTCCTCTAACAGAATACATTACTTATTTCTGAATGAATATGTGGATAAACATGCAAATGTATGTATAGCTATTCCATTTTAAATGGTTTTATCTTCATCATTTATCTTTAATTGTTTGGGTCTCTGCTCTGAATCTGAAGTGCTCTACATACACTGTTTCTTATGAAAGTACCCCTCTGTTAAGCTCTCTGTTCTCATATTCATCACTGTCTTAATTGTTTCTAGATGTACTCTATCATCATAGCATAATGTGATCCAAAAGCTCAAATACTAATCTGTTTCTCTATTCTTCTTTACAAAACACAGTTTACCAATTCGATCTGGCTCTAATTTCCAATGGCATTTAATAATCCCCGGTGTTTAAACTGAATTATGTGTAATATCATAGTCCTTTTGCTGCACGGCACACAAGTATTATTTCTTGCTTTTTAAATGCAAATTGTTCTTAAAAAAAACAATAATAATAAAGCATGACAAGGATGGCTATGTTAAACATATATAGCAAAACATATTTGACTTATATTTAGTAAAGCTAAAAATAGTCTGCTCTTCAGGATGTCTTCACTCTAAAAATAGCGGAGGTATAGACCCTAGACATGTAGACCCTAAAAATAAAAGAAGGTTTCATGATCTGTAATATTTAATGCAAAAAGAATTTAGGGAGGATGGACTTCCATTCCATACCATGGATGAGGCAGAAAAGAAATGGAACTATTGGATCTATCAGAAAAGTTCATCAAGATATATGATCTATGTATTTATTTTTAATATCAGTCTTTCATGGCCATCAACTTGAATAGTAGCTATTTCAAAATAAACACTTAGGAACACTGTTCTTTAAGTGATGGCATCATCATAAAATGCACCCACACACTAAAAAGTGGATCAATTGTTCCTATTCCATTTTCTGATATATCTTTGCCTTCCCTGCACTCCCTGACAATGGAAAGAATGAACAGGATGGGAGAAAACAAAGTCCTACACTTTGTAGCCTCACTGCTATGAAAGTAAGCACTTGCAAGGGAAACTTATTTCAGGTAGGTGAACTAAGCTCTTAAAATGCTGCAGTTGCCTTTTGTTACTTTATTTAATAAGACTGCAATATCCAGAATAATATATATATATATATATATATATATATATTTCCACTGCTGATATCCTGACCACCATTTAGTTCAGCTGAGATGATTCAAACCAAGTTATGACCCTGTGCAGAAGACAGTATTCCTCAACTACTTACTCCCTCAGCAGCAGGTTGCTTTGAGTTCAACTGGACCTCAGATCCCCTTTCTTGATGCTTTTGTCATGTTTTAGGGTCCTGTTATAGCCAAACAGACATATTCAAGGCCCTGATGTAGTTTATTTGACAGATCTACCTCTCTGGGTGGCAGTTATGCACAAACTTCGGCTTCTTTTCTTCTGAAAGGCAGAGAAGAACCATGTTGAGTCTTTTGTACATTAGTATTTGTATTTATTTTCCATACATAACATTTGAATACCCTGGGAAATAAACTTTTTTTCAGTTAATGTTCACTGACTGTGAATAATGTGAATCATAAGCGTGACTCACATGAATATGAGGTTTAAGCACAAGAATATTCATCAACATTGTTTTTAAATCTATTATAACTACTTAGAACTATAGACAACTTCAGTGTACTGCTACTACAGATGAAGTACCTAGACTTCAAAAGTACTGTGCAATAAAACTTTATCATGATATATAGATTAAGAAGAACAATTCAATCTTTAATGTCTGAACTAAGTAATGCAACAATGAATCCATGGTGACCATTCAAAATGAATTTCAAGGAAAAGAACAGTTTATTTGCTTCATAAAAACCTGTGAAGCATTCAGACTGAATAACGTAAGCAGAATGCTGCAATATAAATCTTCTTAATTTACATCCAGGGCTTCATTATGCATATTTTATAGCACTCCACAGAACTTTAATTTACAGATTTTTGGAACTTTACCAACCCCAAAAGAAGTGCTAAACATGCCTGTTGGAACATTTAACCAAAGTAAGTCACAAGAGATTTCCCTAATGAGTGCAGAATTATCATTTATTTGCATTCTTAGTAGATTTAAAGCAGTAAGGCCTATTAACAAGATAATGGTAAGTGCTATTTGAATGTTCATCTTCAGCAAACTATTTGCTAAAATGAATAACTCAATGTACAAATTTCATAGTATGTAACTAAATTGAGCAAGCATTTGCTCAGCTCATTTAGATAGGTAATTTGACTCAAAATGGCCAGTTACTGAACAATGTGCAGCTGAACAGACTCAAGCAAATATCTTCAATAAAAACTACAGTCTTTGTCGACCTTTCATGATAATTTTCCTAAAAATTGAGTAGTATATACAACATGAAATAAAAACTTGCCACTACAACCCCTATATGGAACACAGAATATTTTTGCTGGTGAAGGCATAATCAGTGTATTGTTTTTATTTTTATTTTTTTAAACGCCCATTAAAGAAAAAAATGCATTCTAACTGTGCTTTATGCTATAGACTATAAATGCTTGATCTTCATTTAACTATGGAAGCTACAGTGATTTTTAAGGGCCCTGGATATGGACAAATTTGATTTAAGAACATAAAGCTGACATCTGTTGATGGGACAAGAGTTACTTCTATGACAGTATGCAATTCTGGTATCAATCTTAGTGAAATAAACAACCTCCCCAATCATGTGCACATTGCACTGACTAGTCTGTCTTATGCCACACATGGCTGCACAACTGATTTCCATTACGAGCTGGAGAATACATTTATCATAGCAAAAGAGCAGTTGCTTAATAAACTGCTAAAATTAGAATGAATTGGACAGCATCATATTATACACAGAACTATCCAGATCCTTGGACCTCACCAAAAAGTTTACTTTTTGGAGTAAGTTTGAAGTTTCTCTCTTCCAAACATAACTACGTATTATTTAACCGTTTACTCAATGCATTAACTTTTTTTGTCTTTTCTTTATCAGAAGAGTAAGTTTTAAGTTAGTCTGAAATTGAAGACACAGACCATATAGTGGTCAGGTCCCAGCATGCTCCACAACAGCCCTGAGACAAAGATGCAGATTGGTTGGTTTGGATCTTTTTTGCTGTTGTATTTTGTTTGGTGTTATTGTTTTCAGACCTAAATTTTTGCAGCATTGAAACTTTTAGTTCTCAGACTCTCTGCAGTGTAAATCCAAAGGACAAGCTCAAGAAATCAGGAAAATACAGGAATTTGGTCCTAATTTTTCTACATGGCTATGAAGCAGGCAACACAGACATCACACTCTCCCTCATTAATAGTGATGAGCTAATTTAGGAAGTGGTTTTTGTCTTAAGTTATCCCCTACGCTACACCTTTGTATCTGGAGTGGCACAAATTAATTTTATATTCCACAGTAGGTGCAGTCCCCAGGATTTCAGTCCAAAATGGGTAGCTGACTAGAAGACCACAATTCCTTTCCTATTTATACACCTGAGATATCTTTAAAGCAAAGAAGGGAATTGTAGACATCTATGTCCCAGTCTTACAAACAGCTGGGACAAAGCAAGCATCTGGTAATCTGATCAGTAAAGGTAACACAAAGTATACTTTGTACATTCAGTATACCCAAACGCTGTGCCAAACATTCAGACCCCATGCTAACAATTCAATTATGAAATTCCCAGACAGGACACTATTTTTGAAAATTATAAATCTGACTACATTATTTGTATATCCCAACGTGAATACCCCCAAACCACAAATGATGATGCAAGATATACTTGCTAATTTAAAAAAATATTTGGTATTTTACATATTTTAAGTTAAACATATCTCTTTTCAGCAGTATAGATTAATTTGAATGCAGTGATCCTTGCAGGTTCTATTATGACACATTCTGCTGGACCATGCTGTGAAAATATGTCATGTAGAGGTTATGATTTGCATAAACATATAGATAGCTTAAAAAAGAAAAAAAAAAAAGGCATTAACAATTAGATCAGCTGCATTAGATAATGAACATTTGCAATTTCTTTTTAGAGTATTGCTATCTGTAAACAGTGGGGAATTTATGAAATATTTATACAGTGTATAATGAATGACCTCTAAAACTGCTGATTATCATTTTGTTGCTCAATAACCCTATTACCGTCTCCAAAGACAAATGCTGAAACATGATCACATGCTTAAAGCTTTAGGATACATTTAGTTACAAGGTTTGCATATTAATATGAAGGTTAAGTCAATGCACAGAGTATAAAAGTTGGTGAAATGTACAAAACTTCCACTATTATTGACTGAAACTGGCATAGACAATTTAGAAATCAGCAATGACATGGAATTTAAGTAAACAAATAAATGAATAAATAAATAAATAAATAAGCCTAAAATATGTGTGCTTTTTTTTGTTCAAGTCTGTGACTATAATGGCTGTAAACAAGATGTTTAAAATATGACCAAAAGAAATAAGAGAAAAGATGAAGATGCAGACAGCCTTGTGAGGATCTAAATTCAATTCAGCATTATGTTGATGCCAATCTGTTATACACTGGTATATATTTTTCATATCAAAAAACTGAAAAACATAATAAATTCCTGACTAACAAGTCATTATTATGAGATACAACATAGGCTATTCTTTTACTTTTTCAGGATTCTGGCCCAAGAAATCTGAGTATGTAACCTAGCTGACCTTACATCTAGAAGATGCACAATGTTAGGCTGATGCAAAAACTGGAATTATAAAAAATAATAATAATAATACTGCTGGTGGTATCATCATGGCTTCTAACACAGAAAATACGAAAATAAAATTTCTGTCTAAAAACAGGTAGGTAGAAACAGGAGGACTGATTGTAAAGCATGTAATATTAGCAGTGATCTGCCAACATGGATGGGGAATATCATTCTACTGACACTTGTTACATACATGTGTATACGAACGTATATCCAAGTGTATGTATTGCCTGTCTACTTTATGAAATTTCCAGTGCTTTGTCAGCTATGACTGCAGTTAACAAACACTTCTGCACTGTATGAGTGGATCGGACATTTTCCAGCTTCATACTAAATTCATGATATTAGCTCAGTGTTTTATGCTCCTCTACAAAGCAATTACTGATTTTCCTTCCTGCTAGGTATGTTTTTGGAAGCTAAGGCATTCCAGTATAATCACGGGTTTAGGTGACAAGCACCTTTGTATAAGGAGCTTGATTCTTTGTAACATGTACCTCTAGGCTTATCTTATACTGTCAGAGGTGGCAGCAGGCAGTAAGTTTTACTCACCATTAAAAATAAGAGTGCTGCTTCTTTCTTTTAATCTGTCATTTTATTAGTAACAAAAATGCTGTCAATACAGGACTCTCAGGCCCTGCATAGCTACCAAATAAATCCATGCTATCAATAATTATTACACTATGGCTGCTATAGACAGCTTCAAACACATACACTGGTAGGTCGCTGAAACAACATTAATACATCCTGCTGCTTACCATCCTTGGTTTCCAGAGAGATAAAGTTTTAATGAATCACATACTATAGCAGTGCTACTGTACTTAGGGGCTCTATTAAGATTACTCAAGAGAGGTGTGATATGAGATTCCTAGGAATGCAGATAAGTGCTTGGACTTTTTGAGATAATTTTTAACCAAATGAAATATTTGCCATTAGTTTCAGAAGGATCCATCTACATGATGTATTTATTGACATAATGGCCGATATGTCCTTCAGGTGAAATCCTCCTATGCAGGAGGCAAGTAGAAAGCATAAATTACTAACTTATAATTCTGAAGATTTAAGTGGAACATGAGTAGAGAGAGTATCATTCCTCAAATAAGGATGTATTACACAACACAGAGTTTATTGGGCTCAATATTTTGCTGACAAACTACAGGTCTAATGATCCTGAAAAATACTTTATTTTCTTTTAGTATTGAAAAACATAGTTTAACTTGAAATTAATCTCCAAAAAAGTTATGTTTTTTAAAATTCCAATTTTAAGTCAGTAGTGGTGCCATATTGATGCCTTTCTAATTCTACTCATAGTTGTAACTCAAGATCCCTAAGTACTGGCTGCTAGTAGCAATTGTCTCTCATGCACAAGCTGTTACAGAAACACATTCAGGAAATTTAGGAAATTTCTAGTAGAATATGTATCTCTTCGTTCCAGAAGACAATAAGGATTTAACCAAGGAAATAATGTTTTTACTGCAGAGGAAAAGTATTAAATATACGTAAACATATAGGTATAAATATACATAAATAAACAATATATCTCCAAAATGTACCTATGAATAAATATAATAAATAATATGGGACATAGATAAATAGATAGATGATTTTCCACTAGTTTGAAGTAGCTATACATTTTTGAATTATCATAAAAAATAACTAAAGCTGCTGTCCATAGAAATGTTATCTTAAATCTGTTTTGTCGCTCAAATAACACACTTCACTCTGTGATAAATTTCCAAAGTACAGTATCTGACATTATCTAATAAACATCAACAGTTCTTTTATTGATCTATTCAACACATCCAGGTCTTCCAGGTTATATGAAAACAGACTTTTGTTCTGAATGTTCTTGGAAGCAAATTCCCATTTTAAAGAATTTTAATTCACTTTTTTCCCCTATAATTCTTTTTGTACCATGGGTGTGCAACAGCAATCAGAAAAAGAACACAAGTTAAATAAACACAGTCTGACAAGCTACCAACACATATCACTGCAGCATTCTGCGTCCTTACTGCAGAGCTTATTAGCTTGTACTGAGTGCAACTTTCATATCTTTACAGAGTTTTTACACTGTCCATTTCATAGTACAGAACTGGAGCAGCCTGTACCTATACACAAAAATGTTGACAATAAGGGGTATGGACAAAAAAGGTGTGACAGAAAGCTGAAATAGACAGAAGGCCTATCAGCACTGGAAGACAACACTCAATTGAATCCATTATTTTTGTGCTTCAGAATGTATTCCTTCAAGTTTTATTTGGCAATACGTATTGTATGTAGGGCAAAAAAAGACAGAAAAATAAATTTGGATATTGCAATAAAAACTGTGCTAAAATATTCTTGATCTTGTAACTTAATTTTGAAATTGGTGGGAAACAAGGTCCGTGATATTCTTGTAAAGATGCCTATGCTCTGACAGAATCAGACCCTGACAGAGTGATCATGAGGTATGAATTTAAGAAGCCAGACTAAACCTGGGAATACTTTAGTCTGCAACAAGTTCAGCTACAGTCTTTTCTATGCATTATCAATTAAAATAAATGTCTGTGCATCCTCAGATGTTGCAGATATTTTGGTGAGGGAAAAATCCTTACCGCATTATTCAGCCTTTATTTCTGATAATTACAGAAGCCTACAGTATTACGGACTGCATGAGCAGATCTCATTACCCTCTCCAACACACGAGGTTTGTATGGGAACTAACAGCCATAAGGAAGTAGGACTATAAATTTCAAGATCTGTAAAGATCTCAGATCTATTGTTTCTTCATTCTAAAGTGGTATTTAAAAATCCTATACTGATGGGTAAAAATGTTTCTTGAACATAGTAACATAATTTCTTAAGATTTAACTGCATTTTAAGATGAATTGAGATGAACAGCAGTGGGAAATTACAAGGACAAGTACATGTAACAATAACAGAAATAAAATTTCTTGCCATAGACACAAAATTCTTATGATTTTTTGAGGTTCTACATTTCATATTTGTCTATTTAAATAGATGTACGCAGATCTCTGCCCACACTGATCATGGAATCAGAATTACAGCAGCAGGCTTTAAAGAGTGTCTGACTAGTCGGCTACAGGCTAATTTGCTGTTTAATTAGCCAGCTCAGGTTAGGATTCAAAACTTCCATATGGTGCCACACTCCAAGTCACAGGCTTCTGCAGCAAACCAAATCAGTCTACTGTCGTTCCATACAAACACAGCTACCATTTTCCTGAACCAGAATCCGTTTGATGCTCTTAAATCTGTCCTTGTTTTACTGGAGATACTGGCACCACAAATCACAGTTTAGAATTGTGAGCTTTCCTGGATATTTTTCTGGGAGAGTAGAGTATAATTATATTCATTTTTATAATGGTGAAAGAGTGAAGACCTGATTCTATTATCCATGGCAAACTAAAACCTTTGTTAAAAAATTAAAAAAAAAAAAAAAAAAAAAAAATTATTACCAGGTTTGATTTTAACCAATGTGTGGTGGGCAAAAGAAACCCACATTGTTTGAAGTTATATATGATAACATTAAGATTTATTTCTTGTTAATGTAGTCTTAAAAAAAATAACTCTGAACCTTTGTTCTGATAAAAACTGAACACTTACTGTATTTGTATTTTTTATATTTTGCAAGTGTTCTAGTTTTGAAGCAGTACTCAACCTGCTTCTCCATGACAGTCACAGAAAAAATAATTTCCTTGTAGCAGTATCTGGCCAGCTTTACTTATTTGTTAGAACAATGCAAATTTACTATCCATGCTTCTTCAATTTTACGCTCTGAAAAAAAAGAAAAGGGATAAAGTATTTCTCAGTTCTGAAGTTACAGAGACTAGGATATTAAATTGTTGCTCATGCACTCTACTGCTATGACAATATCTTTTCTAATTTTTCCCTGTTGTGTTTTAATATATAAGATTGTGGGTGGTAGAAGCATTACGATAAGAATTTAAAGAATCTTTTGGGATTCAGAGGATGCAGACTTTGCTTTTTTAAATGTTTATCTTTACCAAAAATATCCTCATTCAGTTTTCCACATCTGACAATATTCCTATTTTCCCATTAAAAATATAATTAATTTAAATATTTTTAAAGATGCTAATATTATAATATGCATACGTTATACTGGTAACCTGAATAAACAATTGCTGTTCACCAAATCCCTCATTAAAATACCCCAGGGGCACTTGATGCTACAAGATTTGTTAAAAACAAAGGGAGTATTTAACACATTGTCAATAGCAAAACTGTAGACTGTGCTGTTGTAGCGGCAGAGGATATTAGCTGGTTCAGAAAGAAGAAAATTCCTACACAAAAAGTCCATAAATGTATACTGAAAGGAGTAGCTATGCATGAACTCTCTAAAACCCTAACATGAGAGCTAAGACAGGAAATAAGAATAGACTGCAGAAAGTGTCTAGGCTCCCTTGCTCATCCAGAACAATACCTCTTCCTGGCACTGTTGTAGTCATGAGCTAGATGCATCACTGGTCTGACTCAGTAGGGTATATCATATTGTTTGCCATTCTCATGCACAATAACTTCTCATCTGTCACTCCTGTAAACACTTTTCCTTCTGCATCCATGTATTATTACTGTTTCTGTGCCCCATTCGAAGGCTGCAGTCACTACCTTTTGTTCCTCTTTAAATACAGGTGAATTCATTCCCAGAAGTGGCCCTAATTTCTGGTGATACAGAGGGCAGGCGTTCATTGTGGGTGGCATTAGAGAGGCCCTCCCACTACAGTAGATTACTCAATCTGATGCAGTTATCAGTGAAAATAAATAAACAAATAAATAGAATCCCAAGACTTTATAGCCTGCAAAAGTCACAACACAGCTCAGAAGCTGGGTTTCTCTGGACTTCTCTACACTATGCTATTAATGGCTAATTTCCCAGGACCCTACTTGCTGCATATGAGAGGGTAAAGCCTTCAGTCCTAGGTAAAAACATTGCAGAAATGATGTAAAGATTGTAGGGAAATTTGTTTAAACTGGATCATATCACTATAAAATAATTCAGATTAGAAAGGATCTCAGGAGGTCTCGAGTCCAGCCAAAGTACGGTCTTTAGGAGGTCTTTAGTCCAGCTCAAAGTATGGTCAGCTACGAGACCAAACCAGGTTGCTCAAAGCTTGATCCAGTCCTGTCCTGAAAGCCTCCAAGGACAAAGACTGAAAAAACTGCTCTGAGCAGCCTGTTTCACTGCATGACTGTCCTCATGAGGAAAACAGTTTTCCTTATATCCAGATTGACCCTCTCTTGTTTCCATTTATGTCTGTTGACTAATCCTCCCACCATGGACCATTGTGAGGGGCCTGGCTCTGACTTCTTGTTGACACTCTGGTAAGTACAGGGGGTTGCTGAGTAGTGTCCCTCTCTTCTCCAGACTGAACAAGCCCATCTCCCTCAGCCTCTCTCAGAAGGTAAGTGTTCCAGCCCTGAATCAACTTGAGAGTTCCATACTGCAATCACTCCAGTTCATCAACACCTTTCCCCTATTGGGAGGTTCAAAACTGGATGCAGGACTCTAGCTGTGGTCTGAGGGCAGCAGGAAAATAGCTACCCTTGAGGTACAGGCCATGATTCTCTTAGTACAGTGCAGGGAGCTTTCAGCCTGCTTTGCTGCCAGGGCACACTGCTGGCTCTTGCCCAGTGTGCCATCTAACAGCATGTCCAAGGCCTCCTCAAGCAGCACTCCAGCCTGCACCACTACAGGGGGCTCTTCCTTCCCACAGGGAGGACCTGGCATTTGTCATGGTTATCCTTGATGAATTTCATAAAGTTTCTGGTGGCCCATTCCTTCAACATGTCTAGGTCCTTCTGGATGGTGGCACTGACTTAGAGAATATCAACAGGTCACCCTCCCCTTCACATACACACACATATAGTTTGGTGTCATCTGTAAATTTGATGATAGTGCAGTCCATTCACGTCCTCCAGGTCACTGATAAAGATGATAAATAGGACAAGTCCCAGGATAGCCCCTGCAGTACTCTACATGCCTCCAGATAGACTATGACCTACCCTCTGAGGATGATCATTCAGCCAGATTTTTAATGTAGCTGTATATCCATCCATATCATAAAGTTCTATTTATGAAATAAAAATATTGTGGAAGACGCTGTTGAAATCCTTGTTAAAGTTGAGGTAAATGACACCCACTGCTCTCTTGTCATACACAAATTCATCATTTCATTACAGAAAGCAATTGTGCTGGTCAGGCATGATTTGCCCTTGGTAAATCCATGCTGACTGTTCCAAATCACTTTCTTCTCCTTCATGTGCCCAGAAACACATTCCAGGAGGACTCACTCCATGATTTTCCCAGCTGTGTCAGCTAAATCAGGACATCTGGTCATTTCAGCCTAATTCCACTTTCAAATTAAGCTCATGGTGCAGGTCATAATAAAGTGAAGCCAAACACTCACCTTCAGACAATAGCATCTGTCTCACTGATGAAAGCAGGATGATTTCACAAAGTTGGAGTGTGTATACCCAAGCATGTAAGTGCTAATTAAAGTTACCTTTAATAACAAAGAGTCATTCTTTGTAACCAATTTCAATGACTGAGAAGGGAGAGTGAACACTGGGGAGAAGGCGCAGGCATTTATCAGGAGCAGCATATTGCACTTCTAATCTTTTAAAGTGTGGAAAATGCCATATGTAGCTCTTTTATATCTACAGCATTTCTTAAGTTTCATTACTATCTGTAATCATTTGCTGAAAGTGTACAGTTACCATTAATGTTCAAAATAGGCAAATTACACACTGTCAGGGCACAACTGGGGGCAGACCCAGCCCCAGGTATCAGGCACCTGCCTGGGGCCAAGCCAAGGCTGCACCGGGACATCAGCCAGCTGGCAGGGGTCAGGATCAGGCCCGGTGAGGGGAACCAGGGTCAGACACAGCCTTGGGGACAGCTGAGGAGAGCTGTGCTTAATGGGGCCCAGAGGCCAGGCCAGGATGTGTGGATTCCCTGTGGACCTGGGCTGCACCAGGACCACGGCTGGGCCCAGGTCAGCAGTGCAAGTGCTGGGGCCTTGCCTGAAAGCAGCACCATGGGCACAGCTCAGCCCTGACAACGGCCTCCCCACAGCCGCTGGTGGGCTGGGGCTGCCCAGGGCCACAGTGGCCCCCAACCCTAGCAGGCAAAACTCGGGGGGATGTGCCCTTACACAAGCAAACTATCCTGACAGCTGCTGCCTGACTCTGCTAAGAATTAGTGGTTTTTATATGGCAGAGGAACAATTCACGTCCTCCGAGCTACTATGCTTTTTCAACATTCTTAATCAGCAGTCTCAAGTACCTTTGACAGAACTCCACAAACATTAAGAAATGTATATACACTTATATGTTGATATGCTCCCCAATGTTTACACATTTTGCAGACAGAAATTCAAGTTGTTTTGCATACCCACAAAATCAAGTATCATCTAAGTATTTTGGAATTAGTCATGTACCATTTGAAATGTCTCAAAAATTATTAAAGAAACTGTATCAACTTCTAGTGTTTTGCCATTCCCCATATTCTCATTCTCCTACTACGATCATCACAAAAAGGAAAATGAGCTTGCAGTCATCTCTCCAGAATAATTTTTGCAAGTTTATCTCTTACAGCTCAATTTCCTCACAGTACTTCAAGACTGAAGTAAATTGTTAGCCTTTTGTAAAAGACTTTTCTATTCTCATTCATACATTACTGCAGTCACTAAATCACTGGCAAGTCACGAATACAGTGACACCCAGTCTCACTCTTCATTCATTTGGAACAGTAGGATGATGAGTGACAATACAGGTTTATAACTTTTATCTGTGATTATCACACTCATTTTTATCTTTGATGATTTTTAACTGTAAGTTATTTCTCTATTTTCTATTAATGAAAACACACATAAAGGAACCCCCCAGGAAACAGATACTGAAGCATTCAGAAGCCTTCATGTTGATATGATGAAATGATGTTCATTTATGTTCATTTGTGTTCCTTTGCACTGCTCTGTTTTTGTTTGTTTGATTTTGTTTTTTCTTTTTGTAGCAAGGCACTGGTTGATCAGTCTACATTGTCAGATGCACAACATCCAAAGTGTCAACCTGACAATTTTTAATGGATGAACCTAGAACAGAGCAGGAAAGCATTAAGGGAGGAAAAGGGATGGAAAGTTTTAAAGATTTTTGAAATGGAAAATTAATCGTATTTGTGCAGGTTAATATTTTAACTTAGCAGTTTATAACAAAAAAAAAAAAAAAAACTTCAAATCAGAATTTTTTAGAGTAGACACTGCATACTCTAGATTGCAAAGGTCTCCCCTGAAGTTGTTCTTGCCTATGATTTTGAAAGAAGCTTTATGAAACCAGAGAGTTATGAACAAGAGAGTTCATAACCACCCTCTTGCTATGGCATTGTTGCTTAGGATTAAAAATGCTGCTGGTCTCAGCTTTATTGTGAGAATGTATTTATGGATGTTTACTGCTCTGAAAAGCAGACTCTGCCTATTATATGTTTTGAATAATAATTTATATTAAATAGAAATAGAATAGACACCATAGCATGTGGTCCTGATTACTTCTTAATTCTCATATCTGAAACACACATTATAGCCTGCAGCCAGCCCCAAACTTACATGAAGGAAGTGATGATTTTAAAGAAAAGGTATATTAGATTGCAATATTGCAAAGTGCTGAAATTACTCACAGTATAGCAGTAAACTGAATCCAGCTTAGAAAAATAGCTACACTGGAGACACCATCCCATATATTAGCCTGTCTTGCCTATATTATGTCACACAGTCACACTAAAATACTTATCTGTTGTACATTTAACAACTCATCTCCAGAGTTTGAAGGGTATTTAAATGAGAAAGATCATACATTTACTTCTGTTGCTTTCTTTTTATTACAACCCTCAAATGAAGTCAATAACTATGATAGTCTATTGATCTATTTTAATAGCTGGCATATATAAAAGGAGACTGTGGAGTAAAATGTTTTCACTGGTTCTTGATGGATGAGAGGGACCATAATTCACCAAGATGTGAATTATATAGGTTTTCTGCTCCCAAGGACTTCTTGGGAAGCAACAGGACTTGCTCTGATTTTAACCAAAATGATGATGTCCCCATAATTTGTTCTCAGAATTACAACACAAATAGTCTTGTTCCTGCTGATTACACATTACATGTGTTGTTTTATTTTTCATGCAGCTACTCAGCTATAACTGGAAAAATAATTTGTCCCATCATAGAGAATCTAAGTCTTTCAAATTTTGGTAAGTTTTTTTATTTCTTTGTGCTACTTCTTTTAACAACCCAGCAGGGCTTTAATGACTTGGTTCAAAGGTCACAATCAATGCAAACACTAGTATTCTTGGGAGCTAAAGCTGCTATGTTCCTCTGGGAAGCACAAACATAGCATTGTATTTATCTCCTTTCCAAAGTACATGCAAAGCTGAACAGCTCCAGTTGTGAGGATATAGTTCTCTACTTCTACTCACCATGTTTCAACACAGGAAATGATGACCCAAATGAGATTTCAATTACATTTGCTTAGCAAGCGTGTTTTCCCAGTATCAAATACTTTCTCAGTTATGTTGCATGCAAGTTTTACGTGGAGTTTTACATGGAGTAATAAAGTAGCATGATCTTCACTGGAAAGAAAAACCAGAATTCAAATATGTCCTCAGTGAAGAGTTCTCATAATCACAACTTCATTTTGGAGAATTTATTTGTGAAGTTGTTGAAAAAGGGATTACAAGTTTCCTACTTTGTGATGAAAAATTTATCCTTTTTAAAGATGTTCAGCTATCATTAAACTCTGTCCATAACACTGTGACAGAGCTCAGTGAACTGCAGTATGGATTCCAGAACTACAGAGGTTTTGTTGAGATACCTTTTATCTTTTTTCTAGAATCGCAATTACTATATCTGCTATAAGAGCATAAGGGCTTCGTTTCAAAGCAGTTCACATAGCCAATAGTTCTAGTCAGTGATTTGGAATCCCAAATTTGGCAGTGGTTTTGAAAAGAGAGAGACGTCCACAGAAATTTATGTTTCTTCCCTGTATGCATAACCAGACAAGGAGATGAGGATAACTGAAATGGGATTTTTGATGTCTCAGTAACATTAGAGATATTCTAATAATACAGTCCCTTTCATCCAAAGGCATAACTTTAAATCACTTCAAAGCACTTCATAAACAGCAAAATAAGAAGACTGAGAATTGAGAATGTAACGGATTAGATAAAAAAAAATAATTGAAGTTGTTGCTAATAGCTTAACAAATCTTCATGAATAATAGCCAAGGATTTCAAATGTGTCTAATGATTTTGGATGTCTCTATTCTGTATGGATAACATTAAACATGTTAATAAATTTGATTTTTAGAGGAAGCATAATGAATGTTTTGAGCAATTGTCTTTTTTTTTTTTTTTTTTTTTTCTGACAGCAGACATCTAAAAAGAAGTATTTATTCACTTTTCACTTTTAGAAAAATCCTGTCAGTTAACTGGACACTGCCAGCTGTCATTAATGCAAGGATATGATCCTACTCATATTTAAAAGTAATTTCATAGAGCACTATTTTAATTCTTCATATAAAAACATGGAAAATTTCTGTCTTTAAAAATTTGAAAACCTGTTAAACTGTACAGATTTTGTGTATTCACATATATAAATACCATTTCTGTTTATATTTACAATGAAAATACTCATATTTTTGGTTTGCTATTACATATTGAGATTTATATTACTTAGCTTAATGAAAAAAAAATATTTTTATGTTTCACATTTTCAAATGTGTAACTGCATTTTTACTGCAACACCCAACTTTTTGAAAGTAATGTTTTAAAATTAGAAAACTTTAAAAAAAATGGAATACTTCAAAAATAAATGTCATCACGATAAATATTTTTTAAAAATAGAAAGATTAGGATAACATAATTCTGCAGTTATTTTACTAGTGCAAAATAAAAGACTACTGTAAAACTAAAATGTTTGCTGTGTTCACCACATGCAGATATCTAAAACTGATATTGAAGAAAATTATATAACTTTAATTTTGCTTACAACACACATTCCCAAAGTAGCAGAAGTTAAACAGTTTAATTAAATTTTACTCATTTACCTTCTTTTGAACACAGTACTGAGTCTTCCAAAGTCAGTTACATAAATCCTAAACTTAAGAACCACTTCCACCAGCCAGTTGCAATTGCAGCAAGTGATGAATGCTGCCATTAATTTTCTTAGTTTTACCTAACTCTGCTTATTGTGAGATCTCATTTTCACCTTTCCCAATTTTAATTAGGCTTTAATCATCTACATTCAAATATTTCATGCTGACTGTATCATTTGGCTACAAATTAGTCGTTTATTTACCTTAATTTACAGCAAAATCATGCCTATTTTCAAGAGCAGAGCAAAGAGGACTGTGTTGTGGTCCAGAATGAAACATTGTGCTGCTGTTCCATCTGAAAGCATCTGTTAAAATAATACATGAAAGCCAGAATGCTGGTGCTGAACCACTTTCAGCTGTCAAATGCCCAGCAGAGAATGGCACTATGTTCCCCCAGTCAGACTTGCCACACACTGACTCAGAAGGTAACTTTCAAACTACTCATATGTGCTCAGTACAGAGTTAAATTTCCAAAGATTCTGAACTGCCTGACTTTGATTGTACCTTCCCACACTTTCTAGATGACCAGATTTAATGACAGTAGTTGGAGAGAACCTTTCAGGGGTCAACACAAGAACACAACAGAAAAAATACCAACTTTCCTTCAAATTATTGCTGAAAGCTTTTCTCATCCTGGATGGGATCTTAATTTAATTTCAATTGACTCATGCAGCAGTAGCCTGTTAAATGAAGGTATTTGATCCAGATGCAGAAAGAAGGCTGAGCAAAATAAATAGACTGCAAGCAGGGAAACATACCAGTAGGACTAGAGAGGTAGAGGTAAAGACATTGGAACTAGCTGGACAAGAGTGCCAAACATAATGATCATGTGTGGGAAGAGAGTTTGAGAATAAAAGGACCAGAGACCTAAACTATCAAGACAGGAAAGAAAACTAGTTCAGGGATCTGTGTGAGAGAAGACTGTGGTATTACTTTATTATCGAATTCTGTATACAGGGTGGGTAATGCTCTGGGAAATTTTTGGGGTGTGAAACAGAAGTGTAAATTACTTGCAGGATCCCTTCCACTCTTTGTTTCAGTAGGTAGAAATTATATAGCATCTGGAACAGAAAATCATGAGAAGAGAAGAAATATGCAGACAGATTAAGGAACTGAATGTTGCCCTTAAAAATGTGCATGCCTGAAATTGTGTTGTTTTTCTTTTTTCTTCCCCCCCCCCTCCCCCCCAATGTTTTTATGAAATATACTGTAAATCACACATTCATTTTTTCCACAGTTGATTACTAACTCGATACTTCTTTATCCTTGAATAGTCATCTAGGCAGCCAACAGTGTTCAGCACTTGTGCAAATCATAGCTCAGGAGAATGAATATCTTTTCTCTAAAAGACTAACTCATCCTTAAAAGTTCAGAAGTATCAAAAAGGACATTGTAATCTAGTTAGAAGCATTTCCGTGCATCTCTGTGTGTCCCTGAGTTGTATCGTTAGAAACAAGTGTAAGGTAAAAGCACAGTGAATATATACAAATGTATAAATGAATAAATATATAAAAGTAGTGTAAATGAATGTTCCTGGAGCACTCCAACATTACAGAGATGAGAATCCCCAAAAATCACTTAAGACAATTATTCTTGAGTAGAATTTGAATTGTGTGCAGTAAATGAGATCTGTGGCACAGATTCAATAGAGAGAGAAAGCAAAGTAATGTATAGCTGCTTCTAAAACCCCATGATGAATACAAAAAGGTGTTCTGTAATAACCAGCAATTCATCAGTTAATAAATAGTTAATATTGTTTATACAAGGGAACCAATTTAAAATTAAAATCCTAATTTGATCATGTCTTAATGGTGGACTGTTTAATTATGCTATTTTAACAACAATACTTGAGCCTTATGGAAAATAGCACCAATTTTTAATAGGTGTTGCAAAAATTATAAGTGGACTGAAAAAGAAACTAGAAATGAAGTTGTCATAAACTGGTAAGAGAAGCTCTTGTACACTTAGGCACAACAGACCACTGAGACCATGGACAGTACAGACCTTTACAAATGCAATATAGTTCTTACTTTGCATACTTCTCTCCAGGTTAGTCACAAACATAAACAATTGCATTCACATTGTTGGTCCTAGAAGTTAACAGTACGGTATGCATAGTCTTTTCCCTGATGTAAAAGATAGTGAGGAAAAAAAAAAAAAAAGTTTTTTTTATTACGGTTTCTCTTAAATACATAGAGAAAGCGAGAAAGCTTGAGATGGAGGTTTGGAACCCTAACATTATCTATTTCACTGTTAACCATTATGATTATACTGAGTATTCCTGAGTGGTTCATAATATTACTAGAAGACTGCATTGGACAGTCTGTTAACTGTTAAACAGACCGATGTCCATAAACCTGAACCTGAAAACTGCCAATTGTTACAAAGTTTTCTTTATTCAAATTACAGTATGTTTACAAAAAGAATAAGGTAAATATATTTTCACTCTGTCTTGGATGATGGTAGGAACTTGTGGCAGTTTCAATTTTCTGGCTACCCCCTTTCCCTTGGCTTTTAATAATTTCCCTTATCAAAGCTGAAAGTATTTGCACACCTTGCAGAATTCTTCAACACAAAATCTATCCCAGAGGTATTTCTGAATTAATTTTAACAGATTTTTTGTGCTGGAGAAATCATTCTACATTTCAGCGCTCACCATCAAATGACAATGCTGCATACAGATATTTTTAATATTCTCTCCAGGTATACCCCTGTGGTTACTACTGCTAAGATGCCTTGCTCTACAACTGTTCCTGCTGGGGAAAAGGTGTTGCTATAGCTGCAGGCTAACAGTAACTGCCATGGCTGATTTGATGGCATTTAGTCTATATCTATGCAAATTCTAGGAAAAATTCTCTGTGTCTCCCCTTTACATCTTTGGAGCTAATCACGTTTGCTCATCAATAATTCTTTTTTCTTGATGGAACTGAAATATGGCAATTCAATGCTTAAAATGGCAATTCAATACTTAAAATCAGACATTCACAACTAAACATGGTGTTAATGTGAAATTCAGATTTGTAATTCATATTTAAGGAAATGGAAAGCACAACAGTATGAAGAGTTTCAAACTATCTAATTAATCCCTAAACCAAATATGAAATTGTGAATACTTGAATACTTTGTTTAGAACTATGCAGTTGTTAAAGCTGAGAGAGAAGGGATCAAATTAATGTATGTTACCTTCAAACATAGTGAAATGTTTCATCTTATACATTCTCATTTTTTTTATTAATTTGACTATTGACTGAAGAAAGCAGGATCAGATTCTCCTGTACTAAGTGATGTCACAATTGACATGCCTAATCCCTGCACATCATACTGTGCTATGTATTTCCTTTCCTCCTCTTGATCATCACCTCAGGTCTGTCCCTTGTGCTGAAACTGAGAAGTAGAATCATACTCTGTCTTTTTCTGTCAGGTCTACATCATAGCTCAATGCAAATTACTTATATTTTCAACCTCTGACTCTTGCACAGGCTGCCCACAAGTCCTACCTTATTAATTTTCATTCTTTTTGGCATAGCAGTGTTTACTGTACTTTCACCATTCTTCTTCCCTAAGAAAGCTCTTCTTCTGACCTCAGGCTAACAAGTATCAGTTATCATGAAGTGCAAAATAGCCAAGAAGAAATACTCCAGTTTAGCAGTAGGCAAGATCACTAAGGTAAACTCTGTACTACTACCTGGGGTTCAATTCACAAAGTTTTCAGCTTAAGAAGCACATGCTTCAGTGAGGGAAAGCTGGTTTGGTTTTTTTTTCTTCCTCTGTGTATCTTGTTTACTTGTGGTTTTACACCTGTGAGTTGTCAATGTACCTGATTTATGTTTAGATTAAAACCACCGCTCTTCTAGGAATGAAATCCTGAAAAGTTATAAAACTGTGACTCTGGCCATCTGCAGCTCAGTCCAACAGCACAGCTGTTACTAGCACTGGTAAACTATGCCAATGGAACAAGGTAAGTTTCTGTGCATATATAGATTTGCTTAATCCTATATTAATTTTTGTTTATATTTAATTTGTATTAAGTAACTCTTTTCAATAGACTGTCTTCATTTTGAAGGTCTTGTGAAAACATGTCAGTATATCCATTAAACGAAATCACCATAGGCCAAGAGGAGATGAAAATTAATTTGATATTGAAGATGTTGGTATAACTTCCATTCCTCTAATACCTCATATTTAATACAGGATATTGTACAGCTAGAATTAGAACACTATTTCATTTTTATAACACTGTAATCATTTAGTTCATAAAAAGTTAAATTAATTTTTAGATTTAAGAAATTTCAGTTATGAAGACTGCATACCTGGATCAGGATATGGACCATGGTGCAGTGATCTCCAAACTGTTAGTTTTGCACAGGTCAGCACAGAATCATGCAGAAATATTTCGTTAACTTTGCAGGCAGTCTGTTAGTCACCATGCAGCAATCCTGCTTCTGGTGTTAGCCCTAGATCATAAACAGCCAGTCTTAAAATCTCTGAAAAAGGCTCTGCTTGCCACTTCAGTTCCTGAAGTAGCTTATACAGAAGTGCCTTAGGACTTTGAATAGTATTATTTGAAGTCTAGTATTACAGACTGTAAATTTAATTCCCAGATTTCAAAGAACCACATTCTTTGAAATGCTCAGAACAACCCAGAGATTTAATGCAGGCCTCTTTTTTTTGTTTCTTTTTTTTTGTTTTGTTTTGTTTTGTTTTTTTTATAGTCTCTTTACAAAAGCCAAAAACATGACCTTTAAATTACTCAGTTGATCCACTACATAGTATTTATTTAACAGAGAGAAAAAAAAAAAATGTTTGTATCAAGGCTACATAAAAAGAAATTGGAATCAAATAAATGTAGAAAAGTATACAGAAGTTTGACATGTCACAGATGTGAAAGTGTGGAGGAGACACTGCATGCACTTTGAAAGTAGCTGCAGCTGCAGTACAGCACTACAAAGACATTTCTTCATCGGTATAAATCCCTCCTTGTTATTCACTGTTATATGATGCATTTTCAGTACTTAAAGAATGAAAGCTTTATTTAAATATTGCTTGTGAAAATATGAACTAATCCTCAAAAAGGGATTTAACTTCAGAGATGCTAAAATCTTGACCAAAGAACTGAAAAAGCAAGAAATAAGGGAAAAAACAATAAGCAAAGAAGTTCATGTATTAGAAAGTTATAAGTGGTCTCTTCTTAGAAGTGACCTGGGGAAACCTATAGTCAGTGTATATTCCTAGGTACAAGTGTGAGAGGTAACTCACACTCAAAGACAAAAGCATTCTCAAGGCAGAACATCTTCCACCTAAGTTCTAAAGCAAAGGTGCTAGTGGTATAGCCACAATAGGGAATCCAAGGGTTTTTCCTCATATCCAGCTGGACCTTCTGAAGTCCATTTACAGCTGTTGAATCTTGGTGGGATGCCACCATGGACCACTGTGAAGATTCTTTTTGGTGACCTCCCAGGAGATACAAGAGACTGCTGTTAGGTCCCCTAAATCCATTTCTTCTCCAAAGTGAAGAACAGCTCCCTCAGCCTCTCAAAGGTCAAGTATCTAGGCCCGGATAAACTTGTGAGCCCTCTCTTAAATTCAGTCCAGATTATGTATCTTTCCTCTACTGAGAGGCCCAAAACCGCATGCAGGACTCTAGCTGTGGTCTCACAAGAACTAAAGACAGGGGGTTATTGTTCTCCTGGACCTGCTGGCCATACTCCTGTATGACAGACCTGGTTACTCTTGGACTTCTTTCCTGACAGAGCACACTGCTGGCTCATGCCCAGCTTGCAGCTACCCGCAGCAGGGGGCTCTCCCTTCCCAGGAGCAGTGCCTGGCATTTCTCCTGCTTGAATTCCATAATGGCTCCGTAGCCCATTCCTTCAACCTGTCTAGGTCCTCTGAATGCTGGCCCTGCCCTCTCCCCCACGCTCACCTCCAACCCACTTTGATGTTACCTACAAACAACTATTAAATGTTATTTAATTATATGAAGTTGATTATCGTCTAGGTCTTTTTTTTTTCTGTAAAATATTAGAAATAGAATTAGTAGTGATTGCAAGGTCATGAAGTCCCTGTTAAAAAAGTAATATCGTGGATAAGACATGAAAAGTTTTGTGAAATGTGACTATAAGTAAATACCGTTTCTTTTCCATCACAGTTCAGCTTTAAACCTTACTTTACTGCACCAAAGTCTTCCACCAAAAATGCACAGTAGACCACAAAACATGCCATCTAAATAATGATTAATAGTAAAATAGATTGTTGGCCTGATGTCCTCGCACATGACTGCCAACTCACCTGAATAGTTTAAGGAATAAGGACAGAAGGATCAGTATTGCTTAATTCTACACTACTATTTAGTCGTCAACATACATTATCAGAATGAAAAGAAGCCCTCTGACAATATTATAAAGCTGCAACTAGACTGAATTTTTCAATTAAATGATTGCAGTAAAGACAACTGAGAAGGTGACATAACATCCCATCAGGGAACTAAGAAGGTTATTCAGCCTGTCCAAGTTGATCCATTCTTAGTACTCCACTCCCCGGCGGAAGGCATCTCATTTTTCTCATGACCCCTGTGTTTTTGCCTGAGCAACTATGCCTGACAGCCCGTTTCACACATTTATCATTCTAGGTAAGAAAAAAAGTGGTGCTGACACCTACTTTGAATGTGATTATTTTTCTTAAATCATCCCAGTATTTTTGTGTATTTTTTGTTATTCTGAAAATAATATGCCAAATTTAATCAAAGTTATTTAAATTTTATGTCCTTTACATTTAAACTTTTCTTAGCTATTTTGTTTTCAACCCAATACTCAGATATCTGATTTTAGCTTTTTTTTTTTTTTTTTTTTTCCCCCCCCCCCCCCCTTTTTTTTTCTGGATTTAATCATCAGGTTTATATGTTTGATATTATATTTCCTTAGTATGAGTTTCCTCCAACATAACATTGAAAAAAAATCCTAATATTCTTATTTCATATAAGAATATAAGAAAACCATACAGAGCTATTGAAACTTTCACTGGGTGTGATGCAAAGTGACAATTTCACAGTTAATGTGAACCTCAGGACTTTATAAATTTCAGTTATGATAATGTAATTCAGTTTTGGCCCAAATGTAACAAACCCTTCTTCTGATTTATATTCTTGCATACTTTTAGTACATATAGCACATATAGAAATATTTCTGAAAAAAAAAAATTCTACTGATTGCATAGGTCTTTTTGGTTTCACTTCTGTAGCTGTTGTCCTAATAAGCCTTCCTGCTCCAGGACATGTTTCAGCTCTATATTCCTGAGCCTTTTGAAAAACCCTGTCCTGGATGTCTGTTGGAGCTGTCTACCTACTTTAGTTACGAGTTTCTTTATGCATGAGAATGCTTTTCCAAATGGCTAATCATCAGGTAGACTGTATACTGGGAAGCACTGTAAATTTTTTTCCTTATTATATAGTAAAGAGAGCAAAAAGAGAACAAAGCTCCTCGGGGACCTATTTTCCTACCAGAACTGCTTTCAAGATGGTATCCTATGTACAAGAATGAGAGAACAAGTGTAATTTTACTTTTGATAAAATGTATGCAGGGATTTTTGACTTTCAAATAACAAACATTCCCAGACATCTGAATGTATCCTCTATTGATCACTGCCTACTACTAGAATTATATTTCCCAATAATCACAAAATAGTAGTACTCATGTTTTGACTTTTTTATTTCTTTCTGCTGTGTACAGCATAATGTGTGCTGTGATGTCTGTTTGCTTTACAAATTTTCTGAGAGCTGACGCTTGACAAACTTGCTTTATCTTAGCGGTTCAACTTTTAATTGCTTTGTGATGCACTGTATGTATAAGTTATGCATTCAAAGATGAGCTAGTAATTTTTAAGTGCGAATATAGCACTTCCTGTTTTCATAACTCACCTACATGATTACTCCAGTAACCCCAGAACTACCAATTAATTAAGAAGTCTGACCCTCTTCAGTTGTTGGTACACATTTATATCAGAGAAGTGAGACACAGTGCCTTTAGTCTGTTGGGTTAAATTTCAAGTTCTAGAACAAGGGACAGAGATTCAGTCTTTCCAATTTTAAAATTCTCCTCAAGCACTCAGTAGAACCACTTTTAAGTGTTAACTTGGGAAAACATTAGAAAAACTTTTGAAGCAGAGAAAATCCTCTTCCCTCTATTTTTCCAAGGACTGACTCTTGTTGAAAAAGAACTCCAAATTTACCCCTATGGACTTACAGGGGAAAGAATATTTTTTTTTTTCTTTTTTAAACCCTCCACTGTTTACTGTTTTTTATCCTCTGCTTCAGTAATTCCCATGGATGCTTGCATACGTTCTTTAATATTTCAAAAACATTTTCAAGGGCAACTATCCAAAGCTAAAAGACACTGCACTGCAGCCATTTTTCTGACAGGTTGGCTAGTTAGGTCAAGGGGCCTCTTATTTACATTTGCTCTTGAGCTTTAGTACCTCAGATATTCTACTTCCACAGGTAGAGTCACTAAATCTATTGCACAGGACATTCCAGCAATCTTTAAACTCAAATTCTCATTTAGCTCACAAAAATCCCATTTTCGACGATCTTTTTTAGAATATGAACTGAACAATAAAAGCATAATAACCACAAAATTGTATTAAAATCTTAACTATAAAACTTAAGTCACAACGGAGTTCAATCTTCCATGACTAACCACACTTCACCTAACCTTCACTTACTTTCTCATTTATTAAAATTAAAGGGATTACAATATGTTTTTAAGGGAAAAGTGAAAAAAGATTAAAATGCAAGGTGGAAAAGAAAAAAACCTCTAAGATGTATAAGTAGTTTTGGTCCAGTATCAAGCTAGCTGAAATCAATTCTCAAAGATCAGTCATTCCTAAATTGAAAATCTTCATGTTCATGTAGCATAATCAATTCCTAGCTAGCTATTAAAGGTTGAATCTATCACAAAGCACAGAACTATGAAAGCTGCTGTTAAATAAATAAATAAATAAAATAAAAATAAAAATCAGGGTGATCGATCCATTAAAAAATTGTCCTAGAATCAAAGAAGCCAGTCCTCTTTCAATTCTTTCTATCACCAGTTTGAGCAATGCCTTTCTTTGCAGACTGGGGGGGGAATTAAAAAAAAAGTATTGTTGATCACTTTAAGAAATTGCAGTAAGATGAATGACTCAGGTTCATTCATTCTAGGGAATGATAACATGCACATGTACGCAAAAGAGACAAATGATCATAATCAAAGACTGTTTATGAAGTTATAAAGGCTCCTTAACTCCAACCCCAAAGCCTCTGTCCAGGAATATGATCACTATATAAAATGAGGTGAATGAAATCTAATGTCACCAATGGATTTACAGCGCTTAGTACAACAGTTTGACCCAGCGTTTAATCTTCAAAAAGGTATTTCCATAGAGGATGATTTGAAAATGTTCATGTCTGACTTTGTCATCAAAAGTCTTCTAAGATTGGCTCTTGTCCCTTTAAATCATTTGTTATTTCTCACGAGCTACACTGGAAAAAATGATGTTTCACAAGACCAATGCAAATTAATATTGAACTCGACAAATTTCTTGTAGTACTTGAAAAGAAAAGGAGATTCTGGACAACACCTCATTAACATGAGTAATCACCTAGTCAAAGTCACTGTGAAGTTGACCTGTCATCTGCAAATGTGAAAATTTTCCATGCAAACTATGCCCCTTTTCTAATCTCTCTCAAAGAACCATGTAGATGTTTCGTGTCAAAATCAGAGTTCATCATTTTGCTGGATCTGCTGTAGAAGGACACAGCCTTTCCATCAACCCTGATTGCCTGTAAAGATCAACATTGCAATTTTCTAGACTGGCAGAACCTTGCCCTGATTCAGTAGACTTTTTCTCATTTTTATGTGCACCCTTTACTTCATTATTTTTTAGCAACCCTTTGCTAGATTCTTGAGTATACAGAAAAAAAAAATCTTTTTATGTGCAAAACACAAGATTTAGAAACACAGAAGAATTTGGGATTTGTTTGAATCTTTCAGTTCTCTTTTTCAAGCTCTTAGGAACAAGCTGTTACCAAATACAAGATCTTATGTATTTTTTCAATCCTGGGAAGAAGATGAAAAATACAATATATAATTCACCTGTTCCTGCACCTCCAAAGTAGCATTTTTGACCTCTTAGCAGGTTCTTTTTGATCGAAATACATTTTACAGAAGAGCTTGCATTCTCTTCACTACTATGATTACAGTATGATTGGCATGCAATAGCTTTTTTCTGTGATTTAGCATTCAGTTCAAGGTTTCACAACTTCTTGGGTGTGAAAGACTGAACTATGGCCTATTGCTGACTTTTGTCAGTTTACACACCTGTAAGTGATACAATCCACCTACTATGAATCATTAAGGAGGACTGAGAGCATCAGCAGATACTTCTGCCCTCTAAGTTCAAAAAGTCTCTTACAAACTGTGAAAGCTCAAATCATGGCCTGAGATTATATGAATTTTTAGATCTCTCCAATTTAACTCATGTCAGCATCTGTCTTGTTTCTTGCCTCAAAGTTATCTCTGCTTTCTTGTTTACTGATTCCTGAAAATACAACACAGAACAAAAGCCTGTTTTGTTCGTTTGTTTTTCCCCATGTTCAGTAAATAAAATATGATATATAAAATATGATATTTTATATTTCCATAAAACAGTATAGATAGAGGTGTATATAGATACATAAATAGATTTGATTTGTAAAAGACAGTCTTCTAGGGAGAAAAAAAAAAAAAAAGACAGTTACAGAACAAAAAAAATGGGCAATGCAGATCTGAACGACAGCAGAGAAGCGTGGAAACCACATAATAACAAAAGGCCCAGAATAACAAAGCCTATTTACACAAGTCAGCTTTATTTTCAGTTTAAGCAATGGCCTTATTGATCCTATCTTTCCAATGCACAATGAAGCAGACCTTAACTGTGTTCCCTGCTCCCAGGTTAGCTCTATCATCCTGATTTTTAGTCTTTTCCTGCTTCTCTTCTGCTTTCTATTGATCAGATTCTTTGCACTGCTCACACATATAACTTCACAGATTCATTGAGAGAGCTATTCACTGCCTTCAGATGTGTAACATTTATATCTTTGTGCCTTTATACGGAGGAAAATATAATAAAGAATGGAAGAAGTACAGCACAGTGTATATATATCAAGGATTATACATTTCAGGAACATACAGTACACTTAAAGATTTCATTGTTGTAATAGAAAATATAAACTCATTATGGTATAAAAATGTGCATTTATATTAAAAAAATCTCCTTTGTGGATGAGTTAATTGCAACACTTGGTAGAAATTGAGTCATTTAAACATAGAATTAGTGCAAAACTACATACAAAATGTTAGCAATTAAGGAAAATACATGTTGAGATCTTCCTCATTGACGCTGTGTAGGTTCTTTTAAACAATATTCTGTGGGCCTAGATGGCTAATCTGCTGCTGTTATTCCACATTTATCAAGGTCAAGTTGAAAACAAACATTCATTTATAGGCTTTGTATTATGTAAGAGCTATTGGATTTTGAGGCTGAAACTACTTTATAGTGTGTATTGTTCCTTCAACTAAAACTTTGCAAGAACATGCAGATTTGTGTGTATGTGTGTCTGTATCTTAATTTTATAGCAGATTAAGTAGTATATCATAATCAGACTAAACTTCAATAGAGGTTTTATTTTTCACAGCTGCATTGTTTTGTTCCTCTTTTGTGGTAAAGAGAAAAACATTTTTTTTAACTCTATACTGCTTCCCTTATGTAAAGTCTAGAAAGATTTCATACTGGAAATATTTAAGCCTTCTCCTTCTGCAGAGATGGCCTGTCAGAAGTGTCTGAGTCAGAACTGGCCAAAATTGAAATGAATTCCCCTAAACTATTCTTTCCTTTAATTTGGGGAAACATAAGCTTTCCTTTTGGGGGGAAATGTGCATACATACATAGACGTGTAATTCTTCCAATTAATCTGATGAAACGTGTAGCTATAGATTCAAAAAAATGAAAATAAAAAATAGGGAAGATCAGAAGAAGCATTGTGATCTTCTGATTTTATATTTGTGTAAATATAAATATAAATTATCTACTGACTTTCAACAGATGTGGATTAGAGTGTACCTGCATCGTTAACATGGTGCCTTTCCCTGTCTAGAATTGTAGGATTCTTGAAGTGCAAAAAGTTGAGAACTTCTCCTAGGAAACATGTCTTTCAGGAGTTAAGTGTATAAAATAAATACTTTTCTAACATGACAGAAGGAAACATTTACGATTTTTATATACTTGTAAACACTTCATTAGCCCTTTGCTTTTAAAATTTGTTCTGTTTTAAAAAGGAAAAGAAAAAGCTACTGATAGCAATGAAGTTGTATGCCAAAACGCCTACTTCTTTCTGCTTTATCAAACAACAAGTTGTAATAATGAAGTGTACTAATGGTTTGATTCATATGCATGCATATCCAAATGTATGCTACCCTGTCTTCTATTATGAAGCACCATATGTAGAAAAAGGCTGCTTGGTTTAACAGTGTAATTGCTGTTACAGGAGACCCTTTTCCAATACCCATCTCTCTTCTATTCCTGACATTACACTGCGAATTTGGAAACAAGAAATTCCAAGTCTATGAACTAACCATCAACAGGTTTATATAAACCGTGAATCTGTCTCCAGTAGAGAGATCCATCCAAGAATGGCTACCTCCTGTTGATTAAAACATTTACACATATTTGTAACAGATCAACGTACAGAAACATTAGGTAAAGCATGTTTACATCAGAGTATTCAGGATTTGTAACCACTGCTTTTCAAAGCTTCACTAGTTTATATTCTGAATATGTTTTGAAAAGTTTGGTTCTTCTTCAGTGAAAAAGAAAAAAAAAATTTGAAAATTTGAAAATTCTAAAATTCAGATAGCACAAGAAAATACTTCTCAAGGCTCTTCTGCAGACTGCCATTCAACAGTGACATGAATTGCTGATGTTCTTGTCAGCAGAAACATGTTTTTTTAAATAAAAGTGCTGGCAGCTACTTCTTTCTAAATCTGGCCCACTCTCCAACTTGTCAGTGAACAGGGCTGCTAGTACACAAGATGAAGACTGCATCATTTACAGAATAGAATATTAATTTGTTGGTCGTAGTTGTAGCAGCAATTCATAGAAGTCCATGATTTAAATATTTTCCTTTATAATGAAGTATTCTTAACTTAAACAAGTAGCCTTAGATGAATAGTTTAATTGAAATGGATATCGTAACTTTCATTAAGCAGTTTGTATTGGATCAAGACTATAACTGTCATTCTCACACCCTGTAAACATAATTTACTTCTAAAAATTCACCCCCACTTAAAGATATTGATTTGACTATATTAATTCAAAATGTCAATAGAAATAACAAGCATTAGGCAATTAATGATGAATATAAAGGACATTGTCTCTAAATTCACAGTGTATAAATATAAATCCCAGCATCTCAGAGAGACAATGTCTTTATCTTAGTTTTCACTAACAAGAATACTTTCCTTTTGCTGTCAGGTTATGAAATTTTCTTGAAATTCCACTTACTGTACAACAATGTAAACAATACTAGGAGCTCATTAGAATGACACACTCTTCTCTCACAGTGGTTGTTCTCAATGTGAATTTAATTGGCTGAACGACAGAAGCAACGAACACTAAAATTACAAGATATGTGAAAAGTGAAGGCAGAAAATTTCAACTGATGTGACAGTCAAACAATGAAGCTAAAAGTTGTTTTAATCCACTCACTGTAAAATAGGTGTTTTTGTCATGCAAGGCCCTTTTGAAAAGGCTTCTAAAATACTAAGGTACTTTGCCTAAGCAGAAGGAAATACACCTGCAGAAAAAAAAAAAAAAAAAAAAAAAAAAAAAGTGTGGAAAATACATAGAAATATGTTAATTCTTCTGCAAAACAGAAAATCTTGGTTTTCAAGAAAAGATGTAATATATCCATTAACAGATATTTTTCTTTTCATCTTATGGACTCCATACATTGTGGTATATGAATACACATAACTGTGAGGAAAGATGGGATACATACAGCTGCATGATAAATAGAATTATAGTGCTGTCAGTGAAGGACATAAGCATCACGCTAGCCTCCAGTAATGTGTATTCTTCTCTCTTCCCCAGACTCATTCAGCATTTCCCTCACGGACTTGAAATACCAGATACTACCCAAAAACCAACCAGCCTACTGTAACTTACATCACTGAATCTCTGCCCCACAGATCGTTTTCCTACAGCTGCTGGCGTATATGCATGAGCTAGGAAGCAAAGAACAGGAGACCCCATTAGATCTTTAATTATTGGTCAATATGAGCAGGTAGCACAGATGCATAATGTCACAGAGTAAAGTCTCAGGTATGTCACCTGTTAAAGCTGTTGCCCACTTATGCAGTTGAGAAAGTTACAAATAGCTAAAAATAAATCAATAAAAAATAAACAACAACAACAACAAAAGCCTTCTTACTGTGTGCAAAACTGCAGAAAGCTGAGCCAGAGGTACAAGTGCTGTGTAGAGCCAAGCCACCAGCAAGCTGAGCAGCTGGAGTTCATGTCCTGTTTCCTGGGTACATGGTGCTGTGTGAAACTGGACCAGAGGGGCTAGGGTCTTGGTTTGATTAAAATTTCAGTGTGTGATTGCCATTGAATTTCTGTCTTGGAACAGAAATCAAAATCTTCCCTCGTTATCAGATTTTAAATTACATACCACTGAGTAATGTGGTTCTGTTGTTGCTTGTGCCCTACCTAGAAGTTCTCCTTTGACACATAAATATTCTCAATTTATTTGAGCTTTTGGAATTTCATATCTGCAAAATGATAAACCAGTAAGAAATGGAGGAAATGATCACAGTAGGAGACTAACAGTGGTAGAGTTTTTCTCTGACTAGACAGAAGGTATGAACAGCAAAGACGGTATAAAACTTGTGAGCCAAGAAATTTGCTTCAGGAATTCATTCAGCCAAGCACTGAAGGGAGTTACAAATTCACATCAGATTGTTATTTCTTCTCTGTCACTAATTCATAGATCGTTATTGTCAGAACGTGCAATGAGTTTATTACTTTGCAAATCTGTTTTTAACAAGTTTGTGCAACTACGGGTTCATTTATGAGGTACACATTTGGACAGTTTTACAAAAATCAATATAAATTTAACTAATCCAATTCAGATAAGAAGTCACCCCTTGAAAAATCAAAGAATATCCTAAGGCTGAGCTTAGCAACATTACCTTCTAATTAATTGCACTTTAATATTAAGAACGTTACTTAGGAACTAGCCAACTGAACATGACCACATGTGATTCAAGAACATGTAGAGAAGACACCACGCAGATGAGCATAGTAATTATTCCAGTCAATTAATTGGTAAAAAATAAAATGCTTTTAATTACCTATTTTAACTTTTTTTTTTTTTTTTTTTTCTATTCTATCAGTGATTAGATACTTTAAACCAGAAGACAGTTAGCAAAATGCAATGTTCTGCATCTCCCTTTCATTGGAAGTCAAGCGTGTCAAGACTAAGGTCACAAAGTTAATCTCCTATCGAGTACTTAAATCAGGTTATTCTGTTTTACAAATTGCTACTCTACTATCATAAAGTTCTTTGGTCAAGGTTATAGGATAAAAGCATATCTTAAAATGAGGAAAACATATTGTTCTTTCTCCATTTCACGCTACAGCTGATTTAATTCTGACTATGAAGTTGCTTCACACCTACATTCAGTTTTTGATTTTTTTTGTTAACCATTTCTGAAATATTCTTTCTATTTCTCATCTATATGTACTGCCCATTATGTCCCCACCCCAGTAATTCTAACCATTATAAGAATGGTAATGTGAAACAATGAAAATTTTAGAAATTGTTCTTGTCTAGTTTTGACAAAAATGTATCCAACATAGGTACCATTGATATTTAGTAGCCACGTTGCTCAGGGATCAGCCCAGAACTGCATCCCATTTGTTAAGCACTACTGAAAATTCATAGTCCTTAAAGAACTTATATCACTTTTATATTTTTAAGTGGTTTTCTTATACTTACATTCTGGCTTCTCAGACTCTATCATTTTACATTAACAGAATTTCAACTTCACTTTTTTTTTCAGTTACATTCTCACGTCTAATAGTGTTTTCCAATATTTTGTTTAACACGAACAGTTGTCCGCTTTTCTCAGTTTTGGTTTTAATTATATGTCCATATTTCAGAGTATATTGAGTATATATTCAGGCTATTGAGTATTTACTATATGTAAATTACATTTGCAATAAAATGTGTATGCTTATTATATACATTTCATTGTGAGACACATGTACATGATAAATTATTTTAAATAGTAATTACACTTCTATCTAGTATTTATTGCAAAGCATTTCATAACGTATCTGGAAACAGTTGCTGTGGCCTTGCAAGTATTTTGTCCTTCTTCTGTAATTGTTCTTGCTCCTTAATTTTGACTAGATTTTTTTTCATCTGTATGTAGTTTAACTTTTTAAAACTAGCTATTTTTAGCTCTTAAAAATGTGTTTATTTCAAACACTTTGTCATCACCAAAACAGTACTCCACATACCTATAGTCTGATGTTACTCCTTCTACATTAAAGAAAACTTATTTTTAAACAAAGATTAAGCTATATCATTGATCATAATAGCTATTCTGTTTTGTACCAGATTTTGGTCTTTTTGTTTCCTAACTTTCTCATATTCTCCTTCAACACTTGTTTCTTGATCCTTTTAAACATGTTAGTAATAATTCTCAGTAGATGAAATTCCGGCAGAGTTTGGTGTTGTGCATTTGAGGTACCAAAACTAGTTACTGTTCTAACTACATAGATAAATGTGAAGAGAGCATCAAATTAAATGTGCATAATCTATTAAATTGTGCACAGGCGTAAAATAGTTAAGTATGACAGATTCTAGTTGTTATGGTTACTAGTTCTTCCTTTGAAGTGCCTTAATAGTAAAGCTAAAACAAAAATAAAATGTAAATATAAATTAACATTGAAAAAGGCCCCTACGCTTTAAAGTGCCAGTGAATGACCTCAGTACCTATTAACTTCACAATGAACAATAAATGTATGGGACACTAATGCAAGACAGGGACTTAAATAATTTCTGTGATAGCTGTGATTTATTTCTGCATACTCACTAGCCTCCATTTACTTACATAAAGGCAGAATTGATTAGCAAAAATAGAAGCACCAGTGAAAACCGACCTTGTATGGCTGCTAGGTTCCATAATTACTGTTGTTGTTGTTTTTTTTTTTTACAAAAAAGTGCATCTTACGATATTTGCTTCTCTGGCATAGTAGTTTAAGTTGTCTATATGCTGAATTGTATTTCCCCTTCCATTACTGAGTTCTCATCAAGTAAGAAGTTATTTGATGGACTAGCAGTTTAAGGATTTCTAGTCAACAATTTTATTTTAGTGTATTTGTTGCTAAACAAATGTTGTTGTTGTTTCAACTACTAGAAATTCAGGTTCAGATGCAACTATTTGGGCCTCATTATTTTGGGTACTTTAAAAATCATTCTGTATATTAGGTTATCACTAAGCAGCGAATTTCAGCTACACATTGCTTATAGGAATTACGTATCAATAGATGCAAGACATGGACATAAACAAATTCAGTGAAGAGCAATGAAGAGCAGAGGTTTGGAATGTTGACATAAGAGATGCTGAGAGAGCTGGGGCTATTTTGCCTGGAGAAAAGAAAGCTCAGCAGAGATGTGCATAAATAACCAAAGTGGAGGAATAAAGAAAATGGAGCTCTTTTCAGTGGTATCCAGTGAAAAAAAGAGAGATGAGGCATAATCTGAAATACAGGAAATTCCACTTAAATATAAGAAAAAGCTCCTCTACACTGTAAGGTTGATAAAACACTGAAATGTTGCCCAGAGAAGCTGTGGAGTCTCCATCCTTGGAGATATTCAAAACCTGGCTGGAAATGTCACTGAGCAACCTGCTCAGGTGACCCTGCTTGAGGGGCATTGGACCAGACAGTGTCCAGAGATCTCTTCAACCCTCGGCTATTATGTGATTCACTTAACTCAGGGTTCAGAGGAAATATGATATCCACAGAAAATGCCTTACTGCAGAATCACAAATGGCAATAAGAGCACCAAATAAAGCAATTCTGTGATTCTATAATATGAAAGGAAAGTTAAACCTCTTGGACAATTGCAAAAGCTAAAGAACAGTATGTCAAGCATGAAAACTAGTGCAAATGAATTTGCACTTTCTATAATATAAATTTCCTAACTTCATAACATCTGCCTAACATCACATCTAGTATTTAATATAATGTGAATTAGCTTCTCCTACAATGAATGTTTTGTTGTTGTTGGGTTTTTTTTGCACAGTATATACATACACACACATCTGAACACCAAAATAAGCATGAAGACCTTTAAACTAAGCAGAATAAATAAAAGAACATTTGGAAATTGTCAATGATTATTTACTAAGGTAGATTCCCATGCTATAATTTTAATGGTATTCCACATGAGCTCTGAATATTGCAGAAACAGCGCACAATTTATAGTTTTCCTTTTGGATAACTAGCCCAGGATTTTTCTCTCCCTATATATAATAGTAACAGGCAGTGATATCTTCATGTTAAAAAAAAGTATTACAAGATTGTTTTAGCTGGTGGAAATTTTATCTTTAATTAATATTCATTCTATTTGCTGCAAGATAAACTTGACCTTGATTCTTATTCACAACAATATTAAGTTTTATGGGTTTTGTTTTGTTTTGTTTTGTTTTTTCTATTTTGTTCTCTAGTTATTTTTTTGTGTTTTTATCAAAGACACTTTCTTTTTAACGGATCTTTAGGGATTTTGCTTATATTTATGGCTACATTATAGTACAAAATCGTAAAGATTAACGTTCTTTGGGGATTGATGTGTTTTTTCATCAGTGTAATTGCCTTTTGTGGAAAAAAAATGCTAAGGAAAACTCTAAGGCTGATTATAAATATTCAGATTGCATTTTGCTAAGGGATTTTACAGGTGGCCACAACCTCCAGCAGCTCTGGGGCCCACTAATTCCTTCTGCGGGACCCTGGAGCCCAGCGCAGAGACCCATGGATCACCATCCCAGGCCAACGGACGTGGCTGCGGCTGTCTCATTTGCAGATTCAACCAGCAGCAAGGCTGAGCATGGACCCCTGACAAGCACATGCAAGGACACAGACACAGGCTAGCTACACACATCGGCACAGACAAGGCACTGCTTTTGACAGCACCTACAGATAGGACTGACATAAAACTAAGTGTAGTTAAGCAAATTCCCTTCCTCCTCTCCAGCTGATTGAGTTAGAAGGCCACTAGTGAAAGCACACACCTGACACTCTCTAGATTCATCACCATACTAGATTCATCACCAGGTAACTGCATGGCTCCTCTCTCCAATTCCCCTGCCTTGATCCCGGGCCCCCTTATTGCTTCACAGGTCACCACTTGCTGGCAGGTCCAGCCCAGTGCTCGCTAGCAGCCAGATGTGCACACTCGCAACAAACAAAAGAGCTATTCACCTAGCTCAACACCACAGTGGAAGAAAAGTTACTCAACTAAAAGAGTGAGATGAGAGAGCCAAATACAGTATACAGTGCTTATTTTTCTGATCCCTTAAAAGACACTGTTCTAACTACGCAGCTGTTTGCAGGGTGGTCCACTGTATTATAGCAGCATTTGAATGCTTCTGAACACCACAGTAGAGATGAACTGCTGATAATGTGTCAATGATTGACACATATAGCTGTTCAGCAATAATACCTGCATTTCACTCGTCTAAATTTTAATATTTTTTTTTTTCAAAAAAATAGCTAGATCATTAGCAGAAACTTCACAATTTAAGATCTATCCCTGAGCTGAAAACATGCTGTTAGACGCCCTTTAGCAAAACAGTAAAGAAAAAAAAAAGAAAAAAAAGAAGCAGTGGTTTCATTATTTACAACCCCTGTATAAAAAGAAAGGTAATAAAGTTGACTAGTGGTTCCACTATGTCTTAATTTTTTCAAGACGTATGTGACAAGTGTTTACATTTGTATTTTGCTTTTTATATTTTCAAGGTGTTATACTAAAATTGCCTATTAAATCCTCACAATACAAACATTAAAATTGGAGAAAGTAAGGCAATGGTAAAACAACTTCTTGACTGGAGAATTAAAGATTTAATCATAATAAAATATTGTTGTTTTTTTTCCTAGTTTCTAATTAAACATCCCTTGAGTCCTATGTCAACCAACACAAAGTGTATCAGGACAATTTTGGTTCACTCAGTCTTTAATTCCTACAGTCTTTGGAAGGAACACTGCAGATCTAAGAGTTCATTTTGCATATTATAAACTTCTCTTATGAAGAAAATCTCGTATTTGAATTCTTTTTACCAGCCCACGTATATTTTGCTCACAGGTGTTATAATATGAATTCAGACATAAGACCTATATTGTAATTTATTACAGGAAGCATCCTTAAAGATATATTTATGGTTATGTGAAAGATTACCAAGGAAAATTAAATCTCTTCCAATCAGTTTTGTAAGTTTGAAACTCAGAGAGCTCTCTTCTCTTTTTCCCAAGTCAGGCTTCCACTGTTTCAGGAAACAAACAGAAAACACTTAAATAATTCAAAGTGACATCCTGAAATTTTGTATGGAGAGTAAACAGGCCAACTTCCCTAAGCTTTCCACAGGTATTATATTCTTTCTTGATGATCTAGTGATACACATTTTACAGTGTTCAAAGTGCTTGAAAGATGAAAGATGAACCAAAAAACAAAAACACAACCAACAAACCCCTTATCTTTACCAAGTTCTACCTAAACAAAGCATGGCCAGTGGACAGACATAAGATTAGTATTGCTCATGTTCACTAGCTTACTGCTATCTCATTGCCTAGTTCTGCAATCGGGGTGCTGATTTTAAACAGAAAAGTAAAGTTAATGCAACAAATTTGAATGCTCAAATATGTACAGCACTACCATAAATCTTGTATGGCCAGAATCCTAATTTCTGTAACATTTTACGCTGTATTGCTGTCCAACACGACTTTCTACAAGACAAATAAATAGACAGAAAACTTGCAAAATAATGTGTTGTTAGCATGCTATAATACAATAATCAAACCAGAAAACAGATCAGAAAGGATGCACTATTCACATCCCGTAAGGTACATGTGGTTGTACCCTACAAGTTAATTGGACTGTTATATTGTGTATGCTTTGTATATCTGGGAAACTAGTGCACAGAGAAAGGGTTCTGCTGTTTACCATGCAGAGCATATTGCAGCCCATTTTAAGAAGCCAGGGTAGCATACAATTATTTTGTTTCGATTGTAATGTCTTATTTGTAGAAAAAAAAATATAGAAATATTATCCCAGAAGGCATACGTTACATATAAAGTTGATAAATGTGACCAAATTAAAATATCATACAGGCAAATTACAGAGAAAATGAAACTCTTTTCCAAAATGCCTTCAGGGAGCAACAGATTTTTTGATTCCTATAAATCAAGGCTGGATTGCCTTCTGGAAGGCATTTTTCTTCAAACTATTGGGTTCAATGATGAAATTCTGTGGCCTATGCTATCTCAGCAGTCAGATTAGATGATCTACCAGTTTATAGTTATCTGCAAACCTGTCAGTTATATTTAAATGAGTACTTTCTTCATATGATCCTTCTATAATTGGATGGGGTTGAGAATTGCCGTAGACTACCCCAAAAGCAAGACTAGGTTATATTTACATGAATACTTTCTTTATATGATGCTTCTATAATTGAATTTGGTTGAGGGTTGTTTTAGACAACCCCAAGAGAAAGACTAGGTTATGTAACAGCATATTTTAAATCCTTCAAGGAGATAACAAAGATGCCTCTAACTGTCTTTCTGGCCTTCCGTTTAAGAAAAAATAAAATAAAATAAACAGAACTAAGTGTATACTGTTCCCACTTTATGTAATAAACTTCTATTAATCATGGTAGATGTGGTGGCCAGAAGGGTGGCCATAATGGCATGGGTTACCAAAGATTTGTTATCTTTGCAATATGAAATAGATTTGAATGGCTCATAAAATAATGGCATGTTTATTTTTTTCATTAAAGAGAGGAAGAGGTGGCTGCACAAACAGACACAAATAGTTAAAATGACAAGAGAGTTGTATCCTCCAACATGTCACAACTTACATAAATCTACTTGATTTACTACATAAATCAAGTAGACCTCAGAATCTCACAGGAATTACTTAAAAGAAGCCGTTTGTCAATCAGAAAAATGCACAAAAATGCTAATTGTTGGCAGACATGACTCTTACACACACTAAACTGTGTATTTTTCTGTAAGAAGTCCTATTAAAGTCATTAGCTACCCCCTTCAGATGTGTGGCCTTTGGTTTCCTATTCTAAAATAAAGTCAGTTTATCATTTTACTTTAAATTAAACTTCTATGTTTTATTTCAGAAGAAAGTTCAGTTTGCCGTGTGTCTCAGGATGGAGATCATAGTTCCATTTCTCAGTCACCAGCTCCATCTATATAAAGATCCAATGAAATGTTGACCATAAAAAATACATTTATTAGAAAGAATACCAATTCCCCTTTAAAATATTTAATCATAAGAAATAATTTGCTGAAAGCTTCTTCTTCCCTTATCTTTCAAATATTTTAAGAAAAAATAGCTTCAGTGACAAAGCTTCTGCTGTTTTAATCATATCACAGATAATAAATCTATTAAATAATACATGTATCTACATAACTGTATACAAATATATTAAAATATCCTTTCTAGATTAGTAAAGAATTAATTCTTCTAAAAATACTTGACAGTTTTTCCTGCAACTTCATCCTCTTCTTTGTCTAGACCCTGAAAATATTGTACTTTGTCAACAATGCACCATTAGTTTCAAAAAATGCAGTACAAGCCTAACAAAATAATAATGCCTGTGGACAGAGATTTTGTATGAGATTAGTAAAATGTCAAAGATCAGTGAAAACTTAAAAGTTAATAAGCAATCTGGAAGTAAAATTCATTAATAACAGTTTTAATGTCAGAACTCAGTATATATCATACAGTGGTATATATCACACAATGATACTTTCTGTAACTAAATATCAGAAATAATTTAGGCTGCTTTTTTGGACCAAGTATTTCACCCCTTACTGTGTAATTTAAAACACCACTGAAGGACGAGCAGAACTTTGATATTTTTATTTTGCAGATATCTAGTCAGTAATGTATGTGAAATAGCAATAGCAACATATAAGACTTCCAACATACAAAAAGGACTAATATGCTCTTGACTATGGCATGGATTTGCTGAGGGACACTTCACAAAATTATATATGTCGTCCACATTATCAATTGTATAGATCTCTTTCAGTGACTCCATTTTCCTACATGAAAACGTATCTTTTCACAGGATCTGTAAATTTTGATACCTATATGTTCTACCTTTCCATCTCTACTAATGCAGACGGAGCATGACTTCAACATTTAAAGCTAAGGATCTAACTCTATTAATTAGCTGACTTCATTTTACACCTAAAATGGATTCATCTCACGTAACCTAATCCATTTTAGAAGCAGGTCTGTAGTATAAGCCAGTCCTCTAGCCTCACTCTGCAGTTAATGAAGACAGATAAATATCTATAGCAGCTTGTACACCCACACACATAAACGAAGATAAATAGGATAAATCTTCCCTTCTAAGTCCTCTGTTAGTTTTAAAGATAGCCTAGGTAAATGCCTTAACGTGCATGCCTGATATTTACATAGCTGAAGGCAGGTGGGGTGGATTCACATGGACTTCATTCCTCATGTGGAAGATCCAAACACTGTCATACACAAAACATTAACTATACAAAAAAGATAGCAAACCATGTCTAGGTGCTCATCAACAAAGGTACAGATTTACAAAGTTAACTGTAGCCAAATCCCTACACAGCTCCATTCACACGTGTTCATGACAGACATTTTACAGGACTTACACCTACAGAGCATTCACATCTGCTTGTTGCACTGTCATGCAAGAGGCTGTCTAATCTCTCCCAGCCCAAAATTATATGGCTGCATTCTAGCTTATGAAGAATATATCTATATATATAAGGTAAAAGCTGTTAGACAAGAGAACAGAAAATTATCCCAATCAGACAGCAATGTCAAATGCAGAGCCTAGGTCTATCACCCAGGTTTCCAAGAGGCCCCAAGGTGATAGGCCTTGGACCCACACTGCATAGAAGCCACAGGCAGAACACAAGAGAAAGCTTGAGTCTCCCTGCTGTCCAACACACTCCCAAGCATATGTCAACCCAAGGGTAGATGATCCAGGTACATTGAATGGAGTTTCTAAGACCATAGTTTTAATAAAAACTGTCAGGCATCCACTCCATATAACAATATTTGCCTAGTAAAAGAGGAAGGGAATGCCTCTCTTTACACCTAGTGGTCTCCACCAACACCTTTACTTGGTGTTTGATTTAATTTATGCATGTTTATAAAGAGATGGAACAATTCTTAAATAGAATTAATATAAATTCAGAACTAAGCAGCAGTGCCAGACAGTGCACATTTGCAGATATATTCAATATTTATGGATTGTGTGGGTTATGCTTGTAGCTCTGAAGTTCCTCTTAAAGTTCATTTAATCTAATCCACTCAGTAGTCTCAAGAGATAAAGTTCCTCCTTTAATGTCATGTCAAGGCTTAGTCAAGCCTTTGCAGTGTCATTGGCTTTGACACATTGCGGAGATGGAACCTTTGATTCCTGAGGCTGCCAAGTGGAAACATGTAACTGAAATGATTAATCAAATTATTTGGAAAAAATGAAGAGTTCATGATCTTCCCTGAATTCAATGAAGAGCAAGAAAACAAAGGATTTTCTCATTTCTTTAGCTGAATGGCTAAACTCACAATGTAATTTCTTGTCAAATGTGTGCAAAAATACTATTAGCAATGTACTTTACCCTTTTATTAGCCGTGCTAACTGGTCGATTTATATAGGAAATAATTTATGAACCTAGACAGTATAAGAAATTGTGATTTTTTGCAGCCTTTTGAAATTTATAGTTCAGAGAGAGAGGTTTTGTTTTGTTTTTGTTTTTGTTTTTTAATTGGTGCAGACCCTAACACAACAAATCCTGGTTTATGACTAGAATTCCTTTGCATTGCTAGAAATAAAAAGATATCATGTATGATTGTGGAAGAAATACTCAGATATCTGTGCTCTACTTCAAAAATCAGAAGATGAATAGGTTGAAATTATTCTCACTGGCAACAGAGTAAATTATCATAATATGTAAAAAGAAACTGATAGATCAGCATAGAGATCAATGCATATTGGATTAAGAATCAACCTGTGAGTATACTAGATGTATAATTACATATTAATACATTGCATGTAAAATTCTAATAAACTGATTTTTTTGTTATTGTTAAATTACTGTATCATGTTGCAGGTTGAGTTAGAATATGGCATACAGAACATTTTTGTACATCTGCATATTGAAAGAAAGCCAACTAGCTGCACTGATTTTGCAGGCATTACTCAGTGAAATAATCTGGTGTGGAATATGTTACAAAAAATAAAAAAATATCTATCTGTGAATAAAGGAAGCAAAGCACTGGCATAGAATTATCAGCTTTTATTTTTACCTGTAGTTAAAAGTAGGTTTTAGATAGACTTCTGAGTGTACTTTAAAACTGATGTATATCTGTGTGGTGTTCAGATGAAATGATGAAATGTGTCACAATGAAAATAATTCTAATGAAAAGTAACTATAAAGCTTCTTTTCATGTAGCACAGGGGGAAAGGGAAGAGGCTATTGTCTGAGAAAAGCCTATTATAAAACCTTGTACAAATGTTTGACATGTTTAGACTATCAAATCAACCAATATTTCTTTAATTAATTTCGATAAACAGCCTAATAAGAACATTTCTACACCTTTCATTAAGAAGTAGTACTAAAAATTAACTGACCTTCAACTACTCTATTAAGCATCCTATTCCAGTTAGGCAATCATTTATAACTCCTTATAGATTATCATTTGGGCATAAGATCAGCTTTCAAAATCTTCATTAATTTGTTCTAAATGCAATATTCTAAGTGTACTTCTGATCCCAAAGTTTAAATATTATGTATACTTACTAAAGCCTCCTTCTGGAGTTCAGAGTCTTTATGCTCACATTTTCATGAAGTCTGGACTTGTTCATTTGTATTTTAATGTTCCAGCAATGTTCATTCTTTTTCTTTCTCTCTCTCTCTCTTCCTTTTATTTATTTATTTTTTACAGATACTAGGAAAAACTGTTGGACTAAACACGATCTCATCCTTATGGGTTCCCTCCAACTCAGGATATTCTATGATCTGACATCACATATGTCATTTATTTCTGTTTCTGTTAATTATACCTCTAAAATAGAACTACCAAACATATATTACGTATGTGTTTTTTTTTTCTTTGCATGTTTTGCTAAATAAAATCATACTTTCAACAGCAAAAAAAAAAATTTTCATACTGTCTCAGTCAGTTGGTAGACAGGAAACGAAGATGCCTAACTGCATGCATATGAGCACTTATGAGCACATGATCTCATAATATATGTATACTATGTACATACGTATATTCTCTATTCATAGAAAAGTTTTTTCTCACATGTAACTATTTGGGCAAAGATGTAATATACTTGGTCCACTGGACTTGAGGCCAAGCCCTCTCCAAATTATTCAATGTTAAGGCCTTGTCATTTCTTCCTAGGAATTAGGTTTTGGCCAGAATTTTGTTAACCACATATTTTGCCTTTGAAGATAGTTCTTATGCACCCAACTACACAGAACCTGAACTCAACACTGGAAGTGTTAAAGACCAGGTTGGATGAGTCCTGGGCAACCTGATCAAGTGGGTGGCATCTCTGCCCATGGTAGAGGGGTTGGTTGGAACTGGGTTATCTTCAAGGTCCCTTCAAACCCAAGCCATTCTATGATTCTATTTGAAGTGACAAGCTTCATTTGATGAGGTGATTCAACATCTCACCAAAACTTTATTCTTCCCGCCCTTCAAACCAATGCTGTCAACTTGATGATTTCTCCCTGTGTGTTGTTCATGTATAATCAAATATTGTCCGTGTCAATCTCTACAACCATGTTAAGATTCTGATTCCTCTTTTGGCATGGTAACATCCACAGTACAGCTTTCCAGTACAAGTGGCTTAGTACCATATCCACCATAGCAGTAGTTCTGACAAGTGAATATCAAGGCTGATAACAGATGAGAATTTTGTCTGCCTGAGCAAGCTCTCTGGAAGCTGATACCAAAAGGACATCAATGAACGTTCTGGTTCTGATGTATCTTCTACTGAAAGCTGAACCAGCTTATCTTCCAACAACCCAAAAAATGCTGTTAAAATGACTGTTAAAGGACTGCATTCTTTGCAAAACTACTATTATCAGTAAAACCCTGTACTTCAAAATGTAAAGATGTCCACCATCTTAGGCTCAATCCTTCAGTTTTTCTACTAGTACTTTCAAACCAAACAAACCCGTGATTGATGTCAAAACCTGGCAGCTTGTAACAATTAATGCTGCTAGGCCTCTTCTAATAACGTGTAGATGGTCCTCCACATACTGTCAATAGTAGCCCTGAAATTCAGACATATATAACCAAGTTTTTTTTCAAATAATATGGGTGTTACCCTTAGATCATTGTTACTCTGGGAGTTTTCCCCGTGTCTGTCATCCTGAAAGAGCAAAAGAGCAGCTACTATGCCATCACCTATTCCCAGTAAGTATTCTACCCAGAACAGGATATTGTAGCATAAAAAATGAAGTACAAAAGCCCTTATCAACCTAATGACTCATGGGAAATTTGCCATCTGCTTTTTAGTCATGTGGGCCACAAACTTACTGTCACATACACAGAAATCAATCTACTATCAGCAAACTTCTGCTACATCATCACTGCCATTAGAAAAGGAAGAAAAGTGATGGCCCTCATAACAAATGCTTGCCTGCACCTCTGAGCATGTTCACCACACAGAACAGATGAGTCCAAGTGCACCTGTAATTCTTGCTTCCTCTAACTGCCATAAGGGAATCATGTCCTATCACGTAAATAGGGAATTTCACACTCTTAAACACTCCTCAGATCACATAGGTAAGTATTTTTCATTTTATGTAGTGCTACTGTAGCATAAAACATCTTACAAAGCACTACCAAACTGTACTCAAAATTAAGTGCCAAAGAACCTCCATGGCTCTTTTCCTTACCTGGAAATTACCATACTACTTTCTGCACAAAGTTTTTCTTTCTCACTTTTTTTTTTTTTTTCAAAATCCCCATTACTACCTTGAATGAAGTTAGAAGATTAACACTCACTTCCATTCAAAGTCTTCATGAAAAAACAGAGGATGGGCTATCTAAGGAATCCTGATTTCTCACACAGCATTCAGATTTCAGTAATAACCAGAAGTTTTGCTCCTACTGTTTGGTTTATAAAACTGTAGAAGCATAAGTAGAACACAAAAAAATGCACTGCCTAGCACGGAGGAGCACTACTTCCAGAACTTAAAACCATACAGACCAGCATCATCAGTCTGCATGAACAAAATGCAGTTTAGCAAGCATTAATGCCAGAAATCCTGGTTGCTGTCATGGATAAGTACTGCTCTGAGTGAGGCTGTAATTTTATCAGATATCCCTCGAGATAAAATAGGCAATAAATTACTTTATAACCACCTGCCACCTTTTGGACACCAGACTCAAAATAAAGATATGTAGAAACCTATCTGTTAATTTATTGAACAAATTAGCAACTCTCCTTATGGTCACTTCATCCTTTTTTCTTTCTTTCTTTTTTTTTTTTTTGATCATTACCCAAACAACTCCTAATTAAATTTCAGATATAACAAAATGGTTCATAGCTGTATCACATCACATTTTAAAACAAACATTGGCTATATTGAGGAGAATACTTTTAGTGTATGCTTTGTTGATGGATTACCTGCACGGAGGTAGTGGTTTTGTAGCATTTTTTTCAGTGATTTGTCATAGTGAGGTTTCTATTGAGGAATGCAACCACACTGCTTGATTTTACATAGCTGTGTTGTTTAACTATCTGTGGTCAAATAAAATGTCTTTCCCAGTGCTCCAATGGACGTAGGAAGAGGCAGGAGAATGCCAGACAGGGACAACATGTTGGTCCTAGTTTTTCTTATTGTTTAATGAAAGAACTGCTGAGCTCATGGAAAAGAAAAAAAACAAAATGTAAAGGCAAATGAGAACTAAAAAGTGAGCCTTCTATCAAAGAACCACATGATTCACTGAAGATTTCCAATGTTAAAAAAAAAAAAAAAAAAAAAAAAAAACTAAGCCACAGAGGTAGTAAATTCAGTGCTTGCTTTTATAAGACTTTTGCCTTTACTGCAGTAATTGTTAGAAATGTCATATTTTGCTTGTAATCCCCTCTCTCTGATCACAAATTTATCCATTTAAAAAGTGGGGGGGAAGACATAAACATGAGGAATGGGTTAATCAACATCAGACTGCTTGCAGCAAATGAACAACGATATTGCAATACATCTGTTTTTTGTTTGTTTGTTTGTTTTTTGTTTTCTCAATTTCTTTATCAAAAGTAAAAGCAGCAATAGCTTTACTAAAATTCTATTGACGAAATATCACAGAAGTCACATTCAGTTTTGTAATTGCTAACTCTTCCCCGCCCACCTCAGAAATTATAAAAAGGCAATATAAACCCATGGAATCCCAGGTCAAAGGATTTTCTTTTAAATTAAAATGAACATTCAGGGAGCCCTCATACTCCATGAGCTGGGTCCTATCTGCTCTATGCAGAAACTCCCAGTTGGAATTGTGCAGCACTCTGCTGGCCAGCAAACCAGCTGGCCATCTGCCTGCATCTGTCTCTTCTATGCTAATTTCCAGTTCCCAGAAGTATGTGCTGCAGTTTCAATTCACTTTACTTTGCTGTTGGCTGTACCATGTTTAAGAGTTATTTGGCGGGTATGGATACATTTGGTTTTTCAGGATACTGGAGCTTACAATTGTCTCTTCTTCAAACAAGTATAAATCATTGAAAGTAGGCAAAGAAGAAGACTTGATTTCATGCAAATCTAAAAAATTAGTACTAGAGTTCTAAGAATGAGAATGTACCTGCTTTGGCCAACATAGATCAGACCACTGGCCCAGTGAGTTGCTTATTCTGTTAGTAATGACTCAAAAGAGAAATAGCAAGTGTACAGAGACAACAATCATGCTACATTAAAAAAAGAGAGCTATTTTGCTATGTTGGATAAATTCAGGGGGGAAAAAAAAGGTTCTTTTCCCCATGAAAATAGATCATTCTACCTTCACTTGAGAGACCAGATGATGAGCTATCAGGGAAATATTTCCCATGCTTTTTTTTTTTTTTTTTGGCAGAATAGTGTAGCCAATTTATATAATTACTGTGCTGTTACTGGCTGAAGTAAACTCTAAAATACCTATTAGCACTAGAAACAAAAATACAGATGATTCCGGTAAAACCCAAAGTCCTGTGCACTCCGACATTATGATGAACCAGACCTTGATAAGAAAAATATTAGAGCTAATAGGTTTGTAGATATTTAATTAACTCGAATTTGTTTGGGTTGCCCAAGTTAATCACAGGATGGTTTGGATTGGAAGGGACCTTAAACACCCCTGCCATGGGCAGTGACACTTTCCACTAGACCAGGTTGCCCATAGCCCCATCCAATCTGGCCTTGAACACTTCCATGGACAGGGCGTCCACAATTAATCCTAGACCCTGCCTTCTTATCAGTTCCTGTGTTTGCTGTGATTCAAATTCAGTGAATGTTGAAGTACATTCTATTCATAATCCTGAAATTTGAAAACAGAAACTCAATGGTAATGGTCACATTAAGAGTTAACAGAAATTCAAATAAATCCCATCAGAAAAGGTACTTCACAGTATGCATGCATATAAGAAGTATTATGATACTATCTCTTCTGAATACAACACTGGAGAGACTATTAGTCTGCCTCAGTCTTCAAAAGTTTGCAAAAAATTGGAAAAGGTTCAGAAAAGCCTCATAATACTGATTCAAGGTCTGGACTTTGAGATTTTAAAACTCTACTTAACTTTTCAAAGGCAAGGTTCTTTAATCTACTAAACAAAGGCATAACAATATCCAGTGACTGCAAGCTAAAATTAGATAAATTTCCAGCTATATATAAGGCATAATTTAAGATAATTGTCTGTAAGAAACCACTTGGTAAGTAATGTGTTGGATTTTCCGTCACTTAAAAGCTTTCAGCTTAGGAGCAAACATTTTTCTGAAAGACACTGAGTAGCTGAAGCAGAAGTTGCTGACTGAAACTGTAGACAAAATCTAGTCCTGTGTTACTCAGAAAGCCATGGAGCTGATATACACTGGCATCTTCTTGCCTTAAAATCAATAAATTGTTTAATAGGAAGAAAAAAAATGTTCATTTCCATTTCTTAAAATGGGCTAAAGTGTTACTGAAAATGAATTTAAATTCTAAAGATCTAAAAGAAAGTCAGAGAGAAAAAGTAGGGTCATGTTATCTACCATGAGACACGTGTTACCATCAGTAACACATCAACGGAAAGGTAAATCCTGTAAAATCAGTTATTTTCTTCCTCATATCTTCCATTCATTTCAGCTTCCCTTAAAGAAATTCTAAATGTAAGAGAAGATTTTCTAGCATCATTGCTTTTTACGTGGTTGATTACTGGTACAGATATCCTAAGAGTAAATAATTTTTTCAAGCAAAAGACGAGAACCTGAGGCAGGTTCGCCTATCAGCAACCTGAAGTTCCTGGGTAGATTCTGAGCTCCCAATTCCCAAATCTCTAATCTCAACTAGAGCTGAGAGCCAGCAGTTGCTGCCTCTCAGAGTCAGGCTTTTGTTTTTATAAGAGACAAAGATATTCAGTCCCTACTGAGGTTTGAATTTAGCAGAAGGCTAGGAATGCACTACTGCTGTGTGTGACTAATTTAGGAAAGAAAATTTTGTAGGTTTCCTAAACCCACATAAAAATTGCTAGCAGCTAATTCAATTCTCATAAAGTTCACACAATTATAAACTTTCCTTACCATTTGTATACTGTGAAATATATCTGAAAATAAGATTTTGTTCTTGTATTTGGCATTTTTAGCTTACTGTGGTTGACAGACAACTGGTTCAAAACTATTAAAGATCTTTCTGCATAAGCTTTTAAAGCCCTTTCCAGCCCGATTCAGTACAGAATTAATTAAAATACAGACTTGAATTCTATAAAACATGTTTTTTCTCTGCTAAAAGGAAGTTCTATTCAGAACATAATTGACTATGGAAAAGATGGAATGTACCTTCTTCCTAAAAATACAGTGAAATCTTTCAAAGATGATATTCTTGTCTGAATCTGCATAGATGCTGATAGTTATCATCATCTTCTTGTAAGGAAACAAAGGACCAGTGGAAGGATGAACATTAAAAATTGTATTTCTGTAGGAGCCATTTTCAAGAGGTGTTAATGCCATGACAGACTGGTGGTTTTTTTGATTGTTTGTTTTTGTTTTTGTTTGAAATGACAATCAGGCAATTCCAATCTGCACTGGAAGTTGGATGCTCCTCTGCAAGTTGGAGCATACACTGTAAGTATCTTCAGTCTTCATTAATTTTTTTATCTTTCTCTATCCCAAGGAAATGTGAGGTTCACATTTACCTAACTTTATAATATGTATAAACATACTAGGTACTACATTAATAGTTCATATTCTGCGCTACCATTCATGTACAGCTCTAACAGAGGTGACTATGATGATTTCTGTCTTTTTTTTTAGATTACAGAAACTCATGATATGCCAAGGAACACTTTCTAACTTTTCTATTGAAGTATGAAAGACATACTTGATGTTACAGAGCTGTGCTGACAACAGATTTCTAATACGCCTTGCTTTGCACTCCAGATCCCTGCAAATCAGAACATTGCAGCTTCTCCTGAAAGCAAGGCAGAAAGTAAAATATGCTCTTGCACTGATGTTTGAATATATCAGGTTTCAATTAGAACACACATAACATTTTTGTTCATAAGACTAGGAATTGTTAGGAGGCAAAGACCTATAAAAAAATCACAGATTTATTCCAGTTATTTCTTAGACATCCAGCAAAAGATTCCACTTGGAGAAAGATTTAACTTTCTTGAAAATTCCATTTTACTACACAATCCTATTAACTACTGCTAGTCATAAACAAGTTAAATAACAGCCAATGACATTTTGACAGCGCAGAAGAATTTGTGGGCAATTTTAATGATGGAAAACCTACCTCATCACACTTCTTAGAGTTCCGAATTGATCTTTGGCAGCAAGGCTGATAATTTGATTGTTCTGTAATGTACAAATGCATAATTTCAAAACCAGAAATCATTTTACAAAGAAGCTAATTAAATGCAAATGAAGTCCTTGTACAAGATGTTAATGCAATAAAGTGATATATACAGCTCTAATTAATAATAATAATAAAGAATATAGCTCATGTAAATATCCAATTAAAAGATGATTCCTTAAATGCCGACCTTCACATCAAATCATCCCTAGTGGTATGGTATAGTCCACTGCATCATTCATCAGAAATATTAGATATTAAGTAATAAGAACTTTCGTTCTTGCCATCTTTCTATTCCCTCCTAATCTTAGGTTCAAGCAATCTCTTAAATTTGCTGTGTTCGGTGTCAGTCCTATTAAAACATAATTAATACACAGTCTATCATACAGGTAGACTGCACAAAGAAATGAAATACTAGATGGTAGGTTATAAACCCTATTTTAATGTCTCATTTCAAATTACCAGTGGACTAACTAATATCCATTTTACCCTGTCTCTTACAGACATATAAACTCTTTATTTTCCCTGAAAAAATGATGCATTGTTTTGTGCATGTAAATATTTCTGAATAGGCCAGTACTATTAAGCCAACTTAACAAAGTGTGCTGTCAGAGACAAATGGATAAATATATTGCCCCCAAGATGAATACAACATGCACTGTGCAAGATAATGACTTACAAGGCAAATCTTCCATATGCATCAGCTACATGGCCTTTATATTGCTCCCGTTTTAATAGCAGTATTCATGAAATATACCATCTTATCACAGAATCACAGAATCACAGAATCATTTAGGTTCGAAGATACCTCCAAGATCATCTAGTCCAACCTCTGACCTAACGCTAACAAGTCCCCCCCTAAACCATATCCCTAAGCTCTACATCTAAATGTCTTTTAAATGCCCCCAGGGATGGTGACTTAACCACTTCCCTGGGCTGCCTGTTCCAATGCTTAACAACCCTTTCTGTAAATAAGTTCTTCCTAACATCCAGCCTAAACCTCCCCTGGTGCAACTTTACCCCCTTGTCCTGTCACCAGGCATGTGGGAGAATAGACCAACCCCCACCTCACTACAGCCTCAATTAAGGTACCTGTGGAGTGCGGTAAGGTTGCCCTTGAGCCTTCTCTTCTCCAGGCTGAACAATCCCACTCCCTCAGCCACTCCTCATAAGACTTGTTCTCCAGACCCCTCACCAGCCTCATTGCCCTTCTCTGGACTCGCTGGAGCACCTCCATGTCCTTCTTGTAGTGAGGAGCCCAAAACTGAACGCAGTACTTGAGGTGAGGCCTCACCAGAAGCAGTATAGGGTATAAAATAGTAGAGGCCCTAACTCCTTTGAGGACTGGAACTTCGTATCATTCCCTGTGGTATTTCCCAAAAGGCAGACAGGTACTTGCCCTCCATCTTCAGTCATGTCCCATGAGGGGCCTGCAGCTCGCACAGGGCCAGGAGTGACGGGGTCTCTGTGTGGAGGTGGGCAGGGTCGGGGCCTTCCCTGGCAGGCAGTACTCATCCCTGCAGTCCACCCACCACGGGGGGCACAGGCATGGCCCAGGCCCTGGAGGGCTCCTGGTGTGGCTTCAGGTGGAGATGTGCTGGGACACATGGGACTGAGCAGCCTGGCATCACCTAGGCCTTTGTGGATTTAGTCCAAAGGTTAGTTTAGTCACCAAAAGCTATTCTGCTTAGGGTGGCTATAGAGTAATCCTCTGTGGTAAGCCTAGTGTTGCCAAGGGTTTGGAAAGTAAATCTTCTGGTATATCATTCTGGAGCTGTGCCTGATACTATATGGAATTTTATTTTTTATGTTTTGTTATCTCAGTATTTTGACTGTTGCTGGAGCTTCTTTCTCTCTTTTTTTTTTTTTTTTTTTTTCTTCCCAGATTTTATCAGTGATCCAACATCTAATTTAAGACATTAAATACATGTAATTAATTCCACCTATATATATATATATATATATATATATATATATATTTTTCCACTACAGAGGGTAAAGGAAATTCATCCTGACATGAATGATTCATAACAATCTTAGAACTCATCTAATCAAACCAGGCAAAAGTCTAATAAAGGCAGTATGATTACCCTCAAGTGTAATCTGTAATCAAGTATAATCCTGATCTAACTGATCAGGAGGAAAAAAAGAAAAAAAAAAAAAAAGAAAAAAAAAAAAGTGAATCAAGAAACAGTAAACATACCAGGCCAGACACAAGACCAAGCATTTTATTTACACATTATTGTGACTGTTACAAAATATAGCTGAGCTTCTCCTGGATGAGTTTAGACAGGATCAACCAAAATATATTTCCTTCTCATGTATATATTTTTTCTCATTAATTGCAATAAAAGTCATGCTTATTTAAGCAGAACTACCTGTGTATACTTAATATGTTTTATTGATTACTACAAAGTAATTGTTTAGATGAATCTCATTTGATAAAACATGCTGATCACATATCCAGAAATACTCTACAAAGAGAAGGACTTTATGTTTTAAACACTTTTCTACACTTATACATTTTCTAAGGATTTCTTTATTGACCTAATTGTTATAGACTGAAAAATCATTTATTAACATTGAACTCACATTAGTACCTGTCGTAAAGGGTGTATTGTTACAACTTAACCTTACACATAGTACAAAAGTAGGTTTTAATAAACCACTTAATTTCGCAAAGATGTAACATATTTTAATGACAATTATTCAACAGTTAATTTTACTACTACAGAGTATTTGTACGTATATTTCAAGCTACTCACTATTCAACTTAATTGTTGAAGTTTTTCTATAAAAAGTTTTCCCTGCTTGGAATTCTACAAAGCTAAAAATATACTAAGGTTAACTTAATCCAAGAAAAAAAAAAAAAAAGTACTGACTTTACTCAAGCATAGGTAATAAAACAAACAGTAAGAAGTAACTGCAAGTTTTCACAGACTTTGGATATATCTGTAATAATAATACCAGGTATGAAAACATTATTTAGGTACATAAGTAATCCCGCTGAATATATTGAGAAGGGCTTTCAAATGACATACTATTACTTGAAGTAAGAAAGGGAATTTGCTAAGAAATGATGAGAATCCACCGGTGTATTCTGACAACTGAAAAAATTACATATAGATTACAAGTATTAATGAATTAATATATATATTTATCAAGAAATAGTAGCTGTATAAGTAAGAAGTAATGGGTGCTGTTCCAATAAGGTACAGGAGAATGTGCTTAAAGGTGCTGTTGCAAAAGTAAGTGTAACCCCAACCAGAGCAAGTGGGAATCATCACAATCATCACAAGCGTGTAAAAAACAGGAGATGATAAAACGTGGCACTTTTGCAACAAATTAACTTTAAAAATCAAAGGTATGACAGATACAGGAAAAATATAGATGTTTAAAAGCGAGACTTCATTCTTTATGACTGATTCATTCAAGTCATAACATTCAGCATTTCATATGACTGTCATATGAAATGCTGAATGATGTTAGCAAAAGATGTTTTAAAACATGAAAAGTGAATGTCTCTAAATCCTGGAAATAAATGAGCTACAGGGCAGTATTTTTATTTCCTGGTTATTGATAATTCTATTTATTTCACAGGTCTTTTGTTAATATTCTAACTTAATAGATAATCATGCTGTTTAGATTGGTTTATGTAGCTAACCATCTCTGTGCAGGTCTTGAATAGGAAATTATACTGGTATTTTAACAGCCAGGATTTTTCCTTAATCCTGTTGATGTATGCCTAATATTTAACAATTTGTGAGTAGCTGCACTGTTGGATACCCAAGCAGACTGTACCAAAAATGATTATTTGTATGTTACGGGCTTAGTGGACAAAATAAAAAAGGACTTTTTATCAATAGTTACACTTTTTTACATCTTACGAGTTAATAGGGTTCAATTAACATTGCCAAGTTGTGTGCTTCTTGCACACGTCTCTGGGGTTTTCCAAAGTTGAGAAGCATAATGAATGATTGAACGGTTATACCGGTACCTTAGTAATTAGAGAATGGGTAATTAATGTGCATCTGTGGCATACCCTGGGGTACTGTCAACGACCCTGCAGTGTGGTAGAAAAAGGAAATTGTGGGCTTGGCAAGGGAATACAGCTTCTCCTATTTTCTTAAATTTTAGATCTACATCTGTGTTTAATTAGAAGAAGAAATGAATTACCATTAACACCATTAGGCAACAATCTATGATTGGTTAAGGTCCACATGGACTGTGAGACTGATGAAAACTCAGGAGATTAGATGAGATTTTTTTTATCATTTTAATGTCTGAAGGACTTTTCACGGAAGACACCAGACATTTAAAAATAAAAAGCTCACATGCTGGAAAGCCAACTAGTGTAAAATATCCTATTTTTTTCTGCATCGTCTATTGTTACCAGTAGTTTTTTTAAAGTAGGGTGCGGGTGCCCCAGTACTGGCAGTGGGGGCTGTAGGGGTCTGTGAGGAGAGGCCAGGGCTGCCCCATGCTCTGGTTCCAGCAGTGTCACCACCCGACATGCTGAGCCTGTCTGCCAAACTGGAGGCATCTCTGGGAAAGCATATTTAAGAAAGGGCAGAAAATGAGTGAGAGCAGAGGCTTCTCACCCAGATGTGAAGAGTGAAGTGTTCCCTGAAGCCTGTGGAGACCCCGTGAAGGGACAGAGGAGCAGCGTGGGGAGGAGGAGTAGCAGAGATGAACCGTTATGGGCTGGCTACAGCCTCCTCCCCTCCGTTGCTTGACTGCAGGGGTGGAGGTAGAGGAGAACAGAGGGAAGTTGAGCCTGGGAAAGGGGAGAGCAAAGGTGTTGCTTTAATGTTTGTCTTTTTCTTTTCTACTACCAAAATTGGTAATTAAAATTTTATTTCAATTGGCAATTTTCCCCAAGTCAAGGCTGTCATGCCTATGATAGAAATTATTAAGTCATCTCCCTGTCTTCCTCTCAGCCTGTGAGCTTTTTTGTTCCTCTTTTTCACGTTTTCTTCCCTGTCACGCTGAAGGAGGGAGAGAGTGACTGAGCAGGAGTTTGGCTGATAGCCACCTGTAACCCACCCCAAGATGTTAAAATTTTAAAGCCAATGAGGTTAGATCTGTTCAAAACGTCTACAATTTCTTCTTCTTTAATTTTAGAAGAAATATAAAAAACATCTTCCTCATGAAGTTGGTAAAAGCCTCACACGAAATAATAATACTGAAGAATGCTTATTGAAAGATAGCCCTCACAGATGTTACAGATGACTAGGTAACTTGATGCGCTAGTTTCTAAAGGGATTCAGATGAAATTGCTTTTAGCTCCTGAAGGAAAATAACATTCCATATATCACATGACAATAAAATGTATCCTGAGGGTAAATAAGTTGAATGTACTTCTAAAACAAAACACAATTCAATTAGTATGCAAAAGGGAAGGACTGTGTTTTAAGGGAACAAGTAACCCTCCTGAGCTTACTGTTTCAGCAGACTAATATAGTTTCTAAAAGTATGCTAGTTGCAAATTAATTCTTGTTGGCCCTAACCAACCAGATTTATGAGATTCATCAAAACTTTAAGCACTAGCTTATAGTTAAATCACAAGGTGTTCAAAGACATGCATTTTTCCAGTGTAGAAACTAATCTACAAATGCCCTTTAATACAGCTAAGTTTTGGGGGTATCGGAAAATTTTCAGTTTTCTTGAAAACCATATAGGTATATACACTAAATAGGTCATTTAGCTGGGCACATAATTGAAGGGTACACAACAGCAAATACTATTTGAACTCAGAAAGTAGTCAAGTTTTAAGGAGTTGAAATACAAAGTTAGTTACACTTACTACAGAAGCACTTTGAAATATCCGTCAAGAATAATACAGGAAAGCTGCCATTAGATTAATTTTAAATCGGTTTTGCCTTGCAAGAACAATCCAGATGGAGACTTTAAACTAAATTTGTGTATTTCTATTTTTATCTTTTGCTTTTCTTTTTAGGTCAACTAAATATAAAATTGTCAGTTCAGGTATACCTCCAGTAAATGTGAAACAAGCTATACCTACAGGCTGCATAACTATAGTCCAAATTGCCTACATGTAAATTAATTTTGTTCCAGAAGACATGTATTTTCCCCCACAGTAGTGCTGATCCCAAGCTAATATGCTCTGTCTCTCTGACAAAACTCAAGCAAAATAAAAAAAATAAAAAATAATAATAATAAAAAAATTTGCTTGTGTCTGCCTATATCTGTAATATATTTTAAACTCTAATTTTCCAGGGCACTAAAATGCACAGTATTTCTAATATCAAAATATTGATATCAAAATATTGTAATTATTATGTGGATAGGGTGTATATACTATATAAATAGGTTATGTAAATGTCCTGTACCCAGAACTTCTATAGCTAGCTTTTTAACCAAAATGTGAGATGCATCCAGAGCTGGGGAAACCTATACTCTGAAAATGAAAATTTGTCCAGATAGGCTATGTAATAGGTCAGGGGCAGAGGGAGATCTATAACAAAGTCAGCAATGAGTTACACAAAGTACTGTGGATCTTTGTGAAGAAGTTTGAAGTTTTTCACTTGTTTGTTCTCTTGTTCCAGAAGTTTTGCAATTTCCCTTTCATTCCAGCTTATAGAAATAGTCACAGATGAGAGAAGAGATTCCCAGTTCATTTTCTTTCCTAAACTAAGTGCAAACAGTCTGTGGTATCACATAGACCCCCAGTATCTTCAACAGCAAAAGAAATGAACACTTCTAAAATATTTATCCATATTAAAATAAATTTTAAAGCAGGGATCTGTGGGCAGAAATAGCTCCTTGTCCGTCTACATTAAACATTCTGTTAATAGGAATGGGAACTATCCTTTTCTCTCAGTTCTAATGCTTCAGATTTACTAAAGACTTCAAAAGAGTTAAGAAAGAGAAGAGAAAATCCATTCTAAATCTGAATGGATTTAGAGGGAGGTAGCAGCATGCAACTTTTTATTTTCAAGAAATTTGTTTGGATTTAAGTTGCCATTGTGGGGACGGGAAAAGAATTCTTAAAGACATAAGCAAAATGAACTAAACTAAACACATGAAACCACAGCACCCCAAAATGACAGTGTGATCTTTGGCTTCATATACACGAGGTAGATCTATTAATGGATGTGGGAGCCTCTAAAGCAACATTTAGAAGATGCTAAAATTAGCATCTAGACCTGCCATTGCAATCATAGACCTAAAATTGTCTAAAACTTTTTGAAAACCACAGAGAAAATTAGGTATGTCAGAAAGCTGCTGCAAAATATATACCCTATAAGCAGGAAAACCCATTTTTCCAGTAGTATTTCTACTGCAAATTTGCAAGTACTTTTCCTGAAGGATTTCTGCCATACATGGAAGACTGAGAGCATTTCTATAAAACTAAGTGACTGTGCACCTTTACGTGTCTGGTGTAAGAGAGAGACCCACAAAGACAAGTCATGGAAATCAATCAGAGTGAGTGAATCTGGCCACCGCTCAGACAATAATAGCATGTGCTAAAGTATTTTCCAGTCAGACACAGGGTTATCAAAGGATACGATGATGATCCACCCGCCCTAAATGATAACTGATCCAGGGCTGGTAACACTGTATGCACAGAAACCTAAACTCACAAGCCTTTTAGCCATCTTCCTATTTTTTTTTTTTTTAAATTCTTTTCATTTATCTACCTAACTCCTAACTTCTTACTCAATATGTAAGTAGCAATATGGGCTTCAAAAGGTGCTGCTCAAATTGTATTTTGGTCATGTTTAATTTTGCCTGCTTAGGTGAGTCAGTGTGTAAGAGAATCCACAAGGCTAAACACCCTATTTAGGCAAAACACTAGCAGCTTTAATTTGGATTATTAGTGCTACTGTTCTTTTCCTTTTCTTTATTTTTTTTCCTGGTATTCCTTTAAAGTATTTAATTAACTTGTGGTTTGGGATTCAAGCCTAAAGAGTATAAGATTTTTTTTCAGCTTATCACAGCTTCATTTCGAAGATGAATCTAAACAATACTTCATTTTACAATAAATGCCATCTTTCTTTTGTTAATCTGTTCTTCAATTTACAGCCACTGCTTTTTAAAAATATTTATTTTGCCTTTTAAAGTTATCTATTTTGATTCTTTACACAATCAAAAATAATTTGAAAAATAAATTTATGTTCTTATAAGCTGCATCAAGTTAAGACAGAATTCTCGGTGTAAGTTCTTCAGGTAGAAGGCTGATTTGGAAACCAAATAATTCAGAACCTTTGTAAATATCAGAAAACTTAAATAGCCATGTGGAAAAGCCAACAAAGAAACAAACAGTTTAACTTCAGAGTTTACAGAAGATACTTGTTTGGAAAAAAATAAATAAGAATTCCATAAAATGAATTTTAGTTTTGGTTTATTTGTTTTAATTTACTTAGGAAGTACTTGGATGTTGTAAGAGTGGACTCTAGACAGGTATTATTTAGTTCTTAAATGCACTGGATAACACAGTAAACTTTATTCATATTTTATGCACTCTAGTTAAATTCATTTGACACGTTAAATTTATAGGTCTAGATTAAACTTCATATAATAAAATAGAGTCAAGCAAATTCAGATTTGCGTTAAATCTATGCTAAACTTTACAGATTCTTCAAGGCCAAGCATACTGAAATTGTGACTTGTCTGGAAAAAATTACTTTGAAAAATGTTCTGTTACATGGTGGTTGAAAGCATAAAATGGGAGAAACAGAAGTTGATATTTTGTTTCTTGTTTAAGAAGAAACAAAGGGAACAGCATCATATTTAGTCAAGCCTATAAAACAGAAATATTAAAGTTTATTTTAATATTTTTTGAGTGAGGCATCTGCTTGGAATACTTGACTTTTCCCTATGAATGAACAGCAGCAAAGTCAATTTTTCTGGGCCTTCAAATTCACCAAATGAAGTGGGAAAACATCCAAGATGTATCCTCCTAAATTATCTCAAGGCTTCTTTTTCTTCACCCAAGAGAATTACTTCACAAGAAACAGATCATTAAAAAAAGTGAATAAGGTATTATCCAGACTTCTTTTAAAATCTAAATCAGAGAACTCTCTTGATTAATGAAAGCAGTCAGGAGCACTCTTCATTCTGAACTGGTTTGTAAAAAGGCATCCAGATGAATTCTAAAAATAAAAATAAATTTAAAAAATTACATCCACCTGCAGCCTGAGAGAATGCAAATGTGATGTTGCATCTGTGGGTTAGAACCAAAGAGTGAGAGCAAGAATGTGTTTCTTGCTAAAAAAGTTGGTGGAAATTGAAGAATTAAATTTGTAATTTCAGTAACCCAAAAGCAGATGATAACCTTCAGCTTGTGTCTGTACTGGCTTGAGCATATTTATGTTGTAGCTCATCCACAATACCAGCATTGGCTTACAATAGTTCAATCCAACAAAAATACTTTCAAGTAAAATAGTTTCAAGTAAAACACCTCTCACATACATTTACTTTCAACATCAGCAGTGCTTCCCTGAATTCACACTGCACTTTTTCTGCCCTACACAGATTCTCACTTACTCCTGGTATTAGCCTAATAATTGTATTGACCATCTATGCAGTGAAGTGCTGTTCACGAGGTGAAAAAGGAACAGAAAGCCAAGCTAAATTCTTGTGCATCTTCAGCACAGCACATGGAAGAGCATCTGTGTGGAGTAGGGACGATCGTCACCTAATGGCTGTTGTTTGAGCAGGCAGCCCACAGATGCCCAGAGATGGCTAGTAATCTGAGATGTTCCAGGGGGTTCTGTCATGGGGTATTTGACTATTCCTCTCCTGGCAGACTAAAAGCATATAGAGTAGCTGGCAAACACAGTTCAAAGCCTGAAGATGTTCTAGCATGCTGACCACACAGACAGGTTTGGTCACAATGGTCAGCTTGAAATGTGATTCAGGAGCATCTCAGAAACACTCTGTCCATCTTTCACCACTGTATCTCTGATAGACTGGAATCATTTAATGTATAGGAAATGATGATTGAATATTATAGTTAAAAGCTTCAACAGAAATGTTTAAGTGTAATTTTAGATACAAGTGCTGTTAAATGTTGCTATTATCAAACCAGTATTTCAGTCACCACTGCCAACATAACCAATGTGCAATATGGAAAAGAGATCTGAGTACATGATAGAAAATTGGGTGCCATAGGAGAGAATGTGTGATTTTATGGAAAGTAGGATTGCTGGAAAACAAAAGACTATGGCAGGAGCAGATGGATCCAGGTACAGAATCTGCTTATAATTTTATCACAAAATTACACAAGAATGAATATCGTGCCTGTTCTTTTGTTGTTTTTAATTTTCAATTTGTAAATTAGTAAGTTTTATATGCAATAGAATTCAGCCAGTGGATTTCTCAAAAGGTGTTAGTTCATGTTGTAAAAATGTTTTTTTCCTGTTTCACTTTCTTACAGCTTTACAAAAGGCTTACCTGTATGTGTGATGTTAAATTATAGAATAACATCTTTCTCTCTCCTTCTTTCACAGTGGTCTGTAGAGCTGGCCTAAAGAGAGGGCACACTAAAAACTGTTGAAGATTAGAGGATTTGTCTCTAGTTGTGATGACATAGTTTGCTGACACTTTCTTCCACTTCTTCAGTTACAGGTAACTTGATTTCCATAACTGGTATGGGCTAACTCCCTTCTTTTTGTACTAGCTTCCTCATTCGTCCTATTGGATCGGGTAAAAGGGAAGCTACAACTAATGAAGTTGCAGAGGTATGAAATAGGTTGATAATAATACATGCATAGGACTCGCTGCCACAGAAAACCATAGCTGCATATTGGCATTGAGCCTCTGTGTTGCCATGCCACTGGGAGGGAACACGTGGGAAGCACATGAGGGGTAGAGACCTGATGCAAGTGAGGAGTCAACCTCAAACGGTTCTGCCATGCATCCTTTGTGCAGGGTCCTGTACCAGTTCACAAGATTGAGGCGGTTACTATAAAGCATTGTTTGACTTAAAACACATTTAGGGTTGATGCCATGGTAATAGCTAGTGCTATGCAGAAAAACAAGTTATTTGCTAACTGAAACTTACAGGATTAATGACTTCTATATTATGTTGACAAGAGAGATTAGTTTAAATATATATGAGCACACACTTATTTACAAATGCAGAAGAATTCAGTTCATAAAAAAGTATGGAAAGAAAGTATGCAAATGTATAAAAGCCCAGTGTTATACAGTCCTGACTCTACTTTTAGATTCTTAAAAATCTTTGTTCAGCAATGCATTTCACATTTTAAAAAGGTTCATAAATAAATAGACCTACAAATAGGCTGCATATATTTCAGTAGGCAATGTTCCTGACAAAATATCTGACAAAGTGAATGCTTATCAATATATACATTTTGCAATAAATTACTCCTCATATCCTAGGTTATTTTTCTTTCTCTCATGTTCTCTATGTACATTCTATGTGTAGCTTTGTTGCATATTTTTCCTATAATTTTATTTTCTTCAAAAAGAAAAATTAAGAAATTGTCAATAGATTTACCAGCAAATTTATTGTAGATTGGTCTTTCTTATGAAAAGATGTTGTCTAGTAAAAAAATGAATACACACTTCTGGAGCCATTTTAGAGGAACTTCACTGCACTGCCATAGTAAATTTGTTCTCATTGCCTACAAAATTATTTCATCTGTGCAGGGGTGTTGTACACATTTAAAGTAATAAGTGTCATCTTTGGAGACCTTTGAGTGTGGTGAAGAGTAAAATAATGATAATTAGCTGGTTCTGCAGAGTGAATCTTCAGTACCGCGAGAAGAAAAAGAATGATAATGTGGAAAAAAAAAAAAAAAAAAGCACTTTATTTTCATCCCGGAATGCAGAAATATATCCCTAAAGATATTACATACTGATTTAAAAGAAGAAAAAAACGCTTCCTCTGGTAAATTAATTTAAAACAAATGTAATCTCTTAAAGAATCTTTTAATAAGATAAAGCTGATAAGCTGATACAAGTAAAGAAGGAGGTAAACAGTAAAGAAAACAAAGAGTGAGAAAGAATGAGGAAGAAAGAAACAGAAACAATGTAATTAATGAAATAACCATTTTGTTAATTAAATGTTGTTATGGGTTGCTTCAGTCTCTGAAATCATAGCTTTCAAACTACATGTTTTACCACCATGCTCTCTGTCATCTCATACACTTAGTTACCTGGATGTTTTACATCACAAGATGTTTTTCCTATGGGTTCAGCATGTTACAGATTTTCTGCATATTTAACATTTAATTGTATATATGATTAGGAATATCATTGTAGTATTAAATCAAAAGATGTAGACAACATTCAGATATGTTTACAATTGCTGCAATTGTAATTATTGCTATTATTATACTCAGGCATAAGTGTCCCTGATTACAAACACTTTTGCCACAGATTATGAGGTCAGTGAGATCTTGTGAGGGCAGTGTTGTGATATGCTTTATTGGCAATAGCATCCTTTACAAACAGCAGCAGCAGATTTGAGATAAATGCAAAAATTTAATATCTGAACCCTCCAAGCCTTATCAATACAGTTAGATCCAGTACAGAAAATTGCATCTTCTTCTTTGGGTTTTGGACAGAGGAAAGAATAAGCTGATTTTGTTGTCATTTATAAAAATGTTTTATCCTTGTGGAAGACACAAGTTCATAACAGATTCTACAGCGAAGACCAGAGTATATATAAAAAAAAAAAAATTGATGCCTCAGATGGAATATTAATGAAATTAATTTTGACAGTAAATCAAAACAGATGCAAACATATAAAGCATTATGAAACAAAGCTTTGCCTATGAGCATTTCGGATTGTTCTCATGCTACTGAAAGCCTGTCTTATAAAGTAGCTTAACTGATTTCAGCATTATTTTCCCAGAATGATACCAATATAAATGTGGAGTATTTGACCTACCCTTATGAAGACCATACTACACTAAGATGTGGAAGGTAACCGAAGTCTTGAGGTTATGATGATATGCAGCATAGATATGAGTATAAAGAGAGAATAGAGCAGAACGCAGAATGAATTCTGAAGAAATAGTATAACCTTTAACATAACCTTTTATAAAAGAGGAATCAGTTTTCTAATCCTTTGTTACTTGTATGAAATAAGATTTCTTTTAATCACTTGCAGATATTGTTCCTTCATTATGTCAGTCAAGATACTTAGTCGGATCTTTTATCTCCTTTCCTGCCAATGAGAAGGAAATCAGATGCCAAGAAAAATAAGTGAGAGAAAATAAAAAATCCTTAAATAGCCAATCCAACCAGTGATAGATTTTCCCATTCATCGCTTCTGTTCATTTAAAATTTTCTGTAGTTAATACAGGAGCACATGGTGTATAGTGAAGATGAAGAGGAACAGAAATTCCTCTGATTATGGGTGGTATAGTTAATTCTTTTTTGTGTAACAGAGTTGTTAAACATTTAAGTCCTCCACTGCTCTGTTTTGATTTTCCTTCTCTTTGTCCTTTGTGAATGCTTTCAATTTCAGCTAACATTGTCAGATTTCATTAAAAGCAGTCCAGTCACACAAGACTATGTGCACAATTTGTGTTATCCTTCCAGTCAAAAGTGGGAAGGGTCACAAGAAATCTCTGGCTCAGTTCCCCTACATTGTGCTATATTTCCTAATAATGAATTGATGACTATATATACTCACCTGAACAGCTTTCCCTGCATAAAACATTGCTATCAACCATTTCTCTCTACTTCACTCTATCTCTATAGTGAAGTATTATGCAATTAGACAAAAATAAGTCAATAAATTGATCGACTGAATTATTTTCCTACTTAGAAAAAAAAAAAAAAAAAAGTGGGATATATGTCAGCTTTTGTAAGCAACTAAACAATAATGAAGCAAATTTGGAAACAAAACAACAAATTTTGAGCTAGGAAGGACTTTTGCAAAACTTCTTCAAGCTTCTTTGGTTTGGGGATTTTTGTGATTTTTATCTTCCTTCCCAGTCTGTGGAATTTTGGTAAATGTTCAGAAAACTAAAATTGTTTGACAGGCATATCAAGGGGTTTTGTTGGTGGTGGTGGTGGTGGGTTTTTTACTTTTTCTTTCAATTGAAACAAGGTATGCTGACTAAGCGAGTTTATATTTTAAATGAGTCAACTTTTGTATGAGTCAAGTCACAGTGGGAAACTAGTCATTACTGGTTGAAATGCTCAGCAAGCATCTTGTCTTCAGCAATGTACAACAGCATATATTTAAAAATAACTATACAATCTCTGAAATTGTTTGCATTATATGCCAACAAGTGAATTACTCTTAAACCCAGGCAGTTCTTACTTGGTTATTATCCTAATTTTCTTATTATGGACGTTAAAAATCCTCCCTTACCTATCCTTAGCCAAATATTTTAATATTCTCAAACTGGAATGGAAAATGGATTTCAAACATAGCTCTGAAAGTTATAACAAATATAAAATAAAATGGCTCCTAAATTCTTCCATATAGCCAGTATGTGTAGACAATGCACTTCTCTTTATAAGGACACAGATCACCCCTGGTGAAGTAAGCAAACAGACCTTGGAGATCTAGAAGATATAATCTGGTTCACACTGGTAAAAATGTAATGAAAGTAAAAGTAAAAGAAAAGTAATGAAAACTAAAATCTTATTCTAGATTGTGCTGTGATGTACAGTATTGATAATAGATGCTTCATAGCATCAAGAGCAAAATCTATTTTGTTTGCATTCAGGTCCTTGTTCTTCCTCCTTCTCTACCCTGCTTACCATTGGTTGAGTTTATTGTTTTTTCAAGTTCAGGGCAATAGAAAATATGTGTGTGTCTATATATCTAAGTATATATATATATATACATATCCTTTTTATTTTAATTTTATCTTTGATGTTGAAGAGTTGCTACAGAACAGGAGAAAAAAAATATTGAAGATTGAATGTTTAAAAGATGACCAACTGGTAGATTTATTTTTTTCATATTTTACATTCTGCATGCTCAAAAGAGTTATTTCTTTCCACAGGTGATTGTTTGATGTCTTACAGACTCTTCTTTATTTACTCATCATTTCATACTTTTTGAAAAATATGTTTTTTTTTGTTTTGTTTTGTTTTATTATTAAGGGTCTGAATTTATCTACAGTTGTTTTGTTCTTTGTTTTTGCAAAAAATGAACAAAACAAAATATCAATACAATTTTCTCACTACAGTGTATAACAACAGAAATGCAACTGCTCTTAAAATTATTGTCAACAAAATGGTTTTATGTCATCTGTGGTTAGGTGCATTCTTATGACTTGCCTTTTGCTGCACAGCCACAAAGACAGAAGTCTGTACTTTTTCCTGTCTGGCTGATTAAGTTACAATTAGCATATAATCTATCTGAAAAAATAACCTTTCTTGTCTAGGACATCAAGTTATTGGCTCATTAGTTAGGCATTTTCATAAAGAAGCTGGGTTCTGCCCAACTACTTTTTAAGGAGAACAAAGTCCTTGGCCACAACAGAACTATTTATGTTTAGTATGCAATCGGTGGCATTTTAATTTAAAATACTGTTCAGTCATCATTAAACATGGCTGTTAGAGAAAAGTTCACGGTTTGATGGAAGGCAGTCTGTGATGTTAGAATAACAATAATGGTAAATTATCCTTTTTTTTTTTAAGAAGTTTTGCTTTGGGTGCTGCTAGAACAATTTCTTAATTGAGAAATAGGTTATTTGAAGAGTAGTTATACTTAGTTATATTACTTAATCCCAGCAGATGTTATGTAAGCATAAATGTCTGTTAAAATTAAAGACGATCAATAAAATATAAAAAATTTTTGAAATTCCCCAAATATAATCTAATGTAAACAAAGGAACATTTATGGTAATGTAATGTTGATAGCACCATCTCCAAATGGGGTTTTATTTTTTTAAAGATGATAAATTATTATTTAGTATCATTTATCAATCTCCTGTTTTACAGCTATATAAAGTAGATAAAATGAAACAATCTAAAAGAGGACAAAGGAAAAACAGGGTTGGAAAGATCTGCTTAATCTTTGAATACATTTCCTGACATATTCACATATTCCTTTTTTTTTTTTTTTTTTTCCTCCCCCACCATTATTTAATTTGTACATCCATAAATGCCAACTTGAGGGAACATGCAATTTTACTGATGCACCTGCTTTCTGACCTTTTAATGCCACTGCTGAATTTAACACAGGAATACTCTAAAGACTTTTAAATAGTGAAAGTCCTTCAGACAAAATGAAGTTCCTGAAAACAACATATATTACTTACTTGAGTCCAGATCTTCATATCATGTAAACAAGGATAATTGAGGATGAATGTTTATAACTTTCAGCTGGTATCAGAAAGATGAAATAATTAATTGATAGCTATAACCTTGTAACTCTGTGTGTACATAGTAACTACAATGTTGTATATCTTGGAGTCATTTTATGAATATTTATGTTAAAAGGCAGAGTTCATAGTAGAATAATTACACACTAGTTAACTTGAAACACTGGGTACTCGTTGAGTATTTTTCAAAATTAACAGCAATTACCATAATGTTCAATATGACTAAATGATAAAACAATATTTTATTTATCATATAAAGTGTTATACTGAAGCACATGTATGCATTTGTCTCATGAATTTCCATTAAAATATTAATTAAAGTATTAAAATACATACAAACAGAAAGTAGGTAAGAACAATTGATTTAATATCCTTCCAAGCTATTTCAGGCTCCCTAAGTCCCACTGTAAAATCCTGAAACTGGAAATGACTCCATTCCAGGAATTTAAGCAATTAAAGCAGAAGCATATATTACTTTTTTTTCCCTCTGATTTTTGTTATTTTAATAGCATACGTGATATTAGTGGATATAAAATTGGAAAGGTTTCAGAAAATTTACTGCAGTATGGAAAGCCTAAAGTATGTTGGTCCCCAAATCTGCATGATATTCAATTATCTATCCATCTACTGATCGTATCCTTACATTAACTTAATAGAATATGTTAAGCCATAACAGTTAAATAAGAATTACTTGTTCCCAGAGTTAATTTTGGTATGTTAAGAACATAGAACAGACTTTTGTTGGTCTGCATTCTTGCCACCCATGCTGTGTTAAGCAGGGGTGAATGCTGTCATCTGTTGACACATAGCACTGTGATGGAAGAAAGTGGACCCCAATTTTTATGTTCATTCAGAAAAATACGTGGCCTTCCTAATACAGAAGTTTTCAATTTTTACCATCAGGTTTAGCGAAGGTAGACCTGAAAACACCTTTCTTGGTTCAAGAAATCCTACACAAAAGCTTTCTTGAATCTGTTTTTCCTAGGTAGAAAAGGAGATTAAAGATTTTTTTTCCCCTTTAGTGTGTGAATTGAATCTTCTTTGAGTTGTTTCCTTTTCCTCCACCTTTTTACCAATAAATGTTGCCAGTAGTACTTTAGAGGGGGTGTTTGGACCTCAGCTAAGTAAAGGTCATGTTCTTTGCCTCATTGGCAGAACTGACACACTAAGAGGATCTGCAGGGAGTGAAAATTCCTTCTGGCAGCTGGAATAAAATGCTTATTGTCACTAAACCAGAAATCATGTTGATCTGAGCACTGTATGTGGCCTCATACAGTGAGCTTAGCTTGATTTTTGGAAGGCTATAGTTCTTCTAAATGTGGCAGGCATGATTGAAGAAATCTGTCCCAGATATAAATTAAAACTTCATTTCACAGCATAATACCTTAAAACCTGCATGAATCATGTTACTGGAAAGAAGTTCAGAAATCGTTACTTTACTTTAACTGTAATTTATAGAAGTGTTTTTTTGTTTGTTTGTTTATGGTAGAAAATTCAGGGTCCTTATCTTTGAGTCCCATTCTCCTCAAAAAAAAGAAAAAAAAATATATAGTCTTAAGGGCCAGTTGCTGCTGGCTCCAAAGGGACCCGCTGCTGCCCACAGCCAAGCCAGTAAGTGATATTGTTTGCACCTCTGTGAGAGCAAATTTAAGAAAGGGAATAAAAAAAAAAAAAAAAAAAAAAAAAAAAAAAAAAAAACGCTGAACAACAGCTGGGAGAGAGAAGTGAGAAAATGTAGGGAGAAAGAGCCTTGTGGACACCAACATCAGTTCAAGAGGGCAGGAGGTGCTCCAGGCACGCAGCAGCAGTTCCCCTGCGGCCTGTGGAGAGGCCCCTGGTGGAGCAGGCTGTCCCCCTGCAGCCCATGGGTCCCACACGGAGCAGATCTCCACGCTGCAGCCTGTGGAGGAGCCCCCAGTGGAGCAGGTGGATGTGGCCTGGAGGAGGCTGTGGCCCATGGAGAGCCCCTGCAGGAGCAGGCCCCGGGCCGGAGCTGCAGCCCGTGGAGAGGAGCCCACGCAGGAGCAGGGGGGGCTGGGGGAGCTGCCACCCGTGGGGGAACCGTGCTGGAGCAGTTTGCTCCCAGGGGATGGACACTATGGTATGGATCCATATTGGAGTTCTTTGCTTTTAGTTCTCGCTACTGGAGACTGTTCTCGGTAGGCAATAAATTACATTAGTCTCCCCTATGCTGTTTTGCCCATGACAGTAATTGGTGAGTGATCTCCTTGTCTTTATATCAACCTATGAGGTATACTTCATCATACGTTCTCTCCCTGCCCTTTTGAGGAAGCAGAATGAGAGAGTGGCATGGTGGTGCTATTTACCAATGTTAAACCAGCACAATAGTTTAAAATAGATTTAAGATTTTCCAATGTTGAACCATAAATCCTATAAAACATGACACTCAAATAGGATATCAACATTGAGTGTATTCCTTGGCTTCAGTTTGAAGGAATATATACACCACGTTTTTTTCTCATGTCTGTGTAGTTTATATAGTGCCATCCCAGGAACAAGGTTTATCTCTGTTTCAAGATATAAGGAGATGGTAGTGGTCCTTATGTTTCTGTGGGATAAAACCTAGACAATTGTTAATTTCCATCCTTGGCCATGATCTGAAAATACGATGTGAAAATGTCAAATTATCAAAACCCAACCGTAATAATTAATAAACATGATTTTGATCCATCAAAACATTTTTTGCTTTGAAATTTTAAGGGGTTTTCTTTTTTCCTTTCATCTCACTAAGGTTCCTAAGATTTTATAATAAAGTTGTTTGGAAAATAAAAGGTTCCAATTGTTTTCAAAGTATGCAAATATTCATTTTCACATGCATAATATTTTTTAGAAAACTAGGAACTCTCTCTTGAATTCATCAATTTCGCAATTAGAAAAATGAAGTTCATCAGTAGATCTTCATACAGTTATTTTTTTCTTCTTTCATGCTTTATGCATGAAGTATTCCCTTCATATTTTCTGTAGCACCTTGTACTGGGTCTGGCTGGGATGTTAACTTTCCCTGCAGCAGCCCATACAGTGCTGCGCTCTGCACTTGTAGCTAGAACAGCAGTGGTATCACACCAGTGTTGTGTCTCTTGCTGAGAAGTGCTGGCACAGCATCAGGACTCTCTCTGACCCTCCTAGGGGGTGGGCAAAAAAGTGAGAAAGAAACATCACCAGGGCAGCTGACCTAAACCAACCAAAAGGATATTCCATACCATATGATGTCACACTCAGCAATAAAAGGTGGAAAAAGGAAGAAGAGGGGAGGGGTGGGCTCTCGTTGCGAAAACGTCTGTCCTCCTCCCGAACACCGGCTACGTGCGTTGAGGCCCTGCTTCAAGGACGTGGTCAAGCATCGCTCATTTGTGGGAAGTAGAGAGTAATTTCTTTTCCTCTGCACTTCCACATAGCCTTTACTTGTTTTGTTTTGTTATTCCCTTTCCCCCTCCCTCTTCCCCTTTCCCTTTTTTCCCTTTAGTTGAATTGTTTAATTAATAATAATATTTCCTTAATAATATATATATATATATATTTCTCTTTAATTAAATCATCCTTATCTCAACCCGTGAGTTGTTCTTTCCTTTACTTCTTCCCCTCCTCATCTGAGGAGGGGGAGTGAGAGAGCGGTTGTGGTGTTCAACTGCCTAGCACGGTAAAACCACCACACACCTATACATGAGTATATTTTTTTCCAGTGATTATTATTTATAATGACCAATATTTATAATAAGAAAGCACGTTCAGATGCTCCTGGATCTCTTTTCTCCCTCTGTCACTGTTCTATCCAGATAAATATGACATGCTGCAGCAATACTGTATGCAATGTAGTGCCTGAACATCTTACTGTACTTTTATTATCTAGGAAAAAAATAAGAAACATTTGAGACTTTAAAGAAAGCAGCATTTTGCTTCATAATTTACTCAACACACCTTCAAAATTGAACTCACTTTACACTCTTAGGTTAGCACTGCTAAATGCATTATTTTAATTTGATAAACTCCAGTTTCTCTTTTCAAAATACTTAATTCCTGTTCTATAATGATCTAATATTGTTGTGTCTGACCTGAGTATTAGTTACACATTAAATTCCTTTATACGTAAACAAACTTTTCAAGATACCTTGAATTAGAGCTAGTCAGACAGATGATGGTTGGCTGATACTGGTTATTTTATAAAATGCTTCAATTTCTGTTCTCTAACAAAGAAATCTTGCTACTCTTTCTTGTTGGATATCTTGAGTTACAAGGGTCTGCAAGTACAGATTTTGTTCTCATTTTTTTGTTTTTGGTTTTCATTTGAAAACATTGTTTCTAAGTTTTCATTCTGAGGGCATGAGAAATGAGCTCTATGTAATTCCTTTTTTTTTTTTTTTTTTTTTTTTTTTTTTAATCCAAAATATAACTCAATCTTTTATTTTCCCAATAAAATTCATGTCAAGTTCAGAATCTTGCTGTATGTAGTCTTAGCATTTTATTAAACTTAAATAGCCATTCCTGAACTTGTTTGATAGTGAGTATGGAGAAGTAAAAAATAATTTTGCAAAATTATTTTTCTTAGATATCAGGTGATAAAATAATATCTTGTTTCATATTTTACTTTATTTATTTATTCATTTTTACAACAGACATTCTGCATTGCTTTGATAATCAGGTTTAACAAAGTTATGCGTCTTTACCCATTTTGAAAGAACTATGTAGTGGAAGATAGATGACCTTCCTCATTTTTTCCTTTTAAATTTCACTGTAAAATAGATTTTTCCTTGCCTTTGAGGAAATGGGGATGTTAGGTCATTGCCTGTCTTTCTGTAATAAACAACATTTCAGTGTTTATCTCCTAGACCAGACTTTTTTCTATCAACTTTTACAGATTGCTAATATGGTCCCTTGCCAGTGTACTAATAAAAATTCTAAATAATGTTTTCAGTGCAAAGTGGCTTATTGACCGCTGCCAAGTAATACACAGAAGTGTCAGGATAAAATAAGAGTGTGACTTATGTATGTTAATCTAGCATAATTTTAATTAATTCTTTGGTCAATCTGATTTTCAGGGATTCTGAGACCCACATCTCCCAATGACTTCAAATGAAGTTCTCAGTACTTACAAAAATAAGTTCATGTTTCCTACTTTGTAACTTGTTTCAGATGCATTATACTCCTTAGGGGCAAGTTCTGATACTTTCCCAGTTTTCTTGACACCTAGTGTCAGAAATTGATTCTGGCTGCAAACAGATGGTGTTTTTCTTCTTATGCAATGTCCATAGCTAAAAGGCACAGAGTAAATGTGCTGCAGTTAACCCTTACTTTAGATGTCACTTTTCTCTACAGCCTACACTAATTTTACCCAATTTCTCCTTCCAGAGAAAATTACATTCAGTTGCTCTAACCTTTAAGTAAAAAGAATTTGGCAGTATGCTTAGTTTCATTGTGGTGTGCAGATTATTTCTCATTGTTAATGTCTAAAGGAAATTAATGTCAGAATTTTGGCCCACAAAATATTCTGTTGCTTTTCCGGTATGTATCCAGGTATGAGTTTTTTCTTTCTGCCAAGGAAATAGTAATCCACTTTGAATAAAAAGTGTTGTGTTAATTCAAAAAACCTAGCAAAACACTGATTTTTGCTTCCAACTCTAAGATTAGTAATTGGAGCTTATACAATTTCAAGACCAGTTTACCAGTTTTCTCCATTTTATATATGAGGCAGAAATGTCACAGAAGCTAAACTAAGTACGGAATCAGAAGTAAATAACCGTAATACAAATGGTTCTGAGATAATTTTGCAGTACTTCATCATAAAAAGATGAAGCACATTTGTCAGTTTGTGGAAAATTTGATGAAAGGTCATGAAGTATGACTTTTTCTTACGTTAAGGACTGATATTGCAGTCCTTAATCACATATATGCTCAGTGCTCCTAGACAATGATTTTTAAGTTTCACAAAACCTAAAAGCATTTACATGCAACTTTGTATTGCTAATAGAAAATTCCATGCATTTATGCAGTTTAAGTGTTCTTCACACATCTTTAGTAAGTGGACAGTATGATGGTTCCTTCACAGAGAAAGATCTCTATCAGTGCTACTTTTAAAGAGCATCCTTGCCCTTCTCTTTTTACCCCACTTGAAAAGAAAAATGTGTTGTTTTATTAGCAAATAATTTCATTTTTCAGAGGCTTATCATGAAAGAAAACTATGAACCCAATTAAATATCACTGGAAAAAAAAAAAATGAAAATGTTCTGGACAAAGAAGTCCTCTGGATTTAGATCAGGAGAAAAAAACTTTGAACTTATTACAGGCTGCAAAATACATTTCCTTAACATTTCAATGTTAACAATAACAAAGATATGTAATTACATAGATGAAGTAAAGGGAGTTTGGGTTTTGTGTCCTGTAGTACCATATTACCATATAAATAGCTGAGTATTGTATAAATTGACTTTTACGTGTGAGAAGGTTAGGGCAAAAAGGTTTATGATTACAACTGCATGAATCGTTAGTCTGGGTTGCAGTGAGGTTTGAAATCCCAGATTATGCTGGGAAAAGCTGATTATTTCTGTGAAAAGAGAATCTTACTTTATTATTCCATATTGACTTTTAAGAACTTTATCGGTGTGATATTTATAGCAAAGCAGAGTACTAAACAGATTGTACAATCTACAGAAGAAATTAAACTGGTTCAAAGAAGTTTTTCTGATGACTGCCCATTTGTTAAGAAATTGCATATCCAAGAAAAAAAATACAGCAGAAAGGGCCTTCTTTGAAACACAATTCAGTGGTTATGGAAAAAAAGAATAAGCTGGAGAAAAAAGTTAGTATAAACTGAAACTCTTATTTTTTAATTAACCATTTATTTTAAAAGTCCACCAAGTTTTACTTTGATTGCTGTTTTCTAATATTGCAAGTATTTCATAGATATATTAGTGAGCAGGCTTTGAAGACTGCAGGATTACGTGTCAACACAGAACTAGCACACAAAGTGTGCTTGGATGCCTCAAGATTTGCATAATCCATAGCAACTACCCTTTCAAAGGAATAAATTGAAATTTTTAGATGTAATAAAATTAAAATCTTCCACAAAATTGAATTAATTTCATTTTGCAGTATTATTTGTAAATAATTACAGCTAGATTCACTATATATATATATTTAAGCACATACAGAAATGTTTGTGTTTTTTTCTTGTCACAGGAACATGAGTATACTTGTACAGAGATTTCCATGAGCTATACTATATTACTGTCTGATTTGCATCATGATATCCTCTGTTATTTATTTAGAGCATTGGTCTTTGGTGTTTCCATTTCTTCTGAAGTCATTCTCAGAGGGAGCTTAATTTCTGTACTTCACTGTGGTGAGGCCACACCTCGAATAGTGTGTTCAGTTTTGGGCCCCTCACTACAGCAAGGACATCTAGGTGCTGGAGCCAGTCCAAAGAAGGGCAACAAAACTGGTGAGCAGTCTGGAGAACAAGTGTTATGAGGAGCAGCTGAGGGAGCTGGGGTTGTTTAGCTTGCAGAAGAGGAGGCTTAGGGGAGACCTTATTGCATTACAATAACCTTAATCACAATTACTTTAAAGGAGGTTGTAGAGAGATGGGGATCAGGCTCTTCTCCCAAGCAACAAGTGGTAAGATATGGGGAAATGGCATCAAGTTGTACCAGGGTATGTTTGGTTTGGATATTTGGAGAAATTTCTCTACTGAAAGGGTTGTGCGTCACTGGAATAGGTTGCCCAGGGAAGTGGTTGAGTCACCATCCCTGAAGGTCTGCAAGAACATGTAGATATAGAACTTAGTGTGGTTTAGTGGCGGACTTGTCAGTACTAGGTTAAAGGTTGGACTAGATGATCTTAGAGGTCTTTTCCAACCTGAATGATTATAGAATCATAGAATATTCCGAGTTGGAAGGGACCCATAAGGATCATCAAGTCCAACTGCTTGCACCGCACAGGTCTACCCAAAAGTTTAGACCATATGACTTAGTTCACAGTCCAAACGTTTCTTAAATTCATACAGGCTTGGTGCAGTGACTACTTCACTGGGGAGCCTGTTCCAGTGTGCAACCACCCTCTCAGTGAAAAATGTCCTCCTGACATCTAGTCTGAACTTCCCCTGCCTCAGCTTCATCCTGTTCCCACGGTTCCTATCACTGGTGTTTATGGAGAAAAGGTCACCCACCTCTCCACTCCCCCTCGCGAGGAAGTTGTAGACCGCGATGAGGTCCCCCGTCAGCCACCTCTTCTCTAGGCTGAACAGGCCCAGTGACCTCAGCCGCTCTTCATACATCATCCCCTCCAGGCCCTTCACCATCTTCATCGCCCTCCTCTGGACACTCTCCAACAGTTGAATGTCCTTTTTGTACTGTGGTGCCCAGAACTGCACACAGTGCTCAAGGTGAGGCTGCACCAGCACAGAGTAGAGCAGGACGATCACTTCACTTGCCCTACTAGCGATGCCATGCTTGATGCACCCCAGGAAACGGTTGGCCTTCCTGGCTGCTAGGGCACACTGCTGGCTCATATTCAACTTGCTGTCAACCATGACCTCCAGATCCCTCTCTGCAGGGCTGCACTCCTGTGTCTCGTTGCCCAGTCTGTATGTATGGCTAGGGTTGCTTCGTCCCATTCTGTGATTTAATTTAGGAAAACTACTATGCTTTCAGAAGTACTCAAAGTTCATTTCCACTATAACATATACCCAAGCAGAAGAGTCTTAATGCAAGAATTTGTCTTGATAACACAGCAGGCATCTGTCCTACTTAGGATCTAGAACTAAATTAGCTGTGAGGAGTAACAAAACAACTGGATCGATGTAATTACAGAGTCATCTCCTGTGCTCACTCCTATTTTAATAACAACCTAGAAAAGATCAGCCTAAGAGTTGAATGAGCACTTCTGCATGACTGATTACCTATATTTAACAATTTAAACCTTATAAGCATCAGTGGTACAGACGTTAAGTATCCACCCTGACAGCTGATCAGTTTTATTTTGTGCCTTTTCCTGCAATATTGAACAAAATAGCAGACTGGAAAAGAAATTTCGTGAAGGAATAAAGGAAGTAACAAAACTTTTTTAGGATTTTCTGAATCAGTTTCAAATCCTCTGAAGTTAATGAGAGCTTTCTCTACTGACTTTAATGATTCTTTTCATTCCGTTCAGGGTATAAGTATTTTCCTACTAGACTACTAAAGGACTCTTTAATTGAATACTTAAAAAGAAAAAAGAACCAAAGACTGAAAGCCAAGGTTTTTACAGATTCTGAGTGTGACAAGAAGCACCATTTTTTATTATATTAAAAGGATGATTAACCTTTAGTGTAAATAAAGATGATTCTTTTTCTACCTGGAAGACATAGCCTGGAAGACAGATTTTAACTACATGTTATTCTGGGAAATTCTACATGTGGAAGTTAATGAGAAGAAGCAATTTAATTATTTTACTGCTGACAGTCTTGCAGTGGCTCCCTGTATAACCTCCTGTTTGACAAATAAAACAACCTGCTAGAGAAAACTTCAACACATTGTATCTTAATACAGTTCCAAGTTATATTGAAATCCATTTCACAGCAGCATTATTGCAGCCGAGTAGGAGTACTATTGAGTTAGAGTTAGAGTTAATGAGAGGAGTTAGTGGCCTATCATTTCACATCCTAATTCATTCCACATTTATTTCCCCACATAGACAAGCCCTTAGTCAAACAGCTTTTTAAAATTTATTTGTGGACAACTGTTAGATTATTTCAGCCTGTGATAAATGGAAAATGAGACAAATAGTACCTTCTAACCTTGGGCACCATGAACATATGGAATTCTTGGCAAAGAAACCAAGTCCGAGGATCAGTATTTCTCAGTAGCACCAATATCTTTCTGTTTTACTGAATTCCAACATTATGCCTTGTTAACATGGCTCCTGGAAATACTGATTTAGCAGTGCACTTCGGAAGGCACTGTAAGAAAAATGCTGCTTTGTTATCATCCCTTACACATTTATTAATAAGTGATTCTTTGGGTTGTGAAAGCACATTGTGGCCACTCTCTTCATTACAGTACTCCTGTGGCTTCTACTGTCTACTGACACTGCAGAGCAAGTCTTGTTGGGGACTTTTTTTTTTTTTTTTTTTTTTTTTTTTGGTCTGTATGTATCTCCTCAGATAGAGATGATTCTACCACTCTGGCATTTCTAATCTGTGGTTTTGCATGATATAGCTCAGTTTTTCAGCTAATTTAATTTTGTCTGATGTTAGCAGGGATACTGTCATTTTTAAATTAATACTCAGGAACTTCCAATTTGTTGAGAATGTTCATCTACAATGAATCCCTTAAAAGCATACTGGTATTATATTTTAACTACAAAATATCTTCATGCCGAACTAGCAACTAATTTAACCCTCATAATTGATCTGATGACTTCTGTGTTTCATAAAACTCAGCTGCCTGAAGCCTCTCTTTGTACACAAATCTTGGGTTCCCAGTCTTTTTTCCTTGAAAATCTAATTAACAGTATTCTTTTAAATAAGATTACTTTCTGTAAGCAATTAACTGAAATTCAGTCTGCTTTAAACTTTTCAATATACCAATGAATATTTATAAATTTAATAGAACTTCATCCTGGTAGGCAATCCCTTTAATCTTATTTGAAGCAGTGTGGGGCCCAAGTCTCACTGGATTAACATCATATTTTCTTTTGGCGCACGCACACACACAAAATAATTTCCTTGAAATGAAATATTTGACCAACTGATATCCAAACCCATGACAGTTCAAAGTCTGTTTCAGTAAAGCTAGAGTGTACATATCCATATTATCTGTGGCTTCATGCAATGATTCCACAATGATCTCTCAAGCTCATATGCACTTTTCTGCACCATTAGCATCTGCTAGTTTGCAAATATAAGTCATAGAATAAAAGATGTGGCAACTTTGATATTAAATGTGAGCCAAATAGGGTAAAGATCTGCTACAGAGCACCAATAAAAATATTTAAGAAAAGAAAAGCAGACATTCAGGAAGCAGAGAAACATGCTGAAAAAGAACCAAAGAAATATTTTCAGTATTGAATTTCCTGTCTAATTTTGCTTTACCTCCTCGATGTGAAAAGTCATTATTATGAAATTGCTTTTGAAGTGAAATCTGGTTTACATTCTCAAAACAAATGGATACTGCAAACAATTTTCTAGTAATTTCTATATTACTGCCACATGTTGTGCAAACTACTGGAAAAAATTAGAGCTATTTTTAGTGTTTTTGTTTGTTTGTTTGTTTGTTTGTTTTGTTTTGTTTTTCCTTTTCCTTTCATTAACTTTGCCATCTCATTTGTGCTTGAAAAACTGTCTTGACTAATTTTACTATCTGTTTTTGATATGTTTACTAGATGAACTCCTTTTGTTATACTTCTCCTCTGTGTTTCTCACTTGTCTGAGCCTATTCCTCAACATTTTCTTTTTATATGTCCTTTTATTCTGCAGTCTTTGCTTTGTGCTTTCACTGGGCGTAAAGACATCCTTGTGAAAAATGTGTTCTTTTTAATGAACTTCCCTGTTTTTGCAGGTGATTTGACAGTAGCTGCCTGTCAAAAAGATAGGTGGGCTGCAGCTTTATCTAGTGTAAAAAAGAAAAAAAGTAGCATACAGATATTTAGGATCATATTGTTACACCTTTTGTGTAAGAGGTGATTTTGATATAAAGGACTTTTCAAGAGTCACGCAGAGCAAACGTACAGCACTCATTCTCCTCTAAGAAGGGGTTGCTTTAGGTGATGCACATTCCCAATGGAGCTGCACATATTATGCATGTCTGATGCACACAGAATATGTCAGACTTGGCACACAATCTGACCCTGTTTCAGAGCTACAGCAGAATCAGTTATCTCACTAGCAACCAGTTTGAAACTGAAGAAATCTCAAATGGTTGATAGGCTGACACAGCCTTGCCCAAAACCTTGTAAACTCAAACCACACAGGGATGAGTATTGCACAAAAACATAGTTGATTAAAACAGGTTAAGCAGGCTAGAAATGAGTGGATACAAAACCAAGAACATTTCTGTTTAAGGTAGAAAGAGCATGTAGCACTTACATTCTATAGGTTCTTATGAAAAACTCATTATCAAAAATAGACACCACTTGACATCAGTTAGGGACATATATGTGTAATACAGTGGAACACAACTGTTTACACTATAGTGGCAGTCACCAAAGATACCTGCTTTTATCGTTCCATTAATTGCAGTCATCAAACAGACAGACAAGCTGTTATTTTGTTTGGGACTTCTAGGAGATTTTGTGATGAGCTCCTGTCAAGGGTATATGTACTCTTTTTGGGTAGTACTGTGCTACTTTAAAGGTTGCAATTCCCACAGGAGAACAACTTAACTGAAACCTCAGACTTTAGACCTGTTTTATTGAAAAGCTAAGTTCTCTTCTGAAAAGCTCAAATTCAGTAGTGTTTCAGTAATCTCTTTAACAAAGAAGTCCTAGAAGTGGAATCACACTTATTACTTTTGCAGCTGTTAAATAATAGTCAATACTAAAACCATAATGCACAAATTCTCCATTATGCGACCAATATTCAATTTTAATTTACAAAACTACTTTGTGAAATACCATCTCACAGAAGGATTTTTGCTTGCAGACATAGTCAGCATATGGAATACAAAATGCCCACCTCCTCTCTGGATGCAGCTGAGTAGAGATGTTCAAGAAAATATGCAAGGACAGAAAAGCTGATGTTAACTGTGTACAGCTTCTGTCATCATTCATGTGACCTCATTTCTTCTAGTATCTCTACAAATTGTGTAGAAATTGTTCTTTCCTCTGTCCTATTTCACCCTTTCTGCTTGCTGCAGGTCAGAAGGATGGAAAAAAAAATACTGTATGGGAATATACCACATGTTACGTGAGATATCATTTGTGGCCTATGGGTTACAAACCAATAATGAATCTTTCCAACGTTTAGTCCTTGGTTGCTAATAATATGCATGTATCAGGAATGCAGCATTTCCAATTTGGTGATGAAGATAGTGGAAAGTGGAGAAAGAAATGGATATATCTAATTATATTATAAATGTAAATGGATTTGTGACATCCTGTGGGATGTAACATATCATTTGTTATGATTTGTATTGTTATTTGCATGGCAACACCAAACTGTGCTAGCACCTACCTTTTAGTTAATTCACAGTTAAATTTCAAAACTTTGTTTTGAAAAAAAAAAAAAAAAAAAAAAAAAAAGAACTAATCAAGGTAAAATACAATAGCTCTCAGAATTTGTTTTCGAATGCATGCACAGTTAAAAACCTTGTCAGCTGACTTTATTATACCAACAGAACAGGGATGTCTCTAATGTAGAAGGGATTTCTGTTACTGTTACTAGGAAGTTACTGGTTGTCAGCTTCTGGCACATAAATTCTGTGAGGAACTTTCTGTGACATCAGGCTCTTATTCCTACACATCATTTTTCTTCCAGGAAGATCTTTCTTCTTTAAACGAGAAGTCGTTTTTGAAAATATTTACCTTCCAGACATGGGAGCCAATACATGTTCTTTTATACAAATATTTTTAATGTATTATTTTTCCATTTTTGTTCCAGAGTAGGACCAATAGCAGAGTACCTGAACAGGCTATTGGCACAAAGCGTCAGTGTTCTGGTTTCACCCAGCAGCAGCTGAGCACTGCATAGCTGCTCGCTCACTCTTCTCAGGTGCATGGGGGAGAGAATCGGAAAGGTAAAAGTGCAAGAACTCATGGTCTGAGATAAAGACAGTTTCCTAGGGAAAACAAAAGCTGCGTGTGCAAGCAAAGCAGCACAAGGAATGCATTCGCTGTTCCCCATCAGCAGGCAGGTGTTCAGCCACTCCCAGCAAAGCAGGGGTCTTAATATGTAACAGTTCCTTGGGTAGGCAAACACCACCACTCCAAATGTTCTCCTTCTTTCCCCAAGCTGTTATTGCTGAGCATGATGCCATATGGTATGAGGTATCTCTTTGGCCAGTCTGGGCCAACTGTCCTGACTGTGTGTCCTCCCTGCTCCTGGTGCATGACATGACATTAATTCCTTACCATATGTCTTGAACTAAATTGCATGAGAGAAAGATTGTCAGTTTTCTTACTTGTTTGTTTGTTTTTGTTGTTGCTATTTTTGTTAGTGGTGGTGCTGCTGCTGTTTTTTTGTCTTGTGGTTATCTCCAGGCCAAATTTCAAAGGCTTGCTGTAAATAGTGGAGGCATAAACCTTTTCATAATTTAAAAAGTGCTAGGCAGATAACTAAGACGTGTTATTCCCACAAGCCAGTGTAAACTTCCTCTGCAGTCCTGTAGGTCTAAGGTAATTATATTTGATGCCGCACTGAAGTGGGGAAAAAGCATTATCCTTCAATATTCATACCATCCATAAAGTTCAGAGCTTCACTCTTGATAATCATGAACTGATTAGAGTAGTCTCAAACGCTTTCTCAGAAATGTTGAGAAAAGGCTTCCTTTAAGAAAGTTTAACTTCTTGCCATTTTGTAACTAAGCCTTAGTTTTGATAGCTTAGCAAGGCATAATTTGTGGCTAGGATGAGAATGTATACATACATTCTTTCAGATAAAAAGTAGTGAGGGGAAAACAGCCAGTCTGGTGAAGTTACTCCAAACTTACCATGATCACAAACAAATTTTCTGATTTTAGTCTTAAAATTGTTGCTTTCCTAAAAAAAGCAAATCTATTAAGTCATATCACTGGTTATCTTTCCTGATAAATCAAATCTCTAGGTCTGGATATTGTGTTTGTTTTCTTTCCTTTATCCTGTACTTTCATGTATGCTATTTACCAATGAAAAAGTAGGAAATTGCCTAGCTAAACTGATAATATCATAACTTCTAAGGTCATAGTTTATTCATTATTGTTGCTTTCAAGGACAAAGAGGATTTTTTTTTTTTTTTTTTTTAGTATCCTTTAATGTAGTACTCCCATTATTGAATTGTTTTCAATTGATTGCATAGACAAAGTCCCCTGAGATCTGCATTTTTTCACCTTTAATACAAGTCTGCTGTTATCTTCAGTAGTCCTTGTCCAATTCCAGTCATAATGCTGACAAGACTGTTACTTTGACTGATGTTTGATTTTGATAGCAACACATAGTGTCATTTTATTACCAAAAATCTGCACATTTTATTTCCTATCATTTCTCTAGTGATGTTCACAAACTTATTTCAGATGCCACAGTGTTTTAGAACTGCCCAAAGTGATGGCTGTCCTTATTTTCAATTGTCTTTTAAAAGGAAAATAAAATTAATATGGGATCACTCTGTTAGCTGAATGTATTTCCTTTTTTATTTTTTTCTGTATGTAGCAGAACAAACAAATTTATCTTTTAAAGATAATTCCAAGAATCTTATAATTACACCACATAGATTCTAGAGACTTAATTTATCATTGTTCTGTTTGCAGTTGCCAAGGTATTTCTCCTTTTTCTAATTCTATTTCTACAGGTTATTTTAATTTTAATTGTTGGCCTGTGAATAAGATACAGTATAGAAGTTCAGATTTTTTTTTTCTTTTTCTTATTTTCATTTTAGTATTTATTATATATATTTTTTTACTTTTTATAGTTTTTTTTTAGTATTTATTATTTTAAAAATTATTGGATTTTCTAGTTATAGCTAGTTACAGTACTTATTGTATTAAGAATGGATTTCATATTTTCTACATATTGTAATAGTTCTCTGAAATTTTATTTACTACTGTTTTTGTGATTCTCTGTCAGAAAACTGTCACAAAGCTCTTGTTTTATATATTAAAATATTTCTTTTTCATCTATTTTATTTTGCTCTAAGTATTAATTGGTCCTCTAGGTGCCCTAAGAAAAAGTTCAGAGAAAAACAAGAATGTGTCAAGAACAGAACAGAGATTCAGAAAATCTGATTCCAATTTGTGTATGATCAAAAATTCCTACATTAGCAAGCCACTGAATTCCTCTTTAAAGCAGAAACAAAACCTCTCTCTCTTGTCTGACTGTAAAGTGTAGGATTTTTTTTTTTTTTTTAAAAAAAAAAAGTATGTTTCTTGTCCATGCATAACTTGGGATTAGCATATAAAATAAGAGATGATCTTTACAGTTTTTTTCAGGAAAAAATAAAACTAAATACAGTTATTCCAGAATAAAACTTCTGTGTGTCTTCTGATTTGTATTTTTAAGCATTTGTAGATTCCACTGACATTTAAATAGTGGCTTACCATGTTTATTTTGATGTATGTGTTCTTGTTTTTTTTGTGTTTGTTTGTTTATTTGTTAGGGGCATATATATTTATGATATATATGGGTAAGTTTTGCAGTGCAACAAGCAACTTGTACTGGAAATCACTGGTTTAAGATTTCTGTTAAAGGTAATTTACATAAATAGTTTGACCTGTATGTGCTGTTATGAAGATCTTTGACACAGCAAGAAAAGTAGAAACAAAACCTCAGGTATTCTACTCAGCTACAAGCCCTCTAGTACTGTATATCCCTCCCTTGCTAAAAAGGACAAAACAGGATATATATGAAAGATATACATGTCCTAACAGTTCTCAGTTACTTTTTCCATTGTTGTTAAATTCAATGTATGTATGAGCAGGAAAGCTTTAAGACTGAGATGGGCCACCTGAGGTGTCTAATAAGGAATTTATGTATCATTAGCATATCTCCAGCTATTTAGATTTCTGTCTACTTCAAAATTTTTAGGAGTCAAGTGCTTATACCTTGTATTTTATTTCAGACTACCTCTTCTATCTTTCTACAAAACTATACATCTTATCATGAGATTATTCTGAGATGAGTGAAAAGTTACTGTTTAGTACAGCCTTGCTTTTCTCCCATTCAAGTCCAATGAGAACATGGAAATAATGACTTTGGTTACATCATTACATACCAATTATAAAATATTTCTGTATCTTAAAAACTGTTTTCTCCTTGCTAATGCCATTGATATCCTAAGAGATAAACTTCTGCCTGAGAAGAGCATTTAGGGGTGCAGGTTAGACTTCTGTCACTTCTGGGCATAGATCCAAAAGGTAGCATAAGCTTTTCTTTCTTTTGTGCACTTATTACCATTTGCAATTCCATAGTCCAGCATTTTTTGTGAACATCATAATTCTTCTGACCCTTGAGTAAGTGTATTACAGAGTCACAAATTTGCTGAGGTTGGAAGGCACCTCTGGAGGTCATCTGGTAAAAACCTCCTGTTTAAAACAGATTCATCTTGAGCAGGACCATCTCCAGTTAGGTTTTGAATATTTTCGAGAATGGCAATTCCACAGCTTCTCTGCACAATCTGTTCTTGTATTCAACCACCCTCACAGTAAAGAATTACTTTCTTATGTACAGACAGAATTTCCTATCTTCCATTTTGTGCCCACTGCTTCTTGTGCCACCAGGTACCACAGAAAAGTCAGGCTTCATCTTCTTCACTCCCTTCCATCAGGTGTTTATACACATTGACAAGACTACCCATCAGCCTTCTCTTCTGCAGGTTGAACAGTCCCCAATGTCTGGAATAGAAGGATTATCAGGATTATCATATGACCGCTGCATAGATATTACCACCACCACCCCATTGGTTTACCATTTTCTGCAGCAGGCTAATATGAATAGAAGAGTTTGTCTGGAACCACTAATGATGAAAGGATAGCATGAATAGATGGTGAAACTGGGTTACGCTTTCTGACTACAGAAGACAAACTGAAATTGAGAGAAAGGACTGAAAAAGACTAAAATCCAGAACGAAATATATATATATATATACATATCAGAATTTTGAAGTCACTGTATTAAAAATAAAGTTCTAAGTACTCTTCTTACTTATCCCCTAGTATTTTCAAGTGAAGCAATGAAATAATTGAAAGTCCTAACGGAAAGGACATAAAACAGTAAGTATTAGTAAACGAGACTTAAGATATATAACTGTATATTTTTACAAATCTATTATAAAAGCTCTCCAATATAAATGCTTGATAAAAGCTTGATCCATTGAAGAAAAATGTCTGCTTTCTTGTTATGCATTACACAGTGACCAAGTTTACTATCTTCATAATATTTATGAAAGTGTCCATTGATACTGTAGTCAGATATTCCTAGAGAGTTAAAGGTGTATTCTGGGATTAGTACTTTCATATTGAATAAGACATGTCCATCTAAGTAATTTAGTGTTGTTTATAAACTCTGTCCATTATTTCAGCATTTGATTTTGAATAGCATGATGGCTTTATTTGCTGTATTCAATATTTTCAGTAGTAGTGAGCAGGAAGGCAAAGGTGGCTAAGCTGAAAAAAAGAGTAATCGGAAAGTTTTATCTGAACCTGTCAAGTTTATGGCAATATTCCAGAAATGTCACGGATGCAGATTTTCTTTGAAGAAACATATTCAGAGGGAGGGGAAAAAAATGTGAATCTGTCAAATTTATCTTCTAGAATATATTTTATCCTGACTACTGTAATGATATAGGGAAGCAGAAAGAAGTAACAATGTCTAAGTATGAATTAATTATAAACCAAACGTCAAAACTGGTTTTGTCAAAGATCAGATGGAGGATTAGGTGAAGATCTAAATGTAGATACATATTTGACTGTGCATTACTCTGATTTATTTTGCTGAATGTAATCCAACAACCAGGATAATTACTTCAATATTATTTTCTAGGCAGGGATTTTTTCCCAATTGAACTACCAATTGTCAGTCTTTTCTTTTCCTATTTACTACATGTCCAGAAGAGAAAATGCTTTTTTTGGCCCTTCTTATAAATCGGTGCATTATGTTTGTATTTAAGCAAGCTATTAAAAGATTGTTTCTAGTCTTCGTTTCAGTGTCATTTTTACAATCAGGTTTTCTGACTCATTGAATAATTTTACTTTTTTTTTTTTTTTTTTCCATGTAAGTGCTTTATAATTGTTCTCTGACTTTAGCCAGCATTCTGGCAAATCCACTTGTATACTTCAATTGCAAAACTGTAGCCTGTAATTTAGCAAGTATTTTAGATGTAATTTCTTGTGTCCAGTATTAGTTGCCCTCATAAGATCATTCTATCTATTAAATGCTTCTTCCAAGCATACTAAAAATACAACATTATATCTTTAGTGAAATGCTGCATATTTGCTATACAGTCTTCCTTATTAGGAAGCTACTTTTTTAACATCCAGCTAAAGACTCTCTATTTGCCTCTGGTTACAGCTCTTTTTCACCTCAGGCTATTTCATATTTATGTGAAGCTGAGAATACGCCTCTCTTTTGTAACCTGTATAATACATTTAAAGTACTATGTGTCCTTCCTACTTCAAGAGCTAAAATAATCTGGGCAGTTTGCCTTGAAGTACATTGGTCTGCCATCAAGTTGATAACATGCACATTTACAGTGCAAGTTCCTGAGACATTTAAAGTGGTTGCTGTTATCCAGTGTCCTTGTCCTTCATGATTATATTTTGAAAGTCACATTTGTTTCATCAATTCTGATGAAAATTGTTATCAGCAAAATGAGATTGGTACACAACTTAAACATTTCTTCCTAGTACCCCTACAGGGATGTGGTGGATGTCATTATGCTGATCCAAAATGTGCATTCTCTGCATTTTTTCCTGATGCTTCCAAAGACTGCTTTTAATAGACAGAAAACTGTGTTTTATGCATCCTGCTGGGTTTTCAATTGCTAGGTAATATGTAAGCTGTTTGAATTAATAACTCCACTACTTTTTAATTAAGACATTTAATCCCTCTCTGTCAAGAAAGTTATTTTCTTTTACAAAGTTCTAGTATATGTTTCATATACCACTTTATGTAGCACTCTGGTGTTTTTTCTCCTTGTGCTGTTATTTATGATGTTTATTGGACTGAAGGATATTCCTCTTATGCTAAGGTATTTTTTCTATTTCTGTTTTAGTTGCTCTCAGTAAAATCAGCCATTTTGATTTGTTTTGTCTGTGTATGAAATGGAATTAGTATTAAAGGAGCATCTTCTTTGCAGCAAAAGATGGTATACAATTATTGTCATTTTGTTCAGCACAAACGTCAGATTTGTCAGGGTTGATGTGATCTTGTTACCTTCTCAAAATAAGTGAATTATTTTTGAAATGATATGTAGATAAGCAGGTCACTGTGATGACCTTATCCATCACTAGAAATACTTTATCTCATGAAGAGTCACCTTGACTTCACTAAGCCTTCATACGATATAAGCTAAGTAGGTTTAAGTGCAACACAGTTTAGCAGTAATACTGGATTTGGTATTCTGTACTGGAGCCAAAACAGCAGCTGTTTTCTTTGCCTATCCACAAAACAGCACAGGAACAAAATCCTTAAGTTAGACCATCATTTATAATCATGTTATCTTTAATATTTTACCAAACATCAGCTGACACTTAGAAACAGAAGATGTACATGATTCTAATCTGCTGTAACTGAAGGTAGTTCTTCAGAATCTACTTAAATAAGATCATAGTATATTTTGACAGATTGATGGTTCTTTATCATTTAAGTGCAATTACTAACAGATGCCATGGTACCTTATTAAAACAAGATGAGTTCAACTAATTGTCATTATGTTTTCCTTCTTCCTAGACCACATCCTTCTATAATCAAAAATTTCTGAGGACTTGGCATCATTTTATGTTCATATTGTCTATGTCCCTCAGCTAAGGATCAGACTTTTTTGCAATACATATATAAGCAGCAGTCTGTAGGCAAATGATTTGGGCTGTGAATGTTATCAGATAACACAGGGCAGGATGATACATTTCAGAATTTTACAGAAATATATTCTGAACTCATCTGCCATAATTTCCTCAGTCTCTATTTTAATGTGATGAGATGTTTAGCATTAGGTTTGTCCTGCTAAATTATGTTTATCTTCAGCCTCTCACAGTCAAGAAGTTAATATATTTTTCTGGTAAATTTCCTGTGTTCCTTATACATCTTTCTAGCCATATGCAAAATGTACATGAAAAGCAATTTACCCCTTCCTTTCTCATGCAATTATAAACATTCTGGAAAGATCTAGTCTTCTCTCCATCTTTCCTTCTCTACAACAATTTTGTCATAGATGATTATTAGGATTAGTATCAATCATATTATCATAGAATGGTTCGGGTTGGAAGGGACCTTAAAGATCGTCTAATTCCAGTCCCCCTGCCATGGGCAGGGACACTTTCCACTAGACCAGATTGCCCAAAGTCCCATCCAGCCTGGCTTTGAACAGCTTCTCTGGGCAACCTGTTCCAGTGCCACACCACCCTCAGAGTAAAGAATTTCTTCTTTACATCGAAACTTAATCTCTCCTGTTTTAGTTTAAAACCCTTACCCCTTGTCCTAATACTGCATGTCCTTATAAGAAGTCTCCCTCCATCTTTCTTACAAGCTTTATTTAAGTATTGAAAGGCTGCAGTAAGGTCTCCCTGTAGCCTTCTCTTCTCCAGGCCAAACAACCCCAGCTCTCTGAGCATGTCCTCACAGGACAGATGCTCCAGCCCTCTGATGATCTTCATGGTGCCCCTCTGGACCTGCTTCAACAGGTCCTTCTTATGTTGGGGGCCCCAAACCTGGATGCAGTACTTGAGGTGGGGCCTCCTGAGGGCAGAGTAGAAGAGGAGAATCACCTCCCTCTACCTGTCAGTTACACCTCTTTTGATGTAGCCCTAGATATGAATGGCTTTCTGAGCTGCAAGCCTGCATGGACAGCTTATGTCCAATTTTTCATCCATCAATATCCCCAAGTCCTTCTCCACAGTGCTGCTCTCAATCCATTCATCCCTCACTCTGCACTGGTGTTTGGAATTGGCCCAACCCATGTGCAGCACCTTGCACTTGGCCTTGTTGAACTTCACGACATTCATGTGGGCCCACTTTTCAAACCTGTCCAGGTCCCTTTGGGTGGCATCCCTTCCTTCTGTTGTTTCAACTGCACGACTCCGCTTGGTGTCATTCGCAAAATTTCTAAGCATCTCACTGTCTATGCTGTTAATAAAGATATTAAACAGTGCCAATCTCAATACAGAACCCTGTGGGACACCACTCATCACTGCTCTGCACCTAGGCATTGAGCCATGGACTGCAACTCTCTCGATGTGGACATCCAGCTAATTCCTTATCCACCAAATGGTCCATTCATCAAATAGTCCATCCATCATATCCATCTCTCTCAAATTTAGAGACAAGTATGTTGTATGGAACTGCATCAAAGGCCTTACAATGCAGATGATATCTGTTGCTCTTCTTTTGTCCACTGTTGCAGCCACTCCATCACAGAAAGCCACTAGATTTGTCAGGCACAATTTGCCCTTGGTGAAGCTGTGCTGGCCGTCTCGAATCATCTCCCTGTCTTCGATGTACCTTAGCATAACTTCAAGGAGGATCTGTGCCATAATGTTCCCAGGCACAGAGGTGAGGCTGTCCAGCCAGTAGTTCCCCTGTCTTTCCTTCTACCCTTCTTAAGAATGGGACTGATATTTTCTTTTTTCCAGTCACTTGGGACTTCACCTGACTGCCATGACTTTTCAGATACAGTGGAGAGTGATTTGACAACTACATCAGCCAATTTCCTCAGGACACTAGAATGCATCTCATCAGGCCCCATAAATGTATGTATGTTGTTGTTCATCAGGTGGTCTCAAACCTGATCTTCACTCACAGCAGTAGAGACTTCACTCCCCCAGTCTTTGCATTGAGGATCAAGGACTTGAGAGATGTGAGACGTGGGAAAAGTGATTGTCAGTGAAGACTGAGGGAAAAAAACATTGTTAAGTACCTCAGCCTTCTCCATGTCTGTTGTCACCAGCTCTCTTATCTTGTTTATCAGGGGGGTACACTGTCTTTTTATGGTTAATGTACCCATAGAATTCCTTCATATTATTCTACGCATCCCTTATCAAGTTCAGCTCCAACATTGACTTTGCTGATCCCATCCCTACATACCTGGGTGTCATCTCTGTACTCTTCCCAGGCCACATGTCCCTGCTTCCACTGCCTGTGCATTCCCTTCTTACATCTCATTTTGACCAGCAGGTCCCTGCTCAGCTGTGCTGGTCCTGCCTTCCCTGCTTGATTTCATACATGTGGGTAATTACATTTAAGGTAATTTTTCAGAGCAAGGTAAAACAAAGAAAGCTCTTACATACAACAGCCTCCTGGCACAATTTACTGGAAGATTATTCATCAGAGGTTTCTCTTTCCAAAAGGAACTATTTTTTTTTAAATAATTATACATTTTTAAGTGTACCTGATTATCCTCAAACTTTAAACATTTCACCCTGGTTAGCAGTAGAGCCTTCACCTTTAGCCATGAGTACGACAGACGTATGCTGTATCTTTAGCACACAATCAAAACCTAGAGTCAATAGCTACATTTTCATTTTGCCTGGTTTCCAGGATAGGAAGGATAGACTTGTTCTTACAGTATTTCAGTTTTGCTGAAGTTATTTCGCAATGGGAACTGTGGTACACAATTATGTGAATCACACTTTTAAACAAAAGGTGATTGAATCGGGATTCATGTTCATGAAAAAAATGAATAAATTCATAGTTGCATATACAAAGATAAAGAAACATGCAATGTATCAGGTCCAAGCATTACTAGATTCAAGGATTTCCCAACTTCATTATAGTAGCATTGACTATATTTAAAATTATACTTAATGCAGTGTTCCAAGTCATTAACACTTGAGAAACATTATGAAGAAATACAAAATTTGTTTTACTAAATCATCTCACTTGTGAAATACACAGTTCTTGTGCAATATCCCAACAGTGTCTACATTAATCCTATAATGCAAAATCCTATAATGCAAAAATGTCTAATTAGAAAAATGTTGATAAGCAGTCAGTTATCTGTATTAAACATATGTGTCACCATTCTTTGTACAAGTAAACCTATTATTTCTAAATGAAATCAGAGTCATTAGATCAGAAAGGCTTACTGAAACAGAACTTTATTCATTACTAAGCAAAATTGAGGATTTCCATTTCAGAAGGGAGCACACATATCATTTCAAAGTAAATGACAGTAATAGACATAATTAGCACTATAAAGCATTCAAGAGTCTTGAGGAAATTAGTATGTGTTGAGTTTGAATGCACTAGATTACTTCTTAGGTATTGCAAATAGGTATTAAGCATATTAGCATTTTAAACAGGCTTATGGAGAAATAGATACTCTGAGAAGAAACACCCCAGAAAATGAATCTGAATAGATTGTGGAACTCTTTACATGATTAGAGACTACTTAAAATTAAGGTTTTTTTCAGTAGGTCTTTCCTCAGTCATGAAACATTATTTATTTGTCATGGAAAGATCAGTAAAAAAGAGCTCAGTGGTATTATTAAATGGATTTTTATATAGCACTCATTATGTGTGACAGATACAGTTTAACAGTCTTTTAAAAGGCTTTTTTCACCACTTTACATTCTTTGTGGTTGGTAGATTTTGGATATCCACATATATTAGTGATTTCAGTGGAAAATAAGGAATAATGCTATTTCACCAAAATCTATGCTGTCACAGATCATAATCAGCAATTAAATATTTGTCCAGCTTCCTATTTGGCTGAAGGAAAATGTACACTATATCCTCCTCCCATTAGGATGAGAAGGGAACAAAGATGTATTTACACTTTCTTTGCTTCTCTCCTACCCTTTGAGGCTAGGCAGCTCCTTAACTAAGAAGCATAAATAGGGGCATAGTTGGTGAATGGCAGTTATGATAATGTGGACTTGCAAATACATTATCCTTTTAAGTCAGACTAAGCCAAAACTCGATTTCCACAATTGTGGAATTAAAATAAAAATGAAATAGTGATTACTTGGCAGAAAAAAAAAAAAAAAAAAAGTATGTCCTGTGTTTCAGTGACCTCTTTCAAAGACTAAACATGGCTCTAAGACACATAATCGGGCTTTGTTTAGCTAGGATGTTATCTGCAGGCATTTAGCCATTTTCTCACATTGTGTTTTTTTTGTTTGTTTGTTTGTTTTTGTTTGTTTGTTTTTTTCTGACAAGCAGAGTTTTTCTCAGACTGAAACAAGATGATTTTTTGATCCCCACCCCCAAAAATCTCTTTCCTCCCTCACTTCTTTGTTCAATGAAGTTACTGTTTTCATTTCAGTATTCTGCTACATTTGTCTGTCAATAATCTGAAAATAAATTTCTTGCAGTAGCTAGAAAAGAAAGCTGAATGTTTTAAATGTGTGTGCATTGGAGGAAACAATTAAAAACAACATTTCTGAAGGTATGCATATATGCAGATCAGACTTTCATTTGAAAAAAAGGGTCCTACCCCTGCCATTCATTCTATATACATTTTGTGATGCATACCAAAGCTGAATTTTTCTCCTACAGTGAAAAGTGTTTGGGAAAGCATAAATATTTAATGCTTTTGCATCTCTAGGAACAGTTTTGTTGGGGTTTTGATATAATTTGTCAGGAGGTATTTTGAAATTATTGCTGTGAATATCAGGTGTTTTACCCATGCATTTTGATTTCTTTGTTCACCCCTTATGAAAAATTTACCTCTTTTGTTTCTAGGCTTTTATAAATAAAATCATTTACAACAGAGCATGTTTGCTGCTACATACATTCACGATTGCTTACCATATTTAAGCAAGATTTCGTGAGAAATAGCCTTTCATTTTCACACCTATTTTGCCCACATTGCAAGTATTTGCTAGTATGGATTTGCATTATCTCATTTTAAAGATCTAGGTATGATTGTGCCACATTCAAAGTGCCTCCTTATTTAGTTACTTTGTTCATTAACTTTGCAGAGCAGAATATAGCAATAGGATATATAGGAACTGAAATCAAGTGTTCTGACAAAATAAAGTGTGCACCAATTACATGCAAGTTATGGTTACTGTTTGGTCCCCTAAGTTTATAGACTTTTTTGTTGTTGTTCTTTTGGTTGCTCTAGACACACTGAAAACCAATGTGCTCTTTCATGAATTATGATCTGTTCCCATTCTACAGAATTGCCTTAATAATTTCTTATTTTTCAGTAACACCATTGTTAGTCTGAGCTTGTTTATTGGAAGTAACCTAACCACATTGTATGCATAGCTCTTATTTTCGTGTTTCATAAAAGCATAGGTCAAGCCATCTTCCCTTCCATTTATGTAAGTGTATTCTTTCCCAGTACAATAAATAAATAAACAAAATTTACCTAGCCCTCGCTTACCATGATACTATTATAACTGTCAGAAAATCAGTTTGTTTATTCAGAAGTCAAAATCATTTTCATATTTATCTTCAACTCAGTAGAAATAGATTGTGGAATATTAATAGAAAGAAAAACCTCAGAACGTTTTTCTTACAAAGCAGGGAAAGTTTTATTTTGCATTTTCATTCAGAGTAGGAAAAAACAAACTAAAGTGAATTTTATGAATCAAAGGAACTGACCAAAATGTTTTCTGTTGAGATGGCCTTAGAAAAGATTGTGCAGTAATTCCTCTTGTTAAAAGCGTAGTTTGGTCATCAGTGGCACTGGTGCCAGGGCACACTTGGGCATCAGCCATTCTCACATTTGGGTTGACCTGAAATATTACCTTGCTAACAGCAATACATCTTGCTAGTATTCTCAAGGCTTTGGACAGGCATCTTCTGGGTCTGTCTGTGCTGGGAACAAGTTTCATGCCCCTCTGTCTCCAGCTACTAGTCACTATCTTTCCCCCATAGATTACTCCTTTGTAATGTATTCTAGCAAAACTGTTCTGCTGTAATCCATCTCAATCTATATGAGCTGCTAACAAAGAATTGTTTAAGTTGAATTAGATCATTTTGCCTAAGGGTTAGGAATCATTTCTCTGCTCCCCAGGTTCATGATTTGCACTTTATACTAGTAAATTACATCCATCTCTACTACTGCTCACTTTAAGATCATTCATTTCTGTCTATATGGATATTTTGACCCCTTTATCTACTCCATTCCCCAATTTAGCTAGCCAGAATTTTCAGTAGAACTTTTTATTTCCATGCCTGTTTAAAACCATTGAATGAAATGGTTCCCCAGACTGATCACTGGAAACTTTACCAAGAGCATAGTAACATGCTTCTGGTTTGTTTCATTTTTCTCCCTTATTTGCTTACTTTTTCTGTGCCAGACTAGTAGCATTGCACACCTGTGTGTATTGAAGGGATGCACAGAGGCAATCTTGACATATACTTGGATTTTATTAATGAGCACTGTGTTTGTTTTGCAATGATTTCTCTAATGAATAAATTAACCTGTTAATATGCCAGTTGACATTTGCTTACATTTCATACAGAACTCTTATGACAGACCATCTTTTGCAATTAAACTAAGGTCAAAGACATGACTTGTGCATAGTTGCTAATGCAACAGCAATGCATAAGTCCAAGCCCTCAGAGAATCCTCTGAGGATCTAAGCTCTAGTTCCTAATTCAATCTTTAGCCAACAATTGAAAACTGTAGGATTAGAAAATGAATTTCAGAGCAATTACCTTGGAGAAACTGTTATAATCAAGAGATTGGAGAATAGAAATGTCTCAGAAGTGTCAGTGAGTTTTGCTCTTTCCACAATTTGACTGAAATGTATTAAATAATCTCTGCATATTGAGAGATGAACAATTGGAATAATACTCTTCTAAAATACAGTCATGTTAGAAATGAGCAGTCTTTAGAAACCCCAAGACTGTGACAATTTTGGTGAACTAACATAAATGTAATAAAGCTCTACTGTTAATTTAAAAACTATTTCTTTCTATTCAGTGCTAACTAAAGACCAAGAAATGTATATAAGTATAGTGACTGCTATTAAGACATCATCACTAGAAGAACCAACATGTACCAGCAGTTAGTACTACAATCAAATAATAGCCATGAGCCAACAATCCTGCTGTGTGTTAGCTCTATAATATCCATGAACATATTCTTATTTTAGCCACTCAGTGGCTGCATAACCTTATACTGACTAATGCCCAGTCTAACCCTGTATCTAATGAAAAGTGTTCACCACACCATTACTCAGAACCTCCAGTAATCCATTAATCCTTCAAGAGGGAAGAATTCCCTAACTGCATGTAATCTGTATTTCTTTTGATTTTATTAATTGATCCCAAAAATGATGAAAAAGTGAACTGCAGATTTGATCCATCCTCTAATTAGGCTGTCCCATTTTTTAACAGCAATTCATTAAGATAAAACAAAATGTCCAGAATGCATGATGGTTAGTGTGTTATCCTGTATTATAAGAGGAAAGACCCAAGTACTTCAAGCAAACAAGAATTTGAACTGCCATGTCTTATTGATTTAAATCCTTGGGTATGGAATAAAATACTACTGCTTTACCTACATTTTTCCTAAGGTCCCATCCAGTGCTGTTATAAGTACATAGAATACAAATACATCGAATAATGTGCAGGAATGGAATTTCAAGAAGGTATTTCTAATCCATCTTCCTGCCCAAGGTAGGACCAACATAACTGTGTTTCTTCTAAGATATTATGTCAAGTCTACTTTTCTATTAAATCCAGCATACAAATGAGATGGACTCATTTGTGGATCAAAATGGGCTAGAGACAGTAGTGGCATAGCATACAGTAGTGTCATGACACTAAGAAAATTGCCCATCTTGAGTTGTACAAAGCTGTTATTTGTAGCTTTTAAAACACGGTGCACAAAATGACATTACCCAGACAAATCTCATGATTTGGAAACCTAATTGAGTTGTGAGTTGTCCTTAAATCTAAAGAAATGCCCTGCTTGTTCTTGTTCACTGGAGTTGTTGTAGCAAATAATACAGAGTCTGTGGTGGTTTTACCGTGCTAGGCAGTTGAACACCACAACCGCTCTCTCACTCCCCCTCTTCAGATGAGGAGGGGAAGAAGTAAAGGAAAGAACAACTCACGGGTTGAGATAAGGATGATTTAATTAAAGAGGGGAAAAATATATATATATATATATATATAATTAAGGAAATATTATTATTAATTAAACAATTCAACTAAAGGGAAAAAAGGGAAAGGGGAAAAGGGAGGGGGAAAGGGAAAAACTAAACAAAACAAGTAAAGGCTATGTGGAAATGCAGAGGAAAGAAATTGCTCTCTACTTCCCACAAATGAGCGATGCTTGACCACGTCCTTGAAGCAGGGCCTCAACGCACGTAGCCGGTGTTCGGGAGGAGGACAGACGTTTTCGCAACGAGAGCCCACCCCTCCCCTCTTCTTCCTTTTTCCCCCTTTTATTGCTGAGTGTGACATCATATGGTATGGAATATCCCTTTGGTTGGTTTAGGTCAGCTGCCCTGCTGATGTTTCTTTCTCACTTTTTGCCCACCCCCTAGGAGGGTCAGAGAGAGTCCTGATGCTGTGCCAGCACTTCTCAGCAAGAGACACAACACGGGTGTGATACCACTGCTGTTCTAGCTACAAGTGCAGAGCGCAGCACTGTATGCAGCTTTCTGACTGCAAACAAGCTTTAACTGTAACTTTATGCTTCAGTCCAGCTGCTGTAGATAAAACTGATTCAGCCTGTGCACATGACCTTCCTAGCCATCCTAGCATCACCCTGTCAATGGGTCCCAATAATGGAAGCAATAAATGAGAAAACCTTTGCTAGAAATTGTTTCTTGTGTCTAAAACTGAAGCAGTGTAAAAATGTTTACAGATATCAGCAACAACTGTGGGTAACTACTGTTGCAGAACCTGACTGTTATGCACAGTGAATGCCAGAGCAGTTCTAGAGATACCCAGGGACAGACACTTTTAGTTTACAAGGAAGTTTTGAAAATATTTGCCAATGTGTTGTGGGTGACTGTAGAATTAAAAGACAGATGGGCAAATATTTAAAGGACCTACATTTTAATTCAATGTGTCTAACACTGCTGGTCGAGGCCTAACATCTTTTGTAGATTTAGCCATTACTTGAATCACAGAGCTAAATTCAACTCTGAGGTAAACAACAGCAACTCTGTTGGAATAACAGAAGAGGAATGAATTTTTTAGATGTATTTGACATATAATCTTTACTGTTTAGAGCTATATAGAGTACAAGAGCCTACTATTTAACTGAGAACAGTTATCCCTCTCAAAACCTATTTAAATAGACCAATGCAATAGTAAATTGCACTTCTCTTTCATGAAACATATCAAAGCTTTATTTAGAAAAACTGTTGAAGTAAATCTAAATTGCCTAACCTGAAATTGTGATACAGTTGATAGCTTTCTTTCAATTTTATTCAGCCTTTTATTTTCCCCTGAATGTATCCACCGAAGATAAACTATTAAATATTCAGGCTCTTGATTGTATGAAAAGACTTTTTCACTGAAGACAGTTTTTCTCCACTGAAATCAGTTGTTACTTGAGCTCAGATTGCTATTATTGGACCTTCCCACAGGCAGTCTGTGCTTTCAAGATGGTTTCATCCTGTTAATTAAATCATAAATATTCTGTTATCTGTATTTCAGTTGACATATTTACATTTTAATGAAATGATCACTTTTTTTTCTTGACCTCGTGTTAGAAAAATGAAAATACCCTATGTAATTCTTTTAATTGCTACTAATTATGTTAATCTGGACTTTTTCATTAAAAATAAAATAAAATAATATAAAAAAGGGGGGGGGGGGGGTGGCTCTGCTGAAAAATGATGGAACAGACAATGTATAAATGTCAGTCTCTGAGTAGTAGTCTTTTCTGTTACATGATGTAACTTACAAATTCCAAGCCATGACTGTAAATTCTAAATCTGTTATGTTTGGAATTACTAACTAAACTATCAGATATAAAAGTTCATCATCCTATAAAGTGACAATTAACAGTTGGGAATAGAAAAATATACAGATAAATATCTTATTTTGATGCTTGAAAAGAATCTATGATCAGAATTCCTTCTGGATCTAAACCTATAGAGCAAGGTATGACAATCAAAGCATTTAGCTTGTAAGAAAAATAGGAAAGAAAATGCAACTAACTTAAAAATGAAGTTTCCTCTACCTCTATAACCTCTATATATTTATTTTTTAAACAAATATTAGAGTAATTGGAAGATTTCTGTAGATCTTAACACCTCCTTACTTCCTGTTAAATTCTTATGAATGCATCCTGTAATTCTGAGAGACTTTCAATCTTTAGTTTCACTTCACTGAGCATATGTTGAACAAATGGAAAGAGAAGTCATTTGATCAGAGATACAGCCCATCTAATATACAAGGATTTATACCGTCTAATATACAGGATTTAAAATTATTTATTTTAGTTCCAGGAAACTGTTCATGTCCCATGATTAGCATGACTAGAATGTAATATTGCTGTTATTGTTTAGGGAAAAAAAAAATCCGTGCAGATACATGTATCCACTAGTCCAGTAGTACTCAGTAGTTAGAATGTGTTGAACTGATATGAACAGTTGATGGAACTGAAATTCAATCATGCCTTTTCCTCCTGTTTTAATAACTTTGTTAAACCATTAGAATTAATTTCACATGATTTTGGTAACAGGTCACCAAAACACTAGCAAACAACAAAAAAGTCATCAAACTGAATAGACATAATTCAAAGTAGTTTGTGTAAATCTGTACGAGTATCTTGCACATTTAATGACATTACAAGAACCAGACTTTGCTCACAAATGAGCAAAACAATTTACCTCATGTCATCAATTGATCATAGAGATTTAACAGCTACCTAGAGCCATCTTGTTATCCAAAATAGACTGAAAAGAATATATTGACTTTTCCATGATCTTTAAAACAGTATAATTGGGTCATAGGGCAATAGAACAAATTGAAAATGGAATGGTGTAATGTGTTGATCTCTTCAAAATGGACCCAGAGTTACACATAAATTTGACTTTTGTCATCATGCTGTGATAAATATAATTGAACAACCTCCATTGCAAGTAAGGAAGAGGCTTTGTATATATATTTTTTTAATGTGGGTAACATGTCTCACATAGACACTTATGCATATTCTCACCTTTTTATTTGCATATGTACAAATTTAAATATTACTCATTAGGGGAAGAGTTCTAATATTATTGCTGAAAGAATATAAAAGTTTTACATAAACATATTGAACAGACAAGGGAATATGCTATAATTAATCACACAGTTTTACTTTCCTATGGCAATGGTTGTCCCTGTATGCTACTTATCTTTTAAGCTCTCCAATTAACAGCAACAGTATTCAGGATATGGTGTTTTGGTCAGAGGTTAAAAATGCAAAATAATTCATTGGATCTTTGATCTGTTTCTGAGCACTTGTTCTAAGTTTATTGTGCCCTTGAGGTTGAACCACAGTATAGCACACCCAGCAATCATTGTCAAATCCTTTTCATCTTTCTGGGCTTATTTCATGAGCAAAAAACATAACAGATGTCAGAGGTTTTTATTTTTCCCCCCATATTCCCCTAGACATTGTATTCCCTTTGCTGACAAAACACTTAAAAATTAGAAAGTATATTGTTTTGGTAAACAGGGATGTTGTTAACTTTTTAATTCCCCTATTCCCCCGATGGAATATGTGATACATATTCACTGTGGCATTTACATGGCCTTATGTTTTAGTCTTCTTTCTTCACAACTCTTCTTCTACAGCTTTTGCCATGTCAGACAAGACAGCCCTGAGTAGTTGTCACTCATAAAATTATTCTTCCTTTCAGACATAAAAATTGTATTGCATGAAACTAGCTGTATCAGATCAAAATTTCTTCCAACCCCTCTCATTTTTCATTCCATACTAAAAGATATTTGAAACATTCCTCCTTCCTCCTCCAAGATTCCAAATATCAATGAAGGACTTTGACTTGAAAGATGCAGTGGAATAAGAATTAATTTAAAATATAGTTATTATTTTTATTCAGTTTGGTGATCAATTCCTAGAATTTCTATGGATTTTCTCTCTCTCCTTCTCTAAAGTTTAATTTTGTGATAAGGACCAGCTAAACTCAACAAAAGCTGAAAAAGCTTGACAGTTCTGAAAATCAGCTTTACAACTCATGTATTAAATGTTGCATGATGATGATGATAATGATTATTACTGAAGATGCAAGGGGCTATACTGATCTCCAGAATCTAAAGCTTCATTCAAAATCAAGTTATCCATATAATTTTCTTTACCTTCATCATGATTAACTGATGTATCTGCTGCATTATTCATGGATCAACATGGAAACTTTTAAATGAATAGTGATATTGATGAAAAAAATATGTATATCATCAATAACCACAGAAAATGTTTGCAGAAAGAAATACAAACTGAAAGTGAGCAAATGTTTTATTTCTCCCTATGAATGTGCTTGAACATCTTTCCTTTTTTTGTTTGTTGGTTTGGTTTGGTTTTAAGCAGTTGTGTACCCATACATCATTTTCTCTTATCCTCAGAAATAAACATGCTCTCTCTTCACCCTTTGTGCACTTGCTGTTTTACATATTTTTTCCATTTACAGTTTCTCAGTTTAGATATCCTTTGCTTACTGTTTGTTTGCAGGGAAACAAACCTCTTCCATTGACCTTCTCTCTCACACAAAACTACACATGTAGCATTTTCTGTGTGCACAGCTGGGTAACATCTCAGATACATGCTAGCCTTTTGAGACCTCCAAATGACAACAGTCTAAATGAAATCCTACATAAGCATAATTTCCTAAACTCTTGAATATTCAAGGGATTTCCAATAAAGGACAAGGGTAAAAAGAAAAAAAAAAATCAATGTTTCTTAGAACTTTAATAGCTCAGTATATAGCACCTAGTAAATACTATGTCTAAATGATAGAGAGGAAAAATCAATTTTCAAAAGTTCTAAAACTTTAGTTAAATTGTCATTGTATGTGACATTTAATAATGTTTCATGGAAACTTTCTCTATTATTCAACTTTTTAAAAAATATTTTTTTCTCCCTGGTTCCTTATTTACTATGCAAATATATACGTATTTTATACCATGCATTCTGTTCCAAGAAGTTCCAAGCAATAAAAGATTTAATTTTTCCCATTTAGTAGAATTTAAAATGTATTTTTAGCATCTCCTTGACTGTTTAATATGTGTATATATATATCCAACCCCATTTCCTCGAGTTCCCTTTTTACAAAAATATCCCTTCATTGCAGATAAAGTTTCTATTCACCTAAGTCTATACAGAGAGATTAATGGGGTCTCACTTTCTCCATCCTTCCCTCCCACATACTTAACATGTGCTGATATTATGGAAAGCAGGAAAAACTTCACCCTCACAGGTGTTATGCTAGATAACAAAGAAGTCCTCAGCACAAGGTCCTTCAACAGACAAAACCCTGTAGTCAGTGCTAATGTTGATTGCCTGTGTCTGTCACACTGTTAAGGAGCAGGAAACCACAGCAGATGCAATGCAATGGTAGAGTCATAGTAGCTCTGCAGGACCTGGAGAATCAGAGGGAAAGAGAGACTCATCTTCTCTATCATTCCCATGGGACATGTATTTTTTGTTTATATTTCTGTTTCTCGAGTCTTTTTTCAACAAGGTGGTGGAAAAAACTCTTTGCCACGTTTTCTTGACTGAGAAATTTTCAGGAATTCTTTTTATATTTTAATATGCTTGCATTGTTGCTTAGTGAAGGAAGAAGGGAGACAGAAAAGTGGATATGCTCTTCACCTTTGTGGACATTGCCCTTTCCAGTTTAATAGTGTACATTGATCCTGAGTTAAAAGAAGTATATATATAAGTTTTTAGTAACACTCGCATCCTCAAGTGAAGCTTAAGTTGCAGGCAGGGTTTATATGTTCATAATTACATAAGAATATGTAATACAATGAATGTTAGTGATTTGACCAAGTTAAAAGTATAACATCCTATGTCGTTGCATGATTAACTGCTCATAACAACTAGGTAGGCAGATATGAGTAGCTTTTTATGAAAAGTAGTTTAAATGTGAAGCTGGCTCTTATCAATCAGTTCCAGGTTTTCCAGATTTTTTTTTTGGCTCCTTTTAGTGTGCCTTTGTGCAAGGGGAGGTGGTAACTCATGACTTTCTTCATCTTTAATTATGCAATAAAACATGGCATAAATGAAGGCAGGAACCAGAATATTCATGATCTTTTGAAAATCATAACACAGAAACAGAAGAATAGTAAAGTATCTCTGTAAGATTTAACCCTGAGTGTTCCAAGGTGGCCTCTGTTTCGTAGGATTCCTTGATGGATGGATGGGGGGGTAGGGTATTAATTCCCGATATGAGGTTTCAATCCAGTGTCAGAAATGAAAGAATGTTACTTCTGGTAGGGTGCTTAAACTATATAAGCATTTAGTATGTCTAGAGTTCACTTCCAGCTAGTAAATATCCACATTTTGGATTAGATTTTCAGAAATGTAAGAATACATCTTAATGCTTTCATTAAGCAATTTTTACAACTCTGTTTGGTATCTGTGACAGAAGAAACAATGAACTCAGTTATCTTTTGTTCTTTTGGGTTTTGTTTCTACTTTTAATGCTGCAAATAGCTCTATTTATTTTAGATACTTTATTAGTTTTCCAGAAGGCTTGATAGAAAGCTGAAATTTATTTGGAAAGTCTTATGCCATATGGTAAAAATGCAACAAAACTCCTAACAAACACACTTCTTAAACTTCTCTTTTGGTAGTTTATTCTTAGACCTCTCTTCCTTTTTACAGTACATAAGGAGGTAGTTGCTCAGTCTTTTGGGTGTTTTTTTGTGAGCATATATGCCTGCATATGCATAAGGCAGCACGCAAAGTTTTTCAAATCAAAATGCCTTAAGACCAATTTGTATTGCACTGATGTTTTAAATATTTTTGCCTTAAGGTCATACTGTGTTGTTAAAGACCACCTACACTAACTTGCATTTCATAACTGTTTTAGCACATCAGATTTTCTTCACAAATTGTTAAAACTTAAAAGCCTTCATATCCTGCCAAAAACAGCACGTTAATCACCTCACTGGTGTGTTAAGATATTCTCTCAAAATAAGACAACCTTTACTTTGAACGTAGTTTGCTTACTGAATAGCAGTTACGTTTTTAGATTTTTTAATACTGCAAAGTTCTTGTAACCTTCCAAGCATTCTCTTTCTTTTGTATTCTGGCAAAGAGATTCTCATTAACTTCTAATACAGCTGACTGACCTGATCCATCAGCTGTCTGTTCTAATCCCAATATACTTCTCAGCTGTACGTGCTGCAACACTACTTCAGCCTCTTCTCCCTCTGCGGAGAGGTAGCAGGGCTCTGCCTCTTTGCCCAGGTGCCTGGGACTTGTGGCACACTGTGTGCACTTTGACGGTCTGATGCAGACAAAGTCAGTGTTGCTCCATGTCTGGGGAGGTGCTCCCTAATTCAGACAGCAGGGTGCCTGTATGCAGACCTGCTTCACTGTAATAATACACGGTGCATAAGGTTATGAACAGAACTGAGACCGGATATAGACTGTGCACAAATTTGGACTTGTCCCACCAGCTACAGTCTTCAGACTAGAATGTTTAACCTTTTGAAGAACTCCAGTGACATTCATGTGGATTTGCTCTACCAGCTTTTCATTATAACCAGCTACTTTACTAACCGATCACCGTATCTCCATTTTACCAAGCTAATTTATACATTTTCTTAATCTGAGCAAGTATTCCAAAACAGCAGGTGCTGATTTCAGTATTTATGAGCCTGTTCATGATCACAGTGACACCTTGCCATTTTTCAGTCTGACAAAATCTGAAAGTCTGCTTCAGTCAGTCAAAGTGCTGTTTTTTTGTCTTGTTTTTACTGGCGCCTGTTGCTGCAAATATAAAATAAATTCACAATCTGTAACTCTTCCTGCTGTTAACACTATGGCATAGTAGGACTTTTCCACTTAAAGTATTTTCTTATTGGGCTTTAGTCTTGTTACTTTGTTGGGTTCAAATTTGCCTAGAACTGTGACGGAGATTTCATTGATTCAGTATGTGAGTTCAAATAAAGTAGTGTGACTGTCTGAATAGTCTAACAGTTCTAGCTCGTTCAAGCAAGAAATGATTAAAAGTGCAGTTCCTTCTCGGGCAAAGTAAAAATTTCTATCCGTAAATACTGTGCACACATTCAATTAAAAGATAACCTTTGCATCAAAGAATTTTAACATCTTTAAAAAGCCTAAATGTGAACAGTATGGTGTGCTAAGAAATGTTACAGAATTAATATTTTTTACAAAAATCCTTAAAATTTTTAGAGAATTCAGGGAAAAACACTTGAGCTGCCCCCCCCCCCCCCCAATTATCCTTGTTTCAGAAATTGGTTTTGCAGCTACACATGAAGAGAATACAGTAGCTCTACTTTCAAAGATGTCCCAGGAATGTGCTGTCAATAATATTGCAGAAAGCTTTTTAATAGTCCACACCAAAAATTCATGTGTCCCCTTGCAGCTGCAAAGGAGTCCTTTGAAGGACTTTCCCTTTTCTAAAGGCAGAAGGATTAAGGACCTGTCTGCAGGTTAGCACTGAGTGGGCAGAGACAGGATAGCAGTGTGGATGAGCTCCACTACGCTGTGGTTCTGCCTGCCCTGTCCAGCTACTCAGGGAATATCATTGCTAGACCAGCTGCACAGGGAGGTGGCCCTAATCACCACGAGTTACCAGCCCAGCAGATCTCTTCTTTATTGCCTCAGGAGCTGGTTTCTCAGCATCCTGGCATCAATCAGCTGTCCATCAGAGCTCAGGGTCAGGCTGCTTCACATGCTTTGCAGCAGCTGGAGCAGAATCTAATAGGCATATTAAGGGTACAGGAATCTTAATTTCTGCAAGTGCTTTCTGTGGTCTGATTTAAAAGGCTTTTTGTTGAAATTATGTGGCCTAAAAATCTTCAATACTCTACAAGGGGTACAAATATTTTATCAAGGCAAAAATGTCTCAGTCTGGGTGAATTAAGCTGTGAGGCTGATGGCAGTGAGACTGCACAGAATTTGAGCATTTTCTTAGTCACATGCACTACACTGAGCAATGCTAAAATGCTCTATAACCTTTTTAGTTTCTCCCTGACTTGTAATTTTGTGTCCAGTAACAATAGAAATATTGAGACATCTGGAAAACAACAACGAAATTTACCTATGAATGCTTTATGGCATCTTCAGGAATTCTGTTCCACACATCTCAAAATAGGGTTCTAAGGAATATAAGACAAATTTCTACCAGGAAATGCTTGTATATCTCTACTTTTTTCACAACTGAAACTGTTTACAAGACTGGCTTGCAGTGTTGGCTTGATTCTTAGACTAAGTTCACCTTGGTGAAGTGCAGTTGTCTACAGGAAAAAGCATCACTAAGAAGAAATCAAATTAAGATTTTGGTTCAATTAACAGACGGAATTAAATGGTAGTAAAATTGTTTAACATGAGCTTGCCAGAGATTTTATTTTTAGTTTATTAAACAGCTAACTCCTAACCAATAATCTGACAAACATCAGATTTGCAGAAATTACTACATTCAATACAAATATAATGAATAGAAAACAAACCTGCAAATATGAATGTAAAATTAATAAAGAATATAAATAAAACAAACAAAAAAATACAAGTCCCAGGAAAACTAGTGGAAAATGGAATGCCTTCTTTTAAAAACAAGGGGAGCTTGACCTTAAATTCAGAAGGCAAACAAATGCAATCAAAGACAAAGAAGGGATAAGAGGAGTGTGTACTGCTTTAGCAAGCAATACAGTGGCTTTTGAAACTTCTTTATAACTGTGTAGAGGGGCAGACTGGAGACAGGCAGACCAAATCTGAACTTATAGTACAATCAAAATTTCGTTCTGTGAGGAGTAACCTGTAATTCTGAAACCCACTTATTAAAAAGCTAGAGTGAAAGCATACAAATAAAGCTTCTACTGTTTTCATAAATGAATTAGAACTGTTTTTCATTATTCTACTAAAATAAATAAATAAATAAACTGAGAATGTTTTTAAAACAAGTTTTACTGTATTTCAAAAATTATTTGACAGTTACAAAGAAGATAATTAGCCTCCTTTCAACTGTTACTCAGATTTTAGTTCCAAATACTGTTGACAGTTAGTGGAAGAAATCATTGTCTCCACTACATGTGGAATCAGGCATTTTTATAGCATCTTATCCAACCATGATAGGGAAAATTTATCTTCATTCCTTGACATTATTTTTCATGGAGGAATTGACACCACTTACATCAAGAGTTAGATGTATCTTAAAAAGATGTTTTATTTTCCCTCTGTTCAATTCATGCCCACTGGTACTACGCAAACCTTAGACAACTGAGATGTAAAACAAAATTGAATCCCTTTCATTGGATTCTAGACATGAGTAAATATAAAAGATATTACGACACTCTTACAAAAGAAAATCTCAGGAAGATGAATCCACACAGAAATATAAAATCTAGACATTCGTTTGTCCATGCCATAATAAAGGTAATATATGTGATGTTTCAGTCCCCCGAAAGTCCCATAACAGTCAGCTACTGTTTGAGATTTCCTGGCTAAAATGAAGACACCTGAGATACAGTTTTCAGAGGGAATCTAACTTCAGGAAAGAAATGCTCTGGAAGAACAGACTGACCTTGAGTTAGAGCAGTGTTTACAGACATTGGCCCAGCCGACTGCATTCTGGGCTGCATCACCAGAATTGTAACCAGCAGGCCTAGGGAGATGATTGTCTCCCTCTGCTCTGCACTTGTGAGGCCCTGCCTGAGGGCTGCATCCAGGTCTGGAGCCCCCAGCACAAGAAGGATGTGGATCTGTTAGAGCGGATCCAGAGGAGGGCCACAAAGATTATCAGAGTGCATCTCCTATGAAGAAAGGCTGAGAAAGCTGGGGGTGTTCAGCCTGGAGAACAAAAGGCTCCAGGGAAACCTTATTGCAGCTTTTCAGTACTTAAAGGGGTCTTAAAAAAGATGGAGAGCAACTTTTTGCTTGGACAGATAATAACAGAAGGAGGAATGGTTTTAAACTAAAGGAGAGGAGATTTAGATTAGATGTTAGGAGGAAATTCTTCACTGAGAGGATGGTGAGGCACTGGAACAGGTTGCCCAGCCAAGCTGTGGATGCTGCATCCCAGGAAGTGTTCAATGCCAGGTTGGATGGGGCTTTGGGCAATGTGGTCTAGTGGGAGGTGACCCTGTCCATGGCAGGGGTGTTAGGATTAGATGGTCCTTAAGGTCTCTTCCAACCTAAAACATTCTATGATTCTATGATGATTGTTTTTTGTTGTTGTTGTTGTTGTTGTTTTTTTTCCTTACTGACATTTCCAAATGATGTTGTCAGACCTATCTTCTCACAGTGCTTTTGCAGAGTAACTTTTTTTTTTTTTTTTTTTTTTTTTTCTAAATTAGAAGAATTATTGTGAAGTCTTTCTCCTGACATTTCATGGTATGCTAGAATTTATACAGCAATCCTAATATATGCTATATTTTATTTATTTATGTTGAAGATTTCAGAAGTGCAGTGGCATGAGATTTACTGCTATAAATACAGAAGTACACATAAGAGTAGAGGAGTCCCAGGGTTCAAAAGAACCTACACGTTTTCTTATTTTTATCTTATGTATCATATTTTTATCTTATCTTATTTTTATCTATGTAGTAGACATTCCAGTTATGACAGAAGTAATGCAGCATAGCAATAATAGATGTAGCACGCTCTTCAAATCTTTCTTTGTCTTGCTTTCCAGGCAAACACAGATTTCCTTGCATCTCTTTCAGAACATGTTTAAGAAGAATAAAGTGTTTTATGTAGTCCAGTGAAGAGACTTCTAGAGAACACCAAAGCACAGCAAATATTAAGAAAAACAAATTAACATTATTAACATTCACACCTTGAATCCTGTGTTTCAATATATATAGCTCCAACAAGCCACATTTTTTTGGCCAATAAACTAATTAACAAACAAAACAAAAGAGAATGCAGCTGAAAGGCAGAAATATGTGATAATTTTCATACACTTTAAAAATAAAATTCTCAAAATTTTTCCACACTGTTGGTAATTCACATTTCAGAAGCATACACATTGAGAAACTGTTACACTGAAAATAAGTAATATGCACATAAAAAGATCAAAACTGAGCCTTCAGATCTTTCACAGAACATTTTTTCTTGAAACTGAGGTGCTTTTAAAGTTCAGAGTTTCATGAAAGGCAATCTTTGGCTAAAATCAATGTGCCAGCAAGATAAAAGGTGCAACAATATGACTGCAGTGATCAAAGCCTTTCAAGAGAATGATCCACTCTTTTTAAACCACATCCCAGACAACAAGTCCTTTAAATGCAATATGGCTTGTACCAAAGGTAGAACTGATGGCACTCTGTAAGTCCACAAGAAATACAGCAGTTATGTTTTACTACACTGGATGCTTTAGATGTGACAATGACTTGACAAAAAAAAAAAAAAAGAAAAAAAAAGAAAGTTGTTTTATTTACACTGTAAAAAACAGGCAGTAATGAGTATAGCTAGTAGTTAAAATAGCTTTAGAAGATGGGTCTCTTGCAGTCCTCTGCATAAATTCCACAGCCTTCTGTTGTAGTAGAAAAAAGCTTCAAGTAAGTAGGTTGATATGCTCACTTCTGGGAAAGAAACGTATTTTGCCCCTTCCTCGAGTACAAGTTGTCATGCAACTGCAGGAAAAGTGAGATGGTGAAAAACTTTTTTAAAAGTCATTTGCCATAAACAGTAGAAAAGAGGACAGAGGATGACTGGTCATATACCAGATTTATTGTGGTATATGTGTTTGCCTTACAGGTCAGTAGCAACTCAGGCTTTATCCATCTGCTAGGTTATTCTGTGAGCTACATGGGTGATATGGTGGTATTAATCCTTTCTTTGTGGACAGGGATCTGTATCTAAGAAAGCTCAACAGAATTAATAGCAATTGGCCCCCCTTTTTTTGTGAGGCTTTTTTTTTGTGAGATAAATTAAATGACACATATTTAAGAAAAGGAAGCATTGTTTCCTAGAATTGGTCATCAGTGAAGAGGATCAAGTCATATTTGCATGGAAGTGTTGGAAAACTTCATCACTTCTACTTAAGACTGCTGCTGTTTTAGAAAACCAAATTATTTTGAAATTGAGAGTTCTGTTTTTCACTCTAAGGTGGAGCAGGCCGATGCTAACATGCTGCAATTGGTCACACTGGAGGAGAGGTGTATGGAGCAAGCCAACTTTCTCCCATTTCTCCATTTCTCCTGACTGAATGGGCAGATGACTGTGTTCAGTGATTAATAGTTATGGAGGCAGTAAGTCAAAGGATTTTTGTGGGCAATACAAGGTATGGGAGAAGAGGAGGCTATCATATTTACAGCACAAAGTTTATTTACTACCAACCTTCTGAAAGCACATGATATACCAAAATCAAAATAAGATTAAATAATGTTCATGTAGCCGATGACAGACCCAATAGCTGACACTGGAAGAGGGACTTCAAAACACTGTTACAGAATAGAGCATCTCTGTAGTGTATAAAGCAAAAAAGATCTGGACTGTGCTAGGAAGTATTGCAGAATGGTTTGGTCTACAGAACTTGCCTCTTCTGAAGGCTTCTATCCCATCCAGCAGTGCCAGGAATTGCAGGAGACAAAAGTCAGAAACCAGTCTTTGGCATTTAAAAAGCATTCTGGACTGCAGGGAAAGGTGAATTCTTAGGAAACTCCACAGCTGTTAGATGATCTCACTGATACATTAATTGGTTGCAATGTCATAATATACGTATTTAAATACTGGGGATACTTTATTATGGCTAGAGAAATGGTACAACTTCCCCTCAGCATGTCATCTTAATATTAATGCCTGTTAAAGGCTCAAGGTTTAGATGAAAGTTCTGATTCATTTCAAGAGCACTGACATTGCATCAAACATTCCTGGATTAACTTACTGCTTCCCTAGAGGGTATTAGTACAGGACAAGAGCATGATGAATGTGTGAATAGTTCCTGAGACCTGCTTAAAAGCTCATAGTCAATCCTTCTCATAGATTTTAAAAGGGGAAAAAAAGAAAAGAACAATGATTTCGCTTAAGATTATTGGCATTGCCTGTTCAAGGTGAATGAATGACAGCTTTCTGAGAGCAATACCATTGCATTTTTCTTTTCACTTTCTTTCTTTCTTTTTTTTTTTCTTTTTTTTTTTTTCAGCAATCTGATAAAACATAACCTTGAGACCAATCAATGGGAATTTACATTTCTATTCACAGGGTAGTTATAGGAAATAGAGAAATCTCACATTGAAATGAAGTCACTGAAGTCTCAGATTACACATATGCACACTTCAGTGAAATAACACCCAACAGTGATTATAGAATTCAATCAATTTATCAAGAAGGTTAGAAAAGGACTAAACTAGAAACCTTTAAAAGATCTTCTGTTCATAGAGCACTACCTTGTGTAACACAATGACTTCCATCAGATAATGGACTTCACAAACACAACTGTGCTCCCTATAGTTTATTAAGGTGTAATCATTGCTTAAAATTATTAGTTCTCATTCATTTTGTGCAGTTCATTAGTATTGTGCATACTTAAAAAAAAAAAAAGCTAACAAGAAGAAAGAAGAAAAATTTGAAAATTCACAGATTTAGTCATGGAATCAGTGAGTCAATCAATTTGTTTTGTATCTGTGAACCCTTCTTTGAAGATTAAGGCTTACACAAGGTGTTATTTACATAAGAAATGGTCAAATTGTTTTAGACATCTGATCAACAGGTAGTGCACTAATCAGCATCAATTCACTCCTGTCTCTGAGGGCATTTGAGCCAGCATCTCCTGACTCAGGAAAGAACACTCTTCCAACCTCCTTCAATTTCTCTGTGCTTCAGCATATAGCAAAGAACCATTCAATAAGACAAAGGAATTGGGTGTTTTAGAGGTTGCAAGATATTCTTGGTTGAAGACCTAACAGTCTGGACATGAAGAGAAAGCCAATGGATGCTCCCTCACTTTTGTAATAAAGCAGTTATCAGGGCATTTCAGATCAGGAAAGGGGACCCATTTGTTGAGGTAATAAGTAGAATAACGTGTCTAGCCATCATTGCAGGCTCACTTGAGCCTATTACCTCAAGCCTGCAGTTGAGAACACCAGCTCTGCAGTAGTATTCCCTGTTATTCAAAAGGACTCACTTTTTTTTGTTTGTTTTTTTGTTTGTTTGTTTTTTTCAGAGGATGTTGAAGAAAGGAACATTCTGTTGCCACCTTTATTAATTTCTGCCAGCCTAGGTTTCAGCCTGTACATTGTGGCTCACTCCATCTTACATCCTTACAACCTAATATACATTTCAATGTATATTAACAGAACATTCAGCCTAAAGAAAAAAAAAAAAAAAAAGTCAAGTTAATTAAGTTAATTACTAACAAATATCTTATAAAGATAAAATATATTGAAGAGCAAAAGCTCACAAAAGCTCACAAAATCCAGGTCTGTTTGAAACAGGAATTTAATACAAAACTGATACTGCTTTCAGTTCTTTTTTGATTAATTACAGTTTGAAAGCTTTTTAATTTGCTATTTTGGCCCAGGTAAACATAATTCTGATGGATTGGTTGACTGATTGATTTTAAGACAAGAAAGACATCATTTTTAAGCATATTCTGTGAGCACATATTTTTGTTTCTTATATTCTTTCTTTCTCCTTGAGATGAACTACTTTACTTTCTTCATTCATATCACCTTTGAGAAGGCCTAATTTCTTCAGCCTACAGGGATTTTCACCTAACCCCCCCAAGACAGTTAGAAAACCCCCATTCCTACAGTGTGAGTGTTGTGTGTGAATTTATTCTTCAGAAGCACTTAATATATATTTTTCCTATGCCAAAAATAAAAACTGACAATCCTATTTTAAGCAGAGAAGAGCTTAGCTTATTTTATTGCATTTTTTTCCTGGAGGCTCTGTTGTATTCCTGTAGTTTCCTCATATCTGTAGAAAGGCTTCTCTTTACTATTTATAGCTGCCAGCCCAGATAAAAGCTTTTTCAAACATATTACTTCAATTACTTCAACTTAAATTTATTTCCATGCTGAGAAATGTAAAGGACTTTTACTATTTGCATTGTATTTATCAAATCTGAAAAAAAAAAAAAAAAAAAAAAAAGTAAAGTACTTAAGGTATTTAATCTATGGAAGATACCTAGATACCTTTCCATAAGGACTTGCCTATGATATGTTACTCATTTCTAATCCCCAGCCAAGACATGTGGACTGGAACCTGATTTGGTTTTACTTTTGTTTGAATATAAATTATTAACATTAGTTGTACTGAAATATGAATCTATGTGTTTGTAAAGTTTTTTTGTGTGTTCAAAGAATGAGTCTCAAGATTTCTGTAGAGCTGTATTTTGTCTTTGTATTTGTGCCTCTGAGACTTTAATGTGTATATATTAAAGTTCAGTGTTAGGCAACTTGGCCTTGGAGGACTGGATGCTGTGGTTTAGATTGTTTTCCTTCTACCTCATTAAATTATTTTTATCATCATTCTTAAAATACACACTTTTTGTTATCAAAAAAAATCCATTAAAATTTAACTAGAACACTGTACTTCTTACACGTGTGGGTGAAAAGGGAAACTTCACTGACGACTATTTTAAACTAAGAATTCTTTTGAGAAAAAAAAAAAAGGGGGGGAAGAAAAAGAAGTTCTTCAGTGTTAGCTCTGAAAATATTCCCAAAATAATGTTTATAACAAAATCCAGTACAACATCTTCTAAACATTTCATAAATGCATCAGTGGGAAAAATAGCATCCTGTAGAGTAGAAGTTTCCAGGTAATACAAAATTATTTGGTTGAACATGTAATGCTTTTATGCACATAGCTTATTTGGAGCCATGATTCAGCATTTCTGATATTACAAATCTGTATCAAACTGATAGTCCTTTTTATTTCTCGTAAACCCTTTTTAAGGGCAGCATGCTAGTGAAAGAGAGTTAAGCATATGCAGAGTGATAGAGTTCTCTCATCGCATTACTTCAAGCTGCTATGGTTTATCACTTTGCCTCAGAGAGCTTGCAAAATACAGCAAATCAAATCTGTTTTTAAATGCCTGTCTACTTCTGATTTGTTCCACAGTTCAGGGGAAAAAAAAAATTCTGCTTGACATTTTATATTGCAGGCAAGGTTCCAAAAATAAAAACAATATGTATGGCAGGCAACACTTTGTGGTAGATAGTCAGGATATTTGAGATGAAATCAGAAATGAGCAGCTATTATGTTATTGATCTGAACTCTCCAAAGTTTGAATACACATCGCATAGAAGACATTTATTAAAATAGTGGTATTCTTGAGATACCTGTCTGTCTGCTATGATTCTATTATATAATAAAAGCAAACCATGGGTTTCTGTTTATCTTGACAAAAAGTATGAATGACCCATAAAGGGTAAAACTTTATCATGCAGGCAAATTGCATACCTACCCAGCAACAAAGATTTATTGGCAGTTGAAAAGAAGAAGAAGAAGAAAAAAAAGTATAATCAGATCCATGCTTATACTGTTAAATTCTATATTGAAATTGCATTAAGATTTTTCCTCTTCTAATGTGGGTGTACAGACCTCTTAAACCACATAATAGTAACATTCAAATTCCTAAAAGGAGTATCAAGAAGACAAAGCCAGACAGGAGCATCCTAAGGTGCATCCTAAGACATTAAGACATTATAGACATAAATTGAAGCAAAAGGGATTGTGACTATATACAAGGAAAAACCTTTTTACCATGAGGACAATTAAGGACTGGAGCAGCCCGCCCAGAAGGGTTGAGGAGTTTCCAGCACTGGAGGCTTTCAAGATGCAACTGGATTGGCCCTAAGAAACCTAGTCTGAGCTCATAGCTGGCCCTGCTCTGAGCAGGACTACAGCCCTACCAAGATCCCTTCCTATGAATTTTTCTAAGATCCCATGAAGTTATTGGAAAAACTCAACATCATGGCCTCATCATAGACTATTCACACATTCTAAACCATACTTGTGTCCAGTGAAAATGCCTATTACTTTCAAGTGAACCAAGGGATTAAAATGCACCATAAATCACATTTGAGCTGAGGTACTTCCATGGGACCTGAAAAGTGCAGCATTTTTCAGAGCTATCAATCACGTTTGTGTTAGCCACCTCCCTCACCAAAGTACACCATTCAGGATTAAATACCCTTGAGTGCTAATCTCAGAGGCTTCCCAAGTTGCTACGCATTTTCCATAACAGAGAGCTCTGGTGCAAGACTAGTAGAAATGCGCTGGATGGAAAAGTGAAATCATACCAAGAGGTGGACAAACTTTGTAGACCAGAATCTGCTGACTGCACTGCAAGTCACAGTTGCAGAGGTTTGGTGAAAGAACCAAATAAAGTTGCCTTGTTGCTTAGATGTAGAATCATAGAATATCCTGAGTTGGAAGGGACCAACAACTCAAGGGATCATTGAGTCTAATGCCTGGTTCCACACAGGATCACCCAAAAATCAGACCATGTGTCTGAGAGTGTGGTCCAAACTCTTCTTGAACTCTGGAAGACTTGTTGCCATGACCTGGGGAGCCTGTTCCAGTGCCCAACCACCCTCTGGGTGAAGAATCACAAAATCACAGAATCACAGAACTGAAGGGGTTGGAAGGGACCTCGAAAGATCATCGGGTCCAACCCCCAAGCAGGCTGCCCAGGTAGGTGTCCAGACGGGCCTTGAATATCTCCAGAGAAGGAGACTCCACAACCTCTCTAGGCATCCTGTTCCAGTGCTCCATCACTCTCACCATGAAGTTCTTTCGCATGTCGGTGTGGAACTTCCTGTGCTCTATTTTGCTGCCATTTCCCCTTGTCCTATCCCCACAAACCACTGAGAAGAGGTTAGCTACATCCTTCTGTCTCCCACCCCTCAGATATTTGTACACATTGATAAGATCCCCTCTCAGTCTTCTCTTCTCCAGGCTGAACAGACCCAGGTCTCTCAGCCTTTCTTCATAGGGAAGATGCTCCAGGCCCCGTATCATCTTTGTGGCCCTCCGCTGCACTCTTTCCAGAAGGTCTCTGTCTTTTTTGTATGAGGGAGCCCAGAACTGGACACAGTACTCCAGATAAGGCCTGACCAGGACAGAGTAGAGGGGGAGGATCACCTCCCTTGACCTGCTGGCCATGCTGCTTTTAATGCACGCCAGGATCTCATTAGCCCTCTTGGCCACCAGGGCACACTGCTGGCTCATGGTCAACCCGTCGTCCACCAGGATCCCCAGGGTCCTAACATACAGCCTGACTCTCCCCTATCCTAGCTCCATGCTGTTAACATGTATACAATACTGTTTTAAAATAATCGTAATGCTTTAGAGGTTCTTGTGTGTAAAGAAGACATGTTTGTATACATATTTAATCCAGAAGGACAAGGATGTATAAGAATGGAGTGGAAAATTAACGAACAATAAGAAACAAAGGAAAATCTACACAGGAGTTCACATGGATAAATAGAGTACTAGCTATATTATCTTTAGTGAACCTAATTTTGATCAGTCTTCCAAAATTGTCTTTTGAGAGAGAAACTAGAAAAAAAAAATGTTGAGGTTGTAATCCTGCAGCCCCATAGCACAACATTGCCATTGATAAACACAGGCCACAGGCTACCAAGTCTACAAGGCCTTAGGACTGAAATTTGTCAAGCTTGCTCAGTCAAAAATTGTCTTGACCCACCTGAAGCTTTACTTTTACTTGGTTTAGCCCTACCAGACTTTTTTTTTTTTTTTTTTTTTTTTTTAAATGAACAGATGTCTGTATCTGTTGCTATACTTGTTTAAATTTCAATGGTACAACCATGGTTTTCATACAGACATTAACAAATTGCTGTTCTGTGTAGAATTAGATATTTTATGATTGCAATGTAATAATGCCGTGTGCAGAAATACTGGCCTGGTAGAATGGTCAGTAGAGCAAGGAAAAAGCTCTACTAGCTTTCCTAGCAAGGAAAAATCACTACATTCCTCCCAGCAAAGGCCCCACTGCTAATGACTGTGTACTCCCACCTGACTGAAATCATTGACCTCAGGATCCAGGTGCTCATAACACCAGGACCAGGAGTGCATACTACCAAGTGTACGTGTGTATAACAATTTTAACTGGATTACTAGGGCTTTTGCTTTAATTAGCATTTTTCCTTTTTCTTTTTATTTTCTTTTGGTAATAATTAAATATGGACTAGTGATGATTTTGATTAAACGGTTAAGATTTCAATTATACTACTAATAATTTTGTGGCTTTATATATGTGTTCCCTTTTTGCCCCTAACAAGCTATTGAGCATAACGAGTTACATAACTATTGAATTCTTAGTAGTAGTTAAACCAGAAGCAGCTTAGTCATTCTGTATGCAAAGCAAATTCAGTGCAATGATTAGTACAGCTTTCATCCTATTCCAATAACTATGAATTAGAGATAAAAAAAGAATATCCCAGTTGAAGGAATGTTTTGTTCTTCCAGTTCCTCTGCAGATAAATGTGATTTTATTCACTTGACCTCCAACGTTTTTGCAATGAAACTGTGATTAATATGCTGTGCATATCATTTTAACTTGCTGTGAAAAGGAACCAGTGTATAGTTAAACAGTCTTTCATCTATGCCTTCATCACTGTGCTAGTGAAACTTTAGTCAGTTACTAGAAATAACCTGGGACCCATAATTGTATTTTATAAATATGAACAGAGATTAGTCTATTTTTTACTGTACTACCAATGAAAATGAACCATAATAAATAATAAATACTTTACACATTTTCTACTTTGGATTATGAATTCAATTTGATTAAAATATAACATGTACATAGTCATTTTTCAACAGTGAAGTAATAATCAATGTGAGTAATACATAGCTCCTAACTACAAGGACTATTATTATTATTATTATTTTTAATTTAAGATATACCCATAAGCAAAATCATAAAACAAGAAAGTGTTAAGCTGATTTCCTGAACCTATGATTTTAATTTGCTGCATTGAAGCTGTCCTACTTTACGTTCAGTTTTTGTGATAGGTGAGAAAGAATACAACTTTTTCCACTAAGATGGAATTTAAAGCACAGAATTTTCTGGGAAGAAAACAGCTTAGGAGTTCTCTCTTTCGATGATAGGGATACCTCTGTACTCAGGTCTTTCTCAAAGATCTTCTTGTAGAACTACTCTGATCTTTGCTACATAAGGTTTCTGAAAGAGAAAAGTAGCACAGACAGTGTGCAAGCAAACAAGAAAACATTTCCTTCATATTGTTATAAACACAAGCACAGGCATGCTGAGGCTCTTCCACAGTTACTTCTTTACCAGTTTTATTTTCCAGCTAGTATTCAGTAGCCAGCTGGGCTTGTATCTCAGAGATCTCTTTGTGGATTTTCTACCACCATCACAAGTCTATCGAAGAGCAGTATCAAAAATTGTTTATTTATATGTAATGTCTTTCGATATAATGAAGTAGAACATCGAAAGCTCCATTAACTCCTCCATCCACCATAAATATGGTGAGACGGGGGTAGGAGAACAGTTAATTATTAGTACTGTGTTCTATTCAGGAAAGTATGAATTGAAAGAAGTTTTTGCACACAGACCTCATATATACATTTTTTCAAGCACATTCTCATTTTACATTGACAGTACAGGAATACAGAACTGAAAGCTCATTTTTTTTTAATTAAACGTTAGAACAAGTTATTGAGATTACATATGGTCTACTACCAAAACAATTTGAAATCTGAAATAAGTACACAAGTTTTTAAAAGATACACGTCGATGTAAATTCTCTACTCAGTAGTATGTAGAGTGTAAAAACAAGAATAACCACCATCTTTGTTAGGCATGAAGTTTCTGATGCACATCATATTCTAACTTAAACATCCTTCACAAACCTCCCAAAGACTAACCTCTTCATTCACTGAAAATATCTTCCAAGAACATAAGAAAAGACATACCGGTTTAGATCAGTGTTTTTTATCCTGCCTGACAGCAGCAATGGGACACTCCTAACACAGGAGCCTGACCTCTATCATTTTCTTCATATCCTCTAGCAGCCATAATCATTTGGGATGTTAGAGGGTACATATTCAGTTTAGTAACCCTTGTTTATGGATCTGTTGTCTGTGAAAGTGCAATCCCATTTCATACATCTTGATGATAACCCTTGGTATCCAAATGCAAATAATTTCCCTCTATCTGAGGTGCTAAATATTACTCCCCTTTCTGACCCCTCTGGATTTTTTTCTAACTTTATTCTTCTGCTAATTTTCAAACTTTTCCTTCTTCAAAAGGCTCATTGAATGCAGTCCTACATTTCTGCTCTGTATTCTGTAGCAAATAAGACAAGCATGAAACCCACACTCAAGGTACAAACAACAAAGTAGGAGATGATGACTGTATAAATATCTGACAAACTTCTGGCAAAATTGTCTTCAGAGATTCCTCACACAAAAATCCCCAAATCACGACTGCATAGATGTTCTTAAACTCCACAAAAACTTCTTCCTGGTCTCAATAAAACAAAACAAAACAATAACAACAACACACACACAAAAAAAAACCTTTATTTTATTTTCACTTCCATCCTAAATACTACAGTTTTTTTTTTTTTTTTTTTTAAAGGAAAGGAATTTGAAGTGTTAGATCTCCTCTGAGGATGCCATTCTCAGCAAAGGGAAATTCATAATGAATGTTCATTAATGTTTTTTATCAGTTCATTAAGGCTGCTTGTGCACTATGTTTATGAACATCTTTGATAAACATTTGGATTTGTTGTGCATGAACTGCTGATGAATAGTCATTAAAATGTCCCTAAGTTTATTCATTATGAGTGCTTATTAATTTCTCATGAATTATTATAAAATTCAAACTGCTCTAGGAGTTTTATTTCTAATGAAAACGTACTCTGTTCTTCAACTTAAATTTAAGGATATTTCAGAGTACTACTGAAAACTACATTATAGTTTGGAAATACATCTAACAGCTAAATTTGATCCATATTCACAGAATAGTCTAGGTTGGAAGAGACCTCCAAGATCTCCCTCAGCCGCTCCTCGTAAGACTTGTTCTCCAGACCCTTCACCAGCTTCGTAGCCCTTTTCTGGACTCGCTCGAGCACCTCCATGTCCTTCTTGTAGCGAGGGGCCCAAAACTGAATGCAGTACTCGAGGTGCGGCCTCACCAGAGCCGAGAACAGGGGGACAATCACTTCCCTGGACCTGCTGGCCACACTGTTTCTTATGCAAACCAGGATGCTGCTGGCCTTCTTGGCCGCCTGAGCACACTGCTGGCTCATATTCAGCCGACTGTCAACCAATACTCCCAGGTCCTTTTCTGCCAGGCAGCTTTCTAACCACACATCTCCCAGCCTGTAGCTCTGTTTGGGGTTGTTGTGCCCCAGGTGCAGGACCCGGCACTTGGCCTTGTTGAACTTCATACCGTTGGCCTTGGCCCATCGGTCCAGCCTATCCAGATCCTCCTGCAGAGCCTTCCTACCCTCGAGCAGATCGACACACACACCTAACTTGGTGTCATCTGCAAACTTGCTGAGGGTGCACTCGATCCCCTCATCCAGATCATCGATGAAGATGTTAAAGAGGACTAGTCCCAGTACCGAGCCCTGGGGGACTCCACTGGTGACCGGCCTCCAACTGGATTTGACTCCATTCATCACTCCATCCAGCCAGCTCTTAACCCAATGAAGTGTACACCAGTCCAAGCCATGAACAGCCAGTTTCCTGAGGAGAATGCTGTGGGGAATGGTGTCAAATGCCTTACTGAAGTCAAGGTAGACCATGTCCACAGCCTTTCCCTCATCCACTAAGCATGTCACCTTGTCATAGAAGGAGATCAGGTTCATCAAGCAGGACCTGCCCTTCATAAACCCATGCTGACTGGGCCCGATTGCCTACTTGCCCTGCAACTGCCGCATGATGACACCCAAGATAATCTGCTCCATGAGCTTCCCTGGCACTGATGTTAAACTAACAGGCCTATAGCTCCCCGGGTCTACCCTCCAGCCCTTCTTGTAGATGGGCGTCACGTTTGCTAGCCGCCAGTCAAGTGGGACCTCCCCCGATAGCCAGGACTGCCGATAAATGATGGAAAGTGGCTTGGCCAGCTCTTCCGCCAGTTCTCTCAGTACCCTTGGGTGGATCCCATCCAGCCCCATCAACTTGCATACATCCAAGTTGATGCAGAGTAACACTAAATTTCCTGAGTATGTGTGTAAGGATATCCAGATTTATCTAGCATGTCAAATATCTTCTCCATGTAAAGGGAATTCTTTCTTCTCTGAGTAGAAGTAACATATACTCTTTGGAATTTTGTATTACCTAAATAGTAAGCAAAGCAAAACCTTGTGCTCAAAAAATAATAAAATAAAATAAAAATCCAAACACATCAGAATTACAGCAGCCTATGCAATTTTAATTTCCTTGTCCTGTACACACTGTCACTGTTAAATCACATTATTTTTTTCCTATTTCTATAGCTTCCAGCATGTAGTGGTGCTGTATTATTTTGACTGTAAGGCAGATCAGAAATTTCTGAATTAGATTTATATTATTTAATTTGTATAGTTTAGTCCTTGCAAAGCCTTATGCTGTCACAGATACATCAATGGCTAGCACCTGGATAGTTCAGATATAGATAACTTAAGGCTAGTTCAATTAAGTCTATACTATAGGGTATGTTTAGTTATCTCCACTGCACTACCAGCACAACCATTATAAAGCTGTTTTCATTAAAAATTTATTTTATTAACCCAAAAAAATGAATATTGAAAGTTTGTTCAATTTTCATTAATAAACTCTCTTCTATCCTGATTCTAATTTTTTGGTTTTGACTGGTTATTGTAACAGAGAGTATTTTTCACAAATGTTATGAACAGACCTTCTGTACTGTTTCTATTCAAGGAAAGAAAGAAGTAATGAAAAGACTGCAAGTAAAAGAAAGTAGTATCTCGCTATATCAGTCTCACAGCAACCACTGCAACGGGAAGAAGTCAGGTAGGCTGCTCATGATAAATGCTATAAAAAGGCCGAAAAGGTCAAAAAGATGTGCTCGTGAATACTAAATAAATGTTCACACATTGTAGTTTCTGAATAACTGGGTAGTAGCAAGAGATATGACTTTCAGAACAAAGAACACAATCAACATACAGCGATCACAGATTATTATTATTATTTTTTAAAAAAGCTCGAGTCTGATGAAATTCAGTGTAACAAAACACTGAGATGAAATCCTTTAGGCTTCATTGTTGTTCTATTAGTTTTACAATCCAGTATTTCTTCTGACTTCAATAATAATTCATAATCTCCAGCAATACATTTGTGTAAGTAAATACTGTCTACACTAATAAATATTCAGCCATTCAGAAATGTCATTGTTTTCTATTGCTCAGTAGACTATTCTGAAGTCATACAAAAAAGTCATTATAAAACTAGCAGTTAGTATTCCCTTTCCTCCCTTTAAGGAGCCTACTCATTCGCATAGAAAGGATGTAGAGCATGTGAGAGAGGCTCTCTCGTAACCCATACACGGCCACACACCTCTCAAATCTGATACACAGATAATGCATTTCACACAGACATTCAAAATCACTTGTAAAGATGTAAATCCATTGGAGTTTCACTAGATTGAAACAAGCAAGCAATTAGTAAATATAAAAGGATGATTAGGTAGCTAGGCAGTAGGATGAATCATTATCTAGGTATTAAGAATAGAATAGATTAGTTACTCAATATTATCTGTTAGTCAAAGAAGAAGTAGTCTGAGTCTGTAAGATATACTATCAGGAGCCAAGAGGAGAAGAATAGGTGAAAACTAAGTAACAAAAACTTGCCAGACGTCCCGTCTCGGGCAGGAAGCAGATGGACAACAAGGACACAAATTAGCTCAGACTGATAAGGACATTGCAAACTTGCAAAATCACTACATTCTAGATAAAGGGTGAAAAGTATACTATGAGGAAGATATACGGCCTTCCTCCTAAAGACCACTGCCCATGTCCTTAAGACCCCTGCCCACAATTCTTGGAAGAATCTGCGCAAGTGCAAAGGACTGATAAGCTAATTAGCATAAGAAGCGTGAGTAGGCGGGTTTAGGTAATGAATATGTATAGGCGTTAATTCAATATTCGTTGTTCTGCTGTATAAATATGAGATAATTTGTCACTTTGGGCATGCATGTTAGGTGGAAGGGTCCCCTGTGCATCCAGTGCTGTCAATAAAGAATATTTTGTCACTAAGAAGAAATTTTGACTTCGTTCTTTAAATCAAGTATAATGTAAATGAGAACTAACTCAAATGTAGTGTATTGGGGAGGGTTCAATCAAATTCCTTCTCCTTCCTTTATATGCTATTTTGTAGACTTCTTTTTGGAGAATATATCTTTTTTACTGGGAGTCCGAATTTTATTATTATTTTTTCCACACAGTGACTTCACCTCTTTCCTCCTCTTTTATTTTCCAAAACCTAAAGCAAAAACTCTGTGCTTTTAATCCACTCCTTCAAATCCAACACGATTAATAACCTTAATAAGAAATTTTGCAATCAGTATATTCATTAATACCCTGTAGCTGAGACCATGCTAGGAAATTGAGTTGGGCATATGAAAACTAATAAGCTTATCAGCAATAACGTTTCCGTAAAGAGAGAGCTGACTTACTTCTCAGTTTCTATTCAGATGCAAAAGGAGAGAGCTGACTTAGTTTCTATTCAGTTGCAAAAGCTCTGAATGGGGAAAGAAAGACAAGAACCTGCCAAGCAACAGGGCAGTTGACAACGGAGCACACATTAACATCCTACTTCAGTATTTAAGTCATGAGGCTTTAGTAATCCTCCTATCTAACAGAATCTTGCAAACAGTTCATTAAGGGGACAGTCCCTGCTCACATCTTCTCCCCAGAAATGTAACAAAGCAAAAATAAAATTCACTGATTTTACTGAAAATTTCAGTTCTAATACCTGAATGTTTATGTCAGTATATGTTTAACTTCAAAAACTAAAAATATGCTGTTTGTAAAGTCTCCTTTAATAATCTAAAAGCTTTACAGCAGTTCAGCATCTACTCCATAACATAGAAAAAAGGAGTATTTTCTCTCAATATTTCAAGTGAAAGTTCCCCTAATGTTAACAGGAGTTAAGCTTGTACATTAAAAGGCAGCATGAGCTAAAGCTACTTAATTTAATAAATAAAGCACTTTTGTCATTATTTAATTATCTAAGAGTAATCAAAACTAATAACTGCATCTTCATAGATAAGGAAGTAATTCAAGAAATAAGGCTGATTGAGCAAGACTACCTCATAGATTCTTTTTCTGGAATAAGCTAATTTGATAAGTAACATTTGCAAGAGCAAATCATTAAAATGTACACATGTGGAAGTGGTAACTGTAAATTAAAGTTGTGAAAAAAAAAGACAACCAATCAGATAAAATACTCGGAAAGAAAAGGAATAGTGCAACTTTTTAACCCTTGAAGACATACTTAGAAAGATGCAAGTCCTTTTAGATGTGTGGGGTGCTATTTTCCCTGTATAATAAATAAACTTTCATGTTAGCTGCTGCTTACTTTAATAAAGGCAGAACAGAGAATAGCTTTTCCATATTTATCTGACACTTTTTATATGAAATGTTTCTTCAGGTGCTGGGAGTTTTTGCAAAGGTTGGTTTTTAGTATCATTGCAGGCTCAGGGAGAATTTGTCTGATACAAGCTGGAATTTGAATTGTTTCCAACACCTTCCACATTGGTTTAGGGAAAATAAAATACTGGGATTTAGAGACACGTTAGAGTTTAGAGCCTGAATGCATGGTTTATCTGTATTAAATAGTGTTTAGTCCAGAACTGTAGTGAAAATTCTGCCATATATCTTTTAACGATCTAGGCAGAACTTGAGATAACAGACTTTCTTATCTGTGTTTTCAGGCCCTTCCTGTTTTACCGAAGAGGAGAAAACAGAACGTGGATGTCATCTTTCTGGATCACAAGCTGGCCACAGGGTATGGAAATGGAAATGGGGGCAGGGGAAGATGGACCTGGCATGTGGAATTCAAGACTGTCAGCCGGGAAAGGAAAGGATTAAGGAGACAAAGGCAAAAGTGTTTCTACTTTAAATAAGTTAAAAAGTGGTGTACTTGCATTTGTAAGCACCTTCTTGTACCGGCAAGGGTGATGCAATGCATTGCTTTCATTTGCTTGTGTCAAAAGTCTACCAGGAATCTAAACCTTATGAAGTCAATACGCTCCCATGAAATGGTCTTTTTATTCTCTTGGTATGATTTGTAAAAAACTACACTTAACAAAAATTGCTGAGACACGTACTTGAGACATCTGAAAATATCAGAAATACCTTCTGTACAGTACAAACTGATTTTTCCTTATCTGAATTAGTGACTCTTCAGTTTGCCCATGCCTTTTTGTTATGCATTTTACTCTTCAGCTACAGGCACTAAACGTTCTCCAAATACTAATGGAATTTAGAATTATCTCATTTTCCATTATATTTTTAATCCTCCATCCTAGGAGATACTGAGCCCCACACATGCACTCTGTAACACATAAGGCTAAATTAGGGTTTAGAAATGAAAGGGGAAAAAAGCAAAAACAAAAACCAACAACAACAAACAAACAAACAAAACATTAGGAGAGATAGACTGCTCATCTGGGAGGATTCTAGGAGTAATGAAACTATGGAAGTTCAGAAGTAGGCCTTTTGGTGGAAGGGGCTGGGTGTCATAATCTTGACTGCTCAGAGATATCTTCTTGGGATCACAGTAGAGAGGCATTGCTAAAGAAGTGTCTCTTTATGCTCTCTGACAGCACTCAGAAAAGTCCAGAGCTACACCCCAACTCACACTTTTCACCCTCAGTTCTGGAGGGGCAGCCCTAACAGAGTCCACTGTAAAGTATGATTGCACTACATAGGACTTTGTACAAATGCATAAAGAAAAAAACATTCCTGGCATCAAAGAATAACAGTAGCTCTGTTGTTAATAGCATAATATTTAGTTATTTTCCAGTCTGAAATTAATTTTTCTCTCCCTCAATGTTTGTCTCCAAGTTTTAAGAGTCTCCTCAGAAACCACAATTCTGGCCCTATCCCATCAACTGACAGCACAGTATAAGACAAACATGTAGAAAATTATCTGGATGGTAGAAAGGACCATTTCTTTTGTCCTTTTTCTTTTTGAATGGGAGATTATCTGAGTGACCAAACACAGATAACATCATCCGCACTGGCAGGAATACAAGTTCAGACACTGCTGTGATTTACTTAAAAAAAAAACCTGTTGACTCACTTCAGACAGATAGCAGGTCATCCAGCTGAGATGAGAAAAGATAGTTAGACATCAACTATTATCTCAAAGATGACTGGACTCATGCACAATGAGTGAAGTGTCCGCCCCCTCCATCCTCAGCATTGTTTAGATTTATGAAAAAACAAAACTGAAGTCAGATTACATTAGTTCTTGAACACCAAATAAATTTGTATGGAAACCTGTCAAATAAGCAGCTTGCTTATATAAAATTGATATTGTTCTAAGATTTTGCATCTACTATCAGCAGGAAATTTATTGTCCTAATTACTCTTTATAATGAAATATTAAGCTCTCTGCAAACTCTCTGCATAATCTGAGTCAATTGACAATATGCCAACCATCTATATCAGAACTGAAGTAAATTATTAATAAAATAACTGTTCCACAATTCATCTCTATTGTTTAGAGTAAGAGACAGCATTAATATTCCCCGGCAATTTGAAGAAAACTATTACTCCTGCTTCCAGACCTGGAACGTGTCTAGTCCTAGAAAAGATTAATTCTGGTTCAGCATACAGAGCGAGTTCATATCCAATGCAATATGCTCAAACTTCCACTCCTTTAGGAGTCTGAATGTAGGTGCTCAGACTTTTCAGACGGACTGCTCTTCAAGATGCCTAATCCACTACTGGTCTAAACCAATGAGGATTTCTCTCTGTCACTGTGCTGCTAGTTAAACTTAACTGAGCAGTCAAGAATCAAAGATAAATGCTTCAAGAACTAAAAGGGAGCCCTGGAATACATGGAATTTACCATTCCACAACTGGGAAGAAAGGATATCTGAATGTCCCACAAATGGTATCAGCTTAACTACCCACTTTCTGAATCAGCCACAAAGACCTGTATTCACTCGTCTACTCCAACAGTGTTCTATTACCTGCTATATGATTTCATATCTGGTACTGTCCGTTAAGCATGAGGAAGATGTGGGAAAAACAAAGAAAGAATTTTAGAGTGGAAAAGAAACAACAGGATGTAACTTACCAGGTTCTGTTACAAAAAGCAGGGACATGAAGACAGATTGGCACTAGAAGATTAGGTGTATTTAGGCTTCTAAAACTATGTACAAAGTAACTGGTGGATCAGAGATATCATGTATCAGAAAACATTTTCAATAATGGTAGGATTTCCTGATTCAGATCCTTGTTCCAGATACTTTGGATGGCAAGTTCTGTAAAAGGAGAATAAAAACAATAAACAATTCTAAGATATTTTATTAAGATATTAATATACAAAAATAGTCTTCTGGTACTACTCTGGTAATTCCAACCACAACAAAGCCAACACAGTCAGGAAGCAAGGTGGACTGACATCAAGAATGTAGGCTGTAATGACAGATACTTCTTCAGCCTGTTTTGGTACCCCAGGGTGCTATCCCTCTTCATCCTTTCATCTCAGTGAAAAATGGTGAAATTTTTTTAGGGTAGGAATTGCCACAAACATCGATTCCCTGATCTCTGTGGACCCATAAGATGGGTTTTAATTTCTACTGAAGAAACTATTCAGTTGGTGAAAGTCAAGAGGGGACAGTCATCTCAATTCTCAATAACTGCTCCATTTTCCATTAAATGTGTCATTGTACAATAAAATCAAAATCCTCTTCTTATTTTTGGTCTGATTATCCCTGTGATTTCCATGACAGCAGTGACACTGTTCTCACATATTTAAGTCCAATTCTCAAGTCATTCCTTTCTGCTCAAGTAGATATGTAGGCAAGCTGGGAATTAAACATTTCTAGTAGAAGACTCCTAACTTCAGTGTCAAACTTTTTCTGCTGATGCTAAGGACTTACAGAAATCTATAAGCACTGGGCAGGAAAAGAATGGTTCATTTTGATGTTTGATCCAGCAATGATCCCTTCAGAAACCTTGGATAATTACAAAAGGCTAATATCAGAAGTGCCTTTGCAAGTTAGCAACCCAAATTCCATTAAAAGATGAAAGAACTTCTAAAGCCCAAAGTTTTAGAAAATCTTCCTTTTAAAAGCAAAGGAAAGAGACATCTACATTTCAGAACATGTTGCTCTTTATACTACTAAACACATCTGTCTCCAATGACTGTAGAATCTGGGCACACATTAGTCCATGATCTACATTGAGAAAGTTAAGTTAAAGAAGACTAAATCATTTTTTAAACTATGAGTCATAAAGACATAGACAAAGTAATTAGCACAAGGTCATCCTGTACCTGAACTTGGAACAAAAATTGTATCATTGAAGTACCTAGTTCACATCTTGCCTAGGAATCTACCCTATTTCTTTCTCCAATACTGTCTTTCAAATAAATTCAAACTCCTATTTCCATTTCAACAGAAGCTTAGGTGTTAGAAGAAGGCATTCTTCAGCCACTGGACTCTCCTAGTAATTAGTTGATCTTTCAACCAGGCTCTTTACATTAGGGACTACCCCTTTCTTTGCTTTGCCAATCTTAGACACAACCTGCACAGGTTAGACCAAATGAAGAAAAAATTATGGAGGTTGGTCCTACAGAGGGATTGTTTCATCCTTATTCCTGTGGTTCCAGTTTACACCTCGAGGCCCAAAGAACTACTATCATGGGTGGACCACAAGTCATGAGTGTAAGCTCCAGTGAGCCACGAGCTCAGAAGCATTGTAGAAACACTGACCACATTGTGTGCACATGGGGAGCTTCTCCCCTTTATGAGTCTTCTGATGGAGGGTGAGGCTGGAGCTGCGTGTAAAATGGTCACCACACTCTGAACACTCAAAGATGCGCTGCGTCCGGTGTACCTCCTGGTGCTGAGTCAGAGTTGAGTTGCGGCTGAAGCTCTTCCAGCACTGCGTGCACTTGTAAGGCTTCTCTGCTGTGTGGCTATGCTGGTGCTGGAGAAGGTTTGAGCTAGAATTTAAACTTTTCCTGCACACAGTACACTGATAAAGACTCTGCCCTGGTGAAGTTCTCCCTGAGACCACAATGTCCTGGAATTCTTTCACATTACAGCATCTCTTCTTGGAAACGTCTGTCTGTTTGTCCTCAAAGCCTATTTTCAGACTGGCATTTTGAGACTTTTCACCCTTCTGACAAGCTACGTCATCACTTTGGAAGATGTTTTTTCTTTGACCTCCTGATGACACCTTGTGCTCTTGTGCATGTCTAAGCCCTTCCTGTTCACAACTCACCACTTCTTCCCCAAATCTATCAACTGCAGATCAAAAAAAAAAAAAAGAAAAAAGTATTAAAAACATGATAATAAACAATGAACTCTAATCAAAAAATAAGTTTTGCCACCTCAGTGGCAAAAGTGAACCTTTTATCCTCAGATTTCAGAATTTAATTTACAGTTGCAGAGAGTGAAACAATTCTGGGGAGCAGACGTATTTTGTGTAGAAAGGAACATGGGTAGGAGGACCAGGAGACAGAATAGTTTCTGGGGAGGCAAAAAATAACTGTCCATTGGCTTAACTATTTCTCCTTAAGTAGCAATTTAAATATAGAATTGTAGAATATATGCTCACATATATCAAAATCTGAACTGAATCCAACAACTAAGACCACGACTTTCATTGTGCTCAATACTACAAAGGGGGTAGAAATCCATTGTGCCTGATGTTTTCAAAGGCATTGCTGCTATTTTCTATTACTGAAGCAAGAACAGTAGTCTCACCAAGTTCTAAGACCAAAAGCAGACATTATGACCATTAATTTGACCTCTTGCAATGGACATGCTTAGAGAGTTGAATCCAACTCAAATAAACATGCTCTGTTTCAATTAATAGTTAAAAATTCAGCACAAAGTTAACTAAGTATGCATATACCTGAGGTACACAGCAATCTAGAGGGCTTTCTGCTTTCTATTCTATAATGATATGTTACAACCATCAGGTCCATCCCCTGAAAAATCTTGAAAATCCATCACGGTAATGCCTTAACGCAAACACGACTGGCTAAAACACACTCTTTTTTCCTTATGTATGCAAATCCCCAGATTAATGCAAGCTTTCTTCTTTTAAATCAAAAGCCCCTTATTTTAAAGACAAAGATGGAAATTTGACCCCATAATTTCTGTTTTCATGTTCTTTACTGAGCTGACATATGCAATAGTGGATTTGTTGGTATGGACACCTGAATTAAGGTTATTAGAACAGCCAGATCCAGACATGTTAAGGATAAGCCAACTGATCAGGCTAAATCCTGTACCTGAAGCAGTATTTCTGGCTAGTCCTCAGCACTTTCCTCATGGTTCTCCTGTACAAAACCTAAGTGCTCCCATCTCTTATAGCTTATTACCCAGCTCTGGAAGGACCTGATGGTCTTCTTTAACAACAGAGAGCAGATTGCATGTTGAGTTCTGATTCTTTGCTTTCTCCTGCCCGATTCTGGGATGGTTGTTCAGGCTGTGGCCTGTTAAGCTGAGAGCTGGAAGACTCCCATAATTTCACAGGATCTGCCATCTTCATACAAGTCACTCTTCAACCCTCAAATGCTCTGTAATCTGGAAATAAATCAAACACATCACTGTAGAGATAAGGCTTTAAATCAAAAGGAAAAGTCAGATCAGGCAGAAAGAACACTGTTTCATTCCCACACAAGGAATACACACTGCTTTATCCTAAGCAGCATTTCTTCAACTGAATCCACACTGGAATATATGTCTTCCCTCAGTCTGCTCAGTCTAATTTGAATTCAATTTCAAAACACAGTGCATGTAAGATTCTGGTGCTAGCTTCTCAACCTATTCAGAGTAGTGCTGAGTAGTTGTAGAGAATCCAAGTAAAGATTTCTAAGCCAGATCTTCCCATCTGTCACTTCCTCACATGTGCGCTCTTAGGTGAATCACTTTGGGATTTTATTTCCAAATACTTCTAAGTCCCAGTAAAGTTACTTTTTAAAATGCCCTTTTACTTTTTGTGCTTCCAACTTCTGCTTGTACAAGGGATATGACAATCCTTTTACTTTTAGAATGTCATTGAGTTTAAATACATCAATATTCACAAGGTGCAAAATATGAAAGAAATAAATGTACAAATGAGGGGTTAGTTATGTATTTTAGAAATTTTAGGAAAAGGAGTTTCATTTTCATTTTTCCTTCAATTTCTGGTTCTTCAATGAAAGAAGTAGAACAGCTCATATTATATTTAAGTTTTCATCAAAGTGCACTTGGTAGATTCAAGTTACCTAGCTTTCTTCTTTGTGACAACTGGATGCCAGAGCCCTAAACCCTTCTCTTTACTGCATAGGGCTTTTTCCATGTTTCAGCATAATTCATGGCATGCTCAGGACTCCAGTTCCCATCTGGCAAGTAAGATGAAAGAAGTCCTCCTGTAGGTATTAAGCTGTCCTACTTCACTTTGCATAATGGTCATGAGGATCTCATGGGATCCTGCTACTTTCATAGCTCATTGAATTTTCAGTCCCTAAAGCTCTGAGCTGTCCACATGAAAAACTACAGATGACTGCACTTTGGGAAAAACTAAGATGGCAAAACTTTAAAGTCCTCTTATAGACAAATCATTATCATGGTAAGAAGGAGTCGCCAAAGCCTGACATTTTCAGAGTCCTCCTCCTGCCTTAGGGATACATACTCTCACCTCGGGCTTCTGGCTGGTCCTAGATGGGAACCTTAAGCCACAACAGTTCTCTGTATGCAGCTACCTAGATCACATTCCCAAACGCAGCTCTTCTAGGAAGATATGCAGGAACTGCTAGAAAATATGCACGTTCATGATCTGCTCCTTTGCATGTCTCTGACTTCTGGTTATAACTCCTTATAATTGCTATAAGGCCCCCCGCCTACAGGCAGCATAATTATCTGAACAGCTGGCACTGCTTCTCCAGGCTGACGTTTTCATCTTGCAGGATGGCTGTCTTGACTGCCATGATCTCCCCTATCTTCAGTGTTCAGGCTACTACAGATCTATCAGCCATATGAAGGTGACCAGCAAGCTCGACCCATTCAAAGTTGGCCAAATAACCATCACTTAGCTTAAGCTGTGGCAGCTACAAATTCACCCAAGCTGAGACAAAAGGAGAATGCAAGGTCTGAAATACCTGATGGCACTGAATATCTTGACATTTTGCCATGCCAACAAAGCTTGACTAATTACTTCATTCATGTGGACCCTACTTTTCTCATAAATTGACTGTCTTACTGATCCGCAAGATTTCCAATTTATGTCAGTCTCCTCCCACATTTCAATCCTGCCTCTGTTTTTCATTATTATATTATATTAAATCATAATCTATCTTCCCTGCAACGGCATCTAGTTCTAGCACTCAGTCTGTGTGTCTGGTAGGCAGTCTTTTCTTCATCACACTCAATCTGTGCAAAAATGGCTGATCTTTTGTATTTAATACCTGGTGAAAGACAATCAAATCTACTCTTGTATCTTCAGTCAGCAACAGCAGGAACGAGTACTGAGGAACTGGCCGGGGCAACAAAACATATGCACATCAAGAAATGTTACCTGATTTTTTCACACACACAAAAAGAAGAATTATAATAAAAACAATTATATGAGACCTTACTGTCACCTTCTACAAGATCAAAAAATTAGAAACAAACAACAATTCCTCCATACACTAAGCACCACATGCTCTAAAACAGTGATCATGATCTTTCAATAAAAAAAACTATCTACAATTTTTGGCTTCTTTAGATGTAATCCAAACATAAATTAGGTGATAATTTACATGTCTACAATTTATGAAGCACTATTTAAAAGTTACACCACATGAATTTTCATACAAAATCTGAATGACATACACAGACTTTACAAACTCATCCAGTATTTAGTGCATTTCTAAAAACAATTCTCCATGGAATTCCACAAACATATTTTTAATTTATAGAATTAAAATTTAGCCCTGATTATTTCAGACAAAAGCTTTAAAATGGATTTTTAAATACATTTTGATAGAAAAGGACCATGCATAAACTAAATACAAATAACATCTTTCTTATCATCTCATTAATCCAGCTTTACAGTATTGGAACACTTCTTTCACAATCCCTAGAAGTTGTAATGTTATTTACGTAATTCATACTACACAAATATAACTTTAAACAAAATCTCTAAGAGTAATAATGTTAAAAATACATATTATTCTCTTGCTGTTATTTAGAATTTGCATTTGCAAAAGCTGAGCGCTCTTCAACCTGTGACAGTTGGGAATCTATTAATATCAAACTGTCAGAGAAACTGAGACAATGGATCTTCGGTCTCAGCTAGTGTGGTAGTTTTTATGAGCCGAACTTCGGAAGACATATAAAAACTGTCAGCAGACACTGTCACATGTACTAGCTATAGACTCCTCTATTACCAGCTGCAAGCTGTGTTTAAAAATACAGCATGTTATGCCGTCTCAATCTTTAAAAGGAAGGTACACTCAGTAAACTACTGCAAGAGCTAACATAAGGCTGATGCATGCAAGTCCTGCAGTGGAGAAGCATGTACAGATGCACTTGCAGAACAGAGACAGAAAAGTTTGAAAGTTCCAAAATAATTTCTATCTCAATAAGGAGAAACTTTTAATCTGATCTAACCATTAATTTATTCTACTTTTCTGGATGGTATAACTTGACATATACACTATTTCCTTGTAACAATCTGATTTCTAGCACATTTTAGGTAACATAGCATTAAAATTTGCTTAAAAACAAGCATAGATCAATACTCTAGTCTGCAAATACCTTGCTGAATTGTCTTCCAAAACTGTCATGAAACCTGGAGGAGAGTTTTTGACACGAAGGCCTGTGACAGGACGTGCTGGGTCCTGTGTCGACACTTACATGAGAGCCAGGACTCCCAGACTTCAGATCTGATCTGGGAAAAGGAGACCAAGATGAGGTGCATGGGACATGTCCCTGCGAAGGCACGTGGGACACAGACTAGTGAGGGTGTGCTGCGCCATGGCCTGGGCTCAGGCTCTCTCCCTTGTGTGAAATGCAGGGTCTCAGGCCACCCAGGTTAGTGCCAGGTCTGACTGAAGGGCCAGTCCCGGGTCCCCTCTCCACGCGTAGGAGACCTGGGGTGGCTGGGTGAGGGCAACCAGGGTGCAGTACCTGTCACCTCAGGAGGGGGTTTGCGGTGCCACTGGGAGAAGCTGTGTCCACCTCAGGTTTCAGCTAGACCTGGGTTCCTACATCTGCAAACATGGCTGGTACTCTTCAGATGTTCATATTAAATGCCATGGGGTGGCTGTGACAGGAAAACAGGAGGTGTCAAATCCCCCTTCCTATTAATAGACCTAGGACTAATTTTTCAAACTGCTCAGCTGCTTAACACTTCAGTCAGTCACAGTTTCAATTTTGCAGAGATTGCCTCTTTGAAGAAACTGTTCTGTGTCCCAGACAGAAAACACATGACCATGACAGGCCTTTCAGAAACTCAGGAGTGCTAATTATAAGTCCAACATGAGCTCTGAGTCCAGGATATCTCTAGAAATTTTTCTCCTTTTTGCAGCATGTTGCTGCATCCCCTCTCCAATTCTCCTTCTCCTCAGACACTGGGAAAGCAGATTTGAAACTTTGAAAAAAATAAGCTTGACTCAAGCTGTGATTCAAGCTAATCTTGATGTCCCAGCCTAGCACAACTCTTCCAGCTGCCGAAGCGCCCACTGAGGTGCCTCATCTCTAGCTCCAGCTCCCCAGGACACAGGGGGATGAGCTCTGCCATGGGCCTGAACTCCTCAGTTCATCCTTGGAACACTGCACAGGACTGCTTTTCATCTGCCTGCAGCATTCTGCCAACTAGCAGGAAAATCGCTATGAGGCAGTCTTATCTGAAGGCCAAGGTTACTTCCTTCGTATAGCATGAAGCACTTAATACTTGAGAGTATGATAAGGATTGGTGATAGATGAGTCTCTATGGCTAGAAAGCAGAATCCTGTTTCTAAGCCTGGTCAAGCTCCTCAGGCCCTGCACTCACCCATCATGTTCAGCTACTTCCTGGACAAATCTTTCTGTAACACTTCACTACAAGATTTTACCTCAGTATGAGTGAAGTCCAAGCCTCGATGACAAACACACACACACACACTCCCCCTCAGGTAAAGCAATGAAGGGTTACCCGAGCTATGAAAATAGCACTGTTGTTCATCATTAATCCAGCTGTACATTCAAGCCCCTGTGTTGCAAGTTTTCTCTTTAAAATGGACAACATTTAGGCCATAACAGTAAGATCATAGGGTATGGCAACCTACACACAAGAGCTTTCCAAAGAGATCTCTTAACTCTGATGGAAAAACTATAAATAGAAAAAAGAGAGCTGATTATCACTCACAGAGTACACTCAAATAAACATATGCAGCACTTATGGAAAACATCAACATTGCAAAATCTGCAACACCATCACTTGGAGCTCTGTTCACACATCCTTAAAACATTACGAATCCTCCACATCTTGTGCCACATTTGTCAAAGCTTTTTTGCAGCCGTTCTTCTGTCTTAAACACAGTGCAGTTCACACAGGGATCCAGGCATGGGACCATAGTACATCAATTCCCTCTTCGTAGGAAATGCATAGCATTTTTCTAATGGTGTGCGGTACATGAGGAGCAAGACAGATACAGCTGTCTACAAACCATATAAATGTTAGAGCACATCAAAAGTTGTTGCAAATGAATATAACTACGTAGATATATATCAGTTAAAGAAATAGAGATTTATGAGATTGGCATGTTGAGGAGACTGACAAATGAGGCCACTCATTAAAACCAAGCCTTACTGAATTCATCCACGCCGAGCACACTTACTGCCGGTGGTCAAGTCTCACACAGCATTAAGCACCATCACCACAAACACCGACCTGATGGTCCCCAGTGCCTCGGTACCGAAGGGGGGTTGGAGCCTGGAGGAGACTGCAGGGCTGCGGAGAGGCAAGCAGAGAGCCCAGGCTGGTGGAAAGGTGAGCCCCTTTCTCTGCTGTTCCTGACTCAGGCCTCCTGCTATGAGGCTCTGGGCCCCTGCCCTGCCCCGCCCCCGGTGCTCCTTGTCTCCAGCTCTTTTGTCTTGCCAGTCTGCTGTATTGGAGGCGCCCTCTGCCTGGTGGCCCGGTCCCCCTAAACGCCTCCCGGCTGTGGTGCGCACATCGCTGCCCGTGGCCATCTCGCTGCTGCCTTGCTTGTGCAAAGCTGCTCTAAGTGGCAGTGCCACTGCAGCCTTACACAATTCTTGCATGCTGCTCCTGGTTACACAGGGTGCATGCATGTTCAAGGTAAGCTAGTATTTGCACTCTGCTTAACGCATTTTTATAAGGAGATACTACTTTCTGTTTTGGCTACCATGCACATATTCCTCCAGTGAGTGAAGCAAATAGACTATACATTGTTATTTTTTACCTTCTCTAAAATAGTTTCTGTAACTGTCTGTTAATGTATTTAATGTTAATGACATGAAACACTGAATTTATGTATTTGTTAACACTTCTTATTCTTATAAACAATTGTCTCAAATGTATAGGAAAAAGCAAACCAGTATGCTACTGCAAATTCTAAAATAAATAGTTTTGGGGTCAGTATATGACATTACATCTCATATTCTGAAACATTAAGAGCAGTCTTGGATCCTTTTCTTGCATGAAGAAAGCATACAAAATTTAAAATATTTATTATGGTATTATACTGGTTATGTTGCTTCTAAATTAGCAGCAGGTAGCAGTGATTGATTCCCGTTAATGGAGAAAGTCTTCTGAGTCAAATATGTGTATGGAATTCCATCACGCTTCAGTTTGACATGCTTTTTAAGGAGCACCAGTGCAGAAGATCTGTGATGGCAAATTTATGAAGTGATGTTTTCTACAGAGCTGTAGAAACTGAAAATATCAGTGGAACCACAAATAACACACCTACTCTGTGCAGAGTGTTCAGGGTTTAGACCTAAACTTGTTAATCAGTGAAGTTAGTAGTGTGTTTCTTTGAACAGGTAGATACTGACCTTTATTTGTCAAAAACTGCAAAGGCAAGAAATATCTACTTAGTATTCCTTTGTGATCTAGTCTTTTTATTTATTTATTTATTTAGGTTGTTTTTTTTTTGTTGTTGTTGTTGTTGTTGTTGTTTTTGTTTCATGCATGGAATGGTGGAATGGAAGCATGTGTCATGTTTCATACACATTCAAACCATCTATCCTCTGTTCAATGTTGCATCTATGTATGTGTTTTCTTTCAGTTCATAAATACTGTTCCTTCTCTGTTGATTGTTTCTACTTCTCTCGTATTACCTAAGAAGGTTGGAATGGCAATTACATTCTTTCCACAAATGTTAATTGAATTCTTAATCTACAGTCTTCAAAAAATTTTTGAAGGTCAGAGAGTCTATGGGAATATTGACTTTATGAATATATTCATGAGTTTTTTGTGTCAAAGTCACTTTAAAAATCATTTCTCTTCTTACTGTATACTACAGTAGAACATCTGAGAAAATGTGCCTTCAGTATGCCTACAAAATGCAAACTACACCTAAAATGCAAAGGCGAGAAAATTGCATATGAATATAGCTTATGACAATAGCACTGGAAAATATAGCATAGGAATTAGCCATCCCATCCTACTGGAATTTCTATTGCTCAGAAATTCTGCTATCTTCTAGGCAAGTGAAGACATCTAATTTGTGATGCACTGGAACTCCAACTTTTTTTTTTTTTTTTTTTTTTTAAGGCATTAAATTCATCATTTATTTTTATTCCTGTTAAGCACAGAGCTCTGCTAGTTTGGAAAGCAAGACAGATGCAAGCTTGTTTTCTCTCCCCCCCCCCCCCCCCCTTTTTTTTTTTTTATTTTTTATTTTTTGGAAAGAATATCTCCCCTGCTGTCATTTCCAACTTAAAGACTGATTAGACTTACAGAAATATAGCCAGGAAGATGAACATAAAATGTAGGGGACCTGATCCTGTAAAAAAGCTGAAAATTTGCAATGCCAGTGAAACCAATGCCAATTATAGGGGATCTGCTTATTTATTTTTTCCCTCTGGGCCCAATTTCATCTTCCCTATAATGGGGACCATGCTGAGACAAAAAATGAAAGTCCAAATAGAACCTGTTAAATATTGGCAATTTCCAGGCAGGTTGCAGTCCTTCTTTACCTTGCAAGCATATGGACTTTTTTTTTTTTTTTTCCTCCAAACAGGAAGATTTGTTATTTACCCTACAAACAGTTCTTTTATGCTCTATGAATTAGGATTGAGATATTCCATCATTATAAAATAGAACCTATCAGACTGTGCTATATTTCTGGCAAAAGGATTGTAATATTTCTTGGTGGTGGTTTTTCTTTTTTTTTTTTTTTTTTTATTTTTTTTCCCTAAAAGAAACCTAGCAATTGAAGTTGTTTATATTGCTATAGTTCTAAAAGACTCTTCAGAAAACTGAGTACAAAACTTTTAATACATCAAGAAGTTTCAGAGAAGGAAAAGTATTTTATAGGTTGGTTAGCATGTAAAGTTAGAAGACACCACTGGATATTCAAATCAGAAAATCAGCATACCAAAATGTACGTATCCCCTGTTCTTACACATTGGATCTTTGTTGAAGTAAAACTTCCCCATACCACACTTTTCAGAAAGGTCTCTGCCTCAAATTGTGGTTTGGGTTTGCCTCATTGGCTGACATCTCATTAACAACTTGGCATTATTTCCAGTGTAAACTTGTCTAGGTTATAGTCAGTGTTATTTTTTTATTATTATTTATTTACTTATTATATTTATCTACCGACCTAGAGATGGTACCAGAATTAGCATTCTCTCTATGAGTATTTTTCATCTTCAAATGTAATTACTTTTCAACTTTGGAAAAGTAGCTTAAGTTCTTTTAAATGTCTTACTAAAATACGACCTTTTTTATCATAATTTTTTCAGGTTTTCTGTACTTTCTGCTATAATTCAATATCCTACCAGAGCTGTATGTTTTGTTCACCTAATTGGAAAATTCATAGCATTCATACAAAATAGGTCTGGACAAATACTAAGCAAAGTTATCCAGTTCATCCACTGCTCCAGGGCTGGATCAGCTATACCCATTTTTGTCCAGGTTTATCTAACCTGTTCTTAAAAGACTTCCACTGGAGAGTCTATAACCTCTCTAGGAAATGCTTAACTATCCTTACCACCAGAAACTATATCTCCTAACAAAAATGGGGCACAATACTCCAGATGAGACCTTCCTAATGCTGAACGGAGCATAAGGATTACTTCACATTCTTGTTACCCTTTACAGTAACATATTTGATTTTTGCAACAGCACAGCAATTCACTCAGACTTAGCTTAAATTCACAGTAGGTTCTAAAGCTCTATTCTGTAAAATTAATATCCAGCCAGTAGTTTTCTTTCTTGTATTTGTTCAGATGACTATCCTAATACAGTTCTTCCGGCTTTGTATAAAGAGGTAAAATTACTCCATTCATATTCAATCTCTTTTATACATTTCTGGGCCTCAGCAGCTCCTTTACGTTGCAATATTGCACTAAAATTGAGTTGGTTTCTTTGCCTTATGAATCCTCAACTCTCCCCAGTGGTTCAGCTTTTCAGGAATGTATATTATCTTTCAATAAGGCATTTATTATTCCTAGGGATGCAAGTCAGTATTCTATAGTGGGGAGCTGTCAAAACTAGTCAATAATAATGAGTCTTAAATTCTGCCCCTCTGAAGCATTTAGGTGCATTATTCAGAATTATCACGTATGTGCCTTTCTTAGAATTATCACACCCTCAGATTTCTCACATTTGTGCCTCACATTGTGTATTGAGAGCTTAAAATCTTTGCCTGATGGTAGGTGCCTACAGTCTTTCTTTGAAAAATCAAAGAGAGAGATTGCAGTCAGCAAGACATTTATGTACATGCTGTGGATTTTTTATACTGGCAGAGCAATGTAATTGAGAATGAGTTATCACTTAGCATTCTTGGAACATAAAAAAAGTTGAGGTCTGATGCTACAAATAAATTGACATGGAGAATCTACTCTTCATAGAGCAATTTGCGATGTCAGGTGCCAAGTTAACTACTGGAAAAATCATGTCTGGTTCCTGTACAGTGTGACTACTTGAAGTATCAGATAAGTGTGTCATCCACCCACACCCTGGCAATTTACTGCAAAACTATTTTAAATCAGATGATTTAATCTGTAAGTATATTGAAAAATCTATGTTGATAAACTAGTTAAATTGCCATTTATCACATACTTTGCAAATTTAGTGCACATCTTATTTACTAGACAAGAATTAGAAATAATGTTCCTGGCATGCACCAGATGTCCCAAGACATGATGGACGTGGTTCATCTAAAAAAGTTAACAACCTGTCAAATAGAAGCAGCTCTTTTATCAAGTAGAGAGAATGCGGCAAAAGTGCAGGTAGTAGAAGATAGTTTTGCAACATGTAATCATGAACAAATTCAGATCCTGCTAAATTGCAGGAATAATAAAATACTGATCAGTAACAAAACCCTAGCATTTTGGAAAGGCTAAATTTGAGAAACCAAAAAATTGATGAGGCCAGCACTTGAATTAAAGACAGAATATAGATAAAGCAGGGATTAAATTTATTCAGAATACAAATTCTAACTATGGGGTTTCACTCCTAATAAGTGTGGGAAAAAATGCTCAGGAAGGTTTTTGTTGGATCTGTAAGCTCCTTCTATAAATAGAATATTTAAAGTGAGAAGAGAAACAAGAATAATCAAAATAAAATTGGTTAACAGATATGTTCTGTGTTTTAAAGATTAAGGACTATAGAATAATTAGAAGATGCAAGAGATTCTGTTACTCAGAAAATTGAAAAGAATAGCAACTTTTTTTTTTTTTTTTTTTACTCAAAAAAAAATTCAGAGTTACAGACTTGGTGTTGCAGATTGAAGGCAAGTCTTTTGCTTCAGTTTTGTTTAAAGACTAGTAAGTGCATGTCACAGTGCATAATAGAAATGATAGGACAAAAACAAAAACAAACAAACAAACTTGTAAGATTGCAGGGCGCAAGCAAAACTTTGATTGCTTACTATGAAAATACAAGGAACCCTGAATATTCTTAAACCTTTAATATTGAAGAATGGAACTTTGGGTTGAATCAAAGATACCATTGAGAAATATAAATGTTAAGCTTTTTTTTTTTTTTTTTTTTTTTTTTTTTACATTCATCTAAATGCTTGTTTACAGTCTTATAATTATTACAATGGAAATCCTTCACATTTTCAAGTGATGATGATGATTAATAAAATAACAATAATACAAAAACAATGTGAGTTTTTTTTGGTAGCTGGTACTACCTTTTGGTGGGATTATCTTGTTCATCATCTCACTGTTGGAACATGTGAGAACAATGCTTACCTACTTGATGCAAGAGAATTCTTAGAAGCACCTCATATAAATTCTAAACATTTACACAAGGAGCAAGGGAGAAGAAGGGAGCAAATGAGATTTTCTGAATTCAGGGTATGCTTGAATCTCAGGTATTTCCTGAACCTCAAACAATTGGCAGCTATAGAAGAGCCCTAGTGGTGTGTCCTATAAAACTTACTTCTTTCTATATTCCCTTCTGTGAACATCCACTTTTGGTCTTTCCAGGGACAGAATATTAGACTATCTGAACCTGTGAATTGATGCAGCATTGCTATGTGGTGCTCATATATATGGTAACATCTTGTTTTTGGCCAGGTTTTTGTTGGTATGTGTTAACATTTTTATCAAGTAGACAAATTTTGGAATGCCTACCTACCTTTCTTACTGTCATCTATATTCTAGCTGTATTAGATCTGAATAATGTGACTCTTTCTTTCTAAAAAAATCTGTAGGATTTTTTTTTCTTTCACTTCCCTTTCTGTCTTTTCTCATTTTTTTTCTTTCTTTTTTTTTTTTCCTCTTAAAGCTAAAGTTTCTTCAAAAAACAGCTTGAGTAGAATCACTGTTGAAACTCTTTTCCCATGAGAAACTAGCAGAGATTACACAACCTTTTGTTCAGATAGTGTCTGTGTCAGAAATCTTTGTTTCACCGTAAGAGGAAACTTTGTTCAACATGTAGGTTTTGGCCAGTTTTTGAGTTGGGAAGAATATTTCTGGAAGTGTACAATTCTTTTCTTTAGGTCTTTAAAAGAGCCCAAAAAATGATCTTTTCATTACTTGGGTTGTGACTTCAGAAACCTTTTCTATGAAAAAGCCCTCTCATATACTCATACATATACATCTTTCTGATAATATTTCTTTTTTTCTTTGTATCGAAAAAAAAATCTTTGAATGCCTTTGTAATACTTTTAAGTGGTACTGTCATGAGTGTTATTCAATGTCATGCATTTTCAATAGTGAAACCTAAAGTTAGTTCTTCAGCATGTATTGTCAGGTCAACATTAACAATTTCAGGTTTCTGGCCCATGCAAAATTACCATTTATATCCCAGTGACAGCCATGGCAAACTTTCATTTATAGCTATGAACAAATATTTCAAGGAAATGAATATGCATTATTATTCTCCATTCTAGTTCACCATGCTGCAACTTGTTCACATAGCTGTAACCCTAGCTCCAAATTCTGACGTAGACACTGAAATTTATACATCATTTATTACTGACTGAGCTCAGAAAGACTACTTACAGTAAAAAAGCTGGTCTCCAATCCTGCAACTATTTTTCCACCTGTTCATAAATCTGCAACCAATTATAAATACTTTATGACAAATGGAACTGATGAAAAATGAGAATTCACTCCCTCATCCAAAAGTAAAAGTCAGACATATTCAAACAATATTTTCTTGGCTATTGTATCACCTACTAAAAAGTCCACTATATAAGCAATATTAATCTTGGGGGTAGCAGAGATCTGTCTTAGCCAGAAAAGAATAATTTTGTATTGTCTTATAGGAGGATATCTAATAGGAGAATAAACATACCACTGGTTAGAGAAAATATTGTCTGAGGGAAAGACGAACTGAAGTAAAAAGCAAATTCTACCAGAAAAAAAATGTATCTGGGGCTTTTAGCCAAAAAAAAAAATAAAAAAATAAAAAAAAAAAAGATAAAAGTCAATTTTGTGCATAGGCATATATTTTAGGCCAGCAGATTCAGATTTCAGAAGTTGATAGTATTTTTTTTTTTTTCAGTCAACTTCATAGTCTATTAAGGCTCTTAAAATTGAGTTTCAAAGAATTGCTACAAGAATGAGTGAAGACCTATCTAGTAATGTCTATCAGCATTGGACCAGGAAAGTCTGGAATTTTCGGAGAAGTGGAATGCAAATGGAATGCAAATGCATTTTAGCAAGAGAGAAGTATTTTTCTATTGCTTTTACCACTTAAAAGCTAAAGAAAATAAATTCTATATAAATTTAAAAAGTCATATAGGTTTAAAACGGAATGCTTCAAGTCATCTGCGTCTCTGACTTTCTAACCCTTCTTGCTTTGCTGCTGCTAAATAGCCCACTTACTGTGAGCTCCAGATTTCATATTCTGGGCTGGTACATGATAGTGCAAGTATTAGAAATGTAGAGACAGTACTGGTTTGATTTAATGCAACAATGAAAGCGAGGCATCCAGGGTTGCATTCTTCTCCTTGTCAGCAAGAATTCAATCAGAAGACAGTTAAAGAGTAGTTTTAAAAATATATATATGTAGAAAATGCTTCTGGAGAAATCAATAAGAACAATCATATGGATATTACAGTAACTAGGTTTTGAATTCACAAATAGATTTGAAATGACTAAGAAAAGCGTTATACATCTACATGTTACATCTCTATTTCATATATAAATATTTATTATTGTTAACAAAAACAATTGTAGTAGAGGACAAGTAATCTAATTTACATTTAGATCCAGTCCTGGAGAAAAATATTGTTAAATCAACTTTATTTATGATAGAGCAATGCAATAATACTGTATCCAAGTCATGTCTCACTAATGGCCTCATTAAATTAGTTGCATTCAGAATGTCCAATTTACAGCATTTATAATTTTTCATTTCATATCTTGTTCAGCAGATATTTGTGAATCTTCTTCTAGTTAAAAGTTATTTTTGTAAACACACACACAAAAACCTCTCGTGCTTATTTTAGTCTTGTTCTACTTAAAGATTATTTTCTTGCAGAATCATTAAATTGGATAGTTTCTTTTCTCTTTTCAAATATGATCATTACTGATATGAACAAGTGCATAAGCAATACAACTCAATATACAGTGATCACTAGTGCAATCTTTACCATTGCCATTTTTTAATTAACATCATTTTGTGGTTGTTCCAACACAGAAAAGGAATTTATTTATAGACCTTAAGAAGCTTAAAAGACTTTTCATTCTGATTTGTACAGATTTGAAAGCCAATGGAAATGCTTCTTAGAGAGTGGCTGTGCGTGTCAGAAGCCCACAGTCTGTTAAAGGAGCAGCCTTCTAATTCAAACATCGCAAGGAAATTGGAGAACCACGGTTGGAGAACCATGGTAAAATTCCAGAACGGTGACCCTTTCAGTAGTATAAATCAGGCATGAAAGGTACAGAAATCTTTGTATTTCTTTAATTTGTTCATAGGCTAGAGTAAATTCTGCTCTTGTGACTCCACACAGTAGAAAATCTCCAAATTCTGAGATTGTGTCTGGCCAAATACATGTCCACAATCCATTGGTTTCCTTACCTATAGATTTTATACCCCAAGGAAGGATCTTCTGCAGCAATTGGCAGGGTCAGTGTTGCGTTGACATCTACTAATTCTCTCTGGAACCATGGGATGATACATGAAGAAAGTTTGGGACTCATTATCTATGCACACTGTGATAACTCTACCGTAAGAATGTCTAATAAGCTTCATTAGTTTGAAATGCCAAAACTAGTTGTCAGAGGACATTTTAATTAGAAGATTGTCATCTGGCCATCAGTCAGATAACTTAAGCAACAGAATCAAAAACAGTTCTCAATCATCAGATGCATTGTAATTGCTCCTGTTTTCTATACTTGGACCTTTCTCAAGTTTTCCATCATGACTGCAGTAGTGTAGATCCCAGTCCTCTGCCTCTATACTCAGTAACACAGTAACTTTCTACTAATTATTTTGCTCCGTTTTACTGAGCACTTCTGTCAGCAATGTTCCAAGCTGTATAAGAATGTGCCAGCATGAGGAGAACTATCAGGTTCAAAAAACAGAAAGGGAGTTACTTTTCTACCCAATTGTTAAATTGCAGAAGTTGTTGCATCAGGATGGCTGCCTCAAAGCTTTTATGCCAGTTTGTCAAAGAATAGTGCAGGTGACTCTTCCTGACCAAAAAACTGTGTATTGCTGCTTGCAGATGGACAACGGTGGAATTCCACTTGCAAATTGTGTACCTCCAGAAGTGGTCCTCTAGAAGGTCAGAGGAAGAAAAATCAGTTGCAATACTGCCTACAGTATATAAGCACATTTTTAAGTGGTCTTGTAAAGAGTACAGCAGCAGCATGAAGAACCACTCAGTACTTTGGGTACTGGAGTACCTTTATCCATCACTGAATAGCCTGCCAAGGACTTAACCAATGAATCCTGAAGTTAGTGGTTTGTATAATGAAAATGGAAGATCCTTTCTTACCACTAATTTTTCAGATTTTTTTTACAAACTCAAGGGGATATTACTGCATTAGTTGCATACAAGCCACAGATTTAATTTGAAAAGTGTTTGGTGGAACAAAGATGAGAAGTGATGGGATTTGTTATCATGACGTCTAGAATTTTGGGATTCTGATACAGTCACATAATTTCAAGAGGCAGACTGTAGAGCTAGGAGCATAGATGGTAAATTCAGTATTATCATGTCAGATTTGTCTTTCATCCAAATTGCAACTTTTCAATTACATGCTAGGCTTCTGTTTTTGAATTTATCTGAATTGTTCTGACCAAACTCAGTTTTTTACAAAATTTTCAGATCATGGAACATGGAAAAAGTATGTCTTTACATTTTTCTAAAGCCTAAACAAGATTTTATTTGATTAAATAGAATGCCAGGTGCATCTGCACAATTAAAGATACAGAGAAAATAGAGCCAAACTCTTCTCAGGGATTCATGGTTCACGAGACACCAGACGCAAACTGAAACACACAGATTTCCAGTTAGATAGAATGACATTCTATAACAAGTGTAAGTAGAACTACATGGAGCAAGCAGGTTGTTGTTTCCATATGTACGATCTTCTAGATACATTTAAACTGAAATTTACAAAAACACCTATTGTTCATTTTTCTGTCAAAGTCACGCTTGGTGTTAGTTTAAAGAAAGGATGTATTCTTTTCATTAATGTTCTTGTGAAGAATATTTCATAAAGGAGCCTCTTCTATGCTGTTCAGTGCTGTTCATTACTTTCAATTCAATCAAGTGGCTCATCAAACAAGACAGTTTCTTATTTTTTACTGACCCAGCAAGTGGCAAGGGTAGGAATCCAACTTATTTGCTTCATTGTTCCAGGGATTTACAGAATTGAGGAGTTATTAAAAACAAACAAACAAAAAAACAAACAAACAAACAAACAAAAAAAACACTGGAAAGTGTAGAAGTGTAAAGGAAGTGTAAAAAAGAGTAAAAAAGAAAAAAAGCTATTAAAAAATTATATGATATACATAATGAAAACTTATTGTCAATTCTCTTAGTGTTATAGATAGCAGAAACAATTATTCTGGTTTTTATGTAGTCTTTTCGAGACAGGCTTTTGTAGACCGTATGTAGACAGCTGTAAAAGAAAAAATCTTGGAGTCTATCACAGTATCCTCTGAGCTTGCCAACAAAGCTAAGTACATATGTTGATGATGGCAGTACTAAAAACAACAGCTAGTCCTGTGTTGTGTAACACATTGTGGAATGATGATGCCTTTGCCATTAAGTATATGATGTATATTTCTGGTAGCTGGATAGTTTAAAGCTGTAAACTGAAACTTGAAATGTCATGTTAAGTAAATTCAGGAAGTTTGTAGTTCCTGATTTAGATCTGTAGAATTTGTTGTGTCCTGTACCAGTTACTGTAATAAATAACGTTATCTATACAAATGTTTAAAACAACAAAAATAACAGCAACATCAAACAACAACCACTTTGGACTAAAAATGCACAAGCAATCATAAAAGCCTTGGGACAACGCCGGGATTAACATTCTTAGGTGAACAGAATCAGGCTCCCTGATGGCCATCTGCAAACAGTATTATGTATTGGTTGTGCCACAACTTTATTGAGATGGGAGGATAATCACTAGATCAGATATTCAGGTAATTGATTTGCTGTGACTTGGAGGATGTGGATTTGATCCCATGGGGCTGAGGAGAAAAGTAAATTGGAAATGTTTCAAGTCATCATTTGAGTGTATTCATGGCAAAACAGTTTCTGAAACTTCATAGTGTCAAATCTGTCCTGTATTTTTATAGCAGGGCTGTATGTATTAGTGCTCAGAACACAAATTCTAAAAATTGGCATCCAACTAAGAGAAGGTATTTCCCAACACAGGTGTCTAAATAACAAACAGTAATTTTTATGTATGCAGTGTTTGCTTTTGGCTAAGTCCCTGTTCACCTGTTACCTATTTTGAAAAGCCTTCTGAGATGTGTATTTCTGCTCATTCACTGAATGAGGGCTTAGCTCTCCAGGCTTCTGGCTTTTACTACAGGAGCTAGTTACCTGAAAAAAAAGATGTTTTATCACCTCTTTTAAGGAATACAAGCCCTTTACAACATAAGCATTTTGTATTGCAATCCAATAACACACAATTAAGAACCCTCAAAGACCTACCTTATGAATGTAGGTGCATAGTTTTTATCAGGATTTATCCCACAGTCCTCTCGGAAAAATAAATAAGTAAATAAAAAAAAATAAAAAAGAGCTATAGTGTTTGCAAATATAGCTTTTCCCAAGGGTGGGCAGAAAAATTGACAATGTAAACATAATTATTTTCCACACGGTATAGGGATACAATGGTCATCAGTGAAAATTACCATAATTCAGCAAGTATTCATTTCTGTGCTAGTGAACATCTTTCATCTCTTGAGCATTTTTGGTAGCGTAATAAATAATGATTTTCTAATGGTTCACATTGTGCTACTTTTCCAGCATTCAAGAGAGATCCTTAGTATTCAATCACGTTAATTCCTGCTCCCTCACTATTTTTTTATGTTAAGCTGATATAAAGTTGATATCCTCCCTGTATGCTAATACATCTCCTTCTCCTTGAAATCTTTTAACTTGTGTAATGCCTTTCCCCCCACTGTTTGAAGATAATTCATTACTTTCTGACTTTAAAACTCTAAGAACTGAAACAAGCTTATAGACTTTACCTTGGAGGTCTGATTCATTTCCCCTTTTATCCTTTATTTTTTAACAGCCTTTTCAGCAATATGGTAATCTTTCCTGAAGGATTTTTTTTGCCTTATAATCCTTTTTATACTCATATTCTTTTTGTAACTGGTGAACTAGTTCAGGTAAAAGATTTTTTTTTGTACTATTAAAAAGTAGAATTAAAAAAAAATAATCCTTACTATCTAAGTTTAGCTTCATTTCATATGTTTTTGTGTTTACAAACTGCATAACTTAATGTATTTGGAAATTTGCTACACCCTCCCTCTGCCCGTTCTGATTAAAAAGGAAAGTATGAGTCCAAACATTTAGGGGTATGACATCATACTTGATTTACTTGATTTTGGAGGGTGGAATTAAGGGTACTAATGGCTAATTTACTATGTAATTTGCATGTATTCCTTTTTTTACTGTTCCAACCACTATTCACCCTGCATTCAGAACACAAATAGGATGTATAAAATGGATAGTGGAACAAGCACAACACAGGTCTGTTAGACATATTTTGCCTAACACAGGTGTGAAAGGAATGCTTCTGACTTTCTGGAAATAGGAGTCTATAATTTTATAACTGTTGCCTGTGACTATGCTCTTCATAAAATTCAGATAAAACGAAAGCCTACCAGCACTTCTTACTGTTCAGTTTGTTTTTCTTGAGCCTCAATAAAATTATTAGAAAGAGTCTCAATGTTATTTAATCATTAATCCAAAAGTAAAGAACTCTATTTTAAAATCATAGCATGCCCAACAGTTCTTTGGAAGCACAGTAAAAGAGAAGTATAATTTTGGGAACATTTCTAAGAATTGTTCCCTAAAATGAATTCTATATTTTATCTATTTACATATTTATTTTCTAAATATCTTAATCTTGTATCTTCCTACATGAAAACATCATTCTTTTTTGTTACTAGACCACTTTTAAAAAATTGACTTCAATATGTACTGTCATATTATTTTACATTTCATCACTATCTAAACTTTTTGACAAATATTCTAACTAACCACAAATATCATGTCTTTGCCACAGATAAACAAGACAGTTACAAATTTCTGGATAATAATTCCATGTAAACATACAACTTGCTTATGTTGCATAACTGCAGTTGCATAATATTCAGCTACTATATTTTACCTTGCATTTCTGCAAAAATAAGCATTTTACATTTACATAACTACATTTGTTATTTGTTATACCATATGTGTGTGTAACATATAATATTTATTACTGAATTTGTATACCAGTGATGACATTTGTAACATGAGCTGCATATCTGGCAGTTGGAAGCCACCATATTTTAATATGCCAATTTAAATGATAATTCTAGGCTTCTATGCAATATTTTTAAATGATCTGTAGTTATATATTTATATTTGTTTTCTTTTAATTTGTGTTTTGGTAATAACAGTGTAGCCTACCATGATATTTTCTCATATGGTCACCAAAAATAGTCTCAAAACATATACATATCTGTATATCTGTAAATCATATTCTGTACTGCTTAGTATATAATAGCAGAGTTACACATTTTGACCTATATATTACATGAAAGGGAAGCTTCACCTAAGGTAAAGATGAGACTACATTGCAAAACACACAAAAAAAGCTTTGTTATGCATGTTTTATGTCTTGATTCATGACATTATTTTGAGTATACAGACCTTTATGAAGCTGTATTCATGATCTTATTACAGTACTTTTTCATATGAACAGTAAGAGTGGACATTTCTGTATAATGCTGTGTTTTCATATAATTACAGCACTTAACTAGGTTTACATGTTGCTGGCAGGGTGGAATTTTTTAACCTTTTATAACTCACTCTAGAAAATTGAATAGGAACTCAATACAAAACCAATTTTCCAAGTTCCTTGGGCACTTCAAAAATACACGCAGACTGGGATAACTTAAGAAAGAAACTGATTTTTAATTCCTTGCCTAGATGCAGCTCCCCATGCTCATATGGGAGGTTTGTTTCGCCAAGGAAACAACATCAGGGGAATGTCCATACAGAGTCCTAAGATGAGATAACCTATGTTCTGACATGCAGATTGCAGAATTGTCTTTATTTTTCTATTCTATCTTGCACATTTCTCTCTATCTACTCTATAGATGACTGGAATACTTCCCCTCAAAATAGTTATTTTACTTGACAAGGGTCACCACAGAAAGTAGCTCCCAAAGGCACGATCAAGGCTTTATGGATAGGAAATCTCCTCTGAGCTCATTAGTCCATTACACAAATGAGAAAGATAATGAGCTATAGTCTCTCAGCTTTGCTGAAAGAAAGTAGAACATGCTCTCACTTTTTTTGCTAGCCAATGTCATCAAGTAGCTTCACATGGCCTCTACATTAGAAGTATAATTCAGCACATTAATTTTATCTCAACATTTAAAATTATCTTACAACCAGAATGAGTTATATACCCGGAGTTCATATTATAATATATTGCCTTTTTTATACTGTACTACTCTTTTCTGTAACATGAATTAATGTGCCATAAGTCAACAGTCTCGTGCAATATTCAAGGCAACAAAACGTGTTTATATCCATTCTGTCTTTCTCTCCAACCCATTTATTACATATCCCACCCTGAAGATGTTTTTAATTAGTTGATAACAATGGCAACTAATAAACTTCATGAACATTTTATTACCAGTATATGTGAGTATTAATTGTTGCCAATTCATCAACCCTAAAGCACATTAATCCTGGAAAAAGATTTATCTGTTCTGTGTTTATGAGTACAATCTCATTTTCAAAATGTTAGTAAACAAAAATATTTTTTCAATATAGATGTTAGCACAGTTATCCTTCTATCTACACCTGGCCTTAAATGCTATGCTAAGAAATATTTTGTTCATTAGTAACTGAGTTGAAATGATATCCATGTGATTTATCTTGTTCTTGGCCTTTTCAAATGCTGTACTGGTAATTCCTTGGACTTTCATCTATATTCCACCTGACATTCTGTTAGTTATCCCCACATTTTCTCCTTAGCTGATTCATTTTCCAGTGCCATACTGTGTTTTTTTTATACCCAGTTTGTGATGCCCCTTCTAAGTATGTTCTATCAGCTCTGAGTGCATTATATAAGAATAGCGGCACATGAACGGATTCTTCATAACCATGTGACCACTGAAGAAAAGCCTGTGTCCTGGAAAGTGCATGCTGTGCAGTAGGGTGGCAAACTGTATATACAACCCTCATACTTCAGTTCTTCGTTTAATGCCATCTGTATCAGCCTGAAAAGCAAGACTCGAAGACATTTACAGAATGAATTAGAAGTAAATGCACAGCATGACTTAAACGCTAGCCAGAATTGGTTAATAAGTATGTTAATTCAAGGGGACTATATAGTTACAGGAAGAGACAATGCTGAAGGAAGTTTTTTCTTTAGCTTGAATCTTTCAGTAAACAATGCTGTTTTGTGTACAGTGAAAACCTTTTATAAAGTATAAACCACTTCACGTTGTGTAATGCCACAAGCTGCAGATATTGGTATTATAACCCTTAAGATGCTCCAGTGGGGACCACTTCTATGCACTTTTCAACATGAACAATAAAGTGCCCCAGCAATAGTTCATGTCGTGCAAAGAGAAAGGAGGGACTGTTAACAGTTTTCATATACACATGGATGTTACAAGGGAATTTTCCAGAAAAGATGTCAGTCCTCATTCTTTAGAATTACTAATCCTTCTATAGTATGTCTTCTTATGCAGCATTTACAGTGCGCTGAGGTCAATAATGAGTTCTACCAACTTTCCTTAGATAATAATGAAAAATCACCCAGTTACATGAGTTGCAAATATTATGCAATTCATTAATATTACTAAGTACAACAAAAAAAGTTAAAAATAGTCTGTTAGAATAAGCAGCCTGAACTGATTCCTGGATGCATCAGCCCTTTATCTAGTTACCTCCTTGGTGAACCCAGTAAGTACTGTACAGAACTTCCTTGTGGTTTGTTTTAGATTTCCTGGAAATAAACATTTCGGAGCCTATTGGCTGTCACAGGCCACTGATAGGAAATCTGCAGTCAGAAGGGAACGCAATACTTTTCAATGGTAGATTAGAAAGCATGTGAACTAACGTGTAAAACAGCATTTCATCCCTTTCTAAAAAACTGCCTGAAGATCACTAGTCCTGGGAGTGCAATAAGATTGAAATAGCAAGGCCATAGAGATAATCAACAGTCTAAAGCTGACAAAAGAAAACTTTTTTGTCTGAACAAAGTTGTTTTTTTGTTTGTTTTTGTTTAAAGATAAGTAGTTGCTTTAAGAATTAAGATGTTCTAAAATTTGGAAAAATTAAGGGGAAAATGTTACACTCATCCAAAATAGTCTACTTTCAATTATATTTTAATTTACATTTGTTTTCCCTTAAAAGGTCCAAATAAGTTGTCACTTGTACAATTACTCTCGTTTTTTGGACACTGGGGCTTTATGGAAAAGAATATGGAAACCAACTCACAACGTGATTTTCTTTCTCTCCAGAGGATGTTGAATAACAGCCTCTAGAAAAAAAAAAAAATAAACTTTTTTTCTTTCTGTGTTAATGTTTAGTGCACTTATACAAAACTCAGCTGTAAAGTATAATTTTATTTTTCCTTGTAGCGTTTTCAAACCCTCCACACTGTGCACAGGCAGAACTCCAGAACAGATGCTTAGTCATCCCAGCCTAGATTATGCTGTGTTTCTCCCAGATGGTTTCTCAATTCAGTTTTTATAATGACAAAAACTTTTTGACTTCTAACCAGATCTTTACAGCACTTCTTCAAGCAGCAGGAAAAGTTAGCAACACAAATATTTGCTGTCCTGTTATATGAAGAACACTGCAGAGTTTTTCCATAAGGCAATAATCCTTCCACAGTAAGGTAACTGCCTTCAAGAAGTTTATCCACCATAGAGGTGTATTATGCCTGACAAAGCAATATTGTTTTCTTGAATAAGCATGGAGTTTCCAAAATAGCTTTTTGTTGTTCCCCACAATAGCTTCATTAGAAATATAACTTATCCCGTACTGATAGTTTTACTATATTAACTGCTTATACATCTGCTGTTAATGCAATATTTACCTTTGAAATGCCTTTTAATGTAAAGTTGTTTTTACATGTTTGTAGTCTTTTGGTCTCCCTTGGGTGGATATACTTGCAAGCCAGTTCTGTGCCTCAGTCTTCCTCCTTGTCTTTCAAAGAAAGTCACGTGTTTTTCAATTACATTAGTGCAAGAGGCTGGGAACAGAAAGGTGTGATTACTCCTTGATCCTGTTTACTTCAGCAATGCAAGCAGAAACTCTGTGTGAGCTATTTTCCCTCTTGCACTGCGACACAATTAACCCACGCATTATCACGGGTCCTTGCTTCTCTAATCTCATTCATGCACAACTGTAAGGACAGGCCACAGTCATTTACACATTATACAAAGTTCTGGAGAAGACTTGGGGATAATTTGTCACATATGAAAATATTGTGTGATACTTTGACCACTGAGACTGCTCATAGGCTTCTCTAGCTACCACTACATATTACTAGTTCTAGCACTGGTTTACATTCCAGTTAGCAATTCCCCTGATCAGCTAATACTAATGCTCAAAAGTATTCTTCCGAGAATTTTCCGAGAATACTTTCTTCTGAGTAATTCTAAGTAATATGCAAAAAGTCTAGTAAGTAATGTTACAAACTCATAATAAGCATCTTTGCTCACAGCTGTTTGGATTAAAAGGTATTTCAAAGTCATCAGCATCAGTGCACAGTAAATGCTCTTTTAAAATTGAATTAAAAAATAGATTAGAACAATGAACAGCTTTCTTAAGACAGCCATGATCCTTCTAATTTGTGCACAGACCGTTTAATGACTCTCACGTATCTTCCTTTGTGTTAACAGCATATAAGTTCAATTATGCCAACATATTAATATGTATTTCACTAAATCTTATAAACAGTTCTCATAATGGAATTCCATCACAGATCACACAGGAGTGAACAGGAATGTCTCAAAGTGCAGTACCTCATCTGAATAACTGTAGATAAGTTACATATTAACAAGCTTATTGAAGACTGGAATAACGATTTTGCATACTAAACAGCAATGCCTCGTGTACATTGCTATCCCATTATTGTTAGTTATGTCATGAACTATATAAGTGTACTCTAATGTAGGTGAAGTCTCTAAAGCTTAAAAGGCTTACTACTGAGAAAATAAAACAAATAGAATCTCTAGTTTGACTAATTCTTTTGCATAAAGTTGCATATTGAGTGCAGAAGGAAGCTCACAAAGTGCTGTAACCTCAGTTACAGTAGAAAGTACAAGGAAGATATGAATTCCTCCATGCAAATTGACTAGCAATCACTTACAAATCTGTTCAGTTAATAAGCAGTTGCACTTCTGTTTCTTTTCAGGGAGAAGTGGTATCATTTATTGGACCAGCTGGTACAGCTGGAAAAAAAAAAGGGAATGAACTTTTAGCAGAGGTCTGAAATAGATGCAGAGTTCCAACCAAAGAGCATTGGAATAATCACTTTCAATTGCATTTAGTTAAGTAAGCAGACAATTTTAGAAAATAGGATAGTTATTGGAGGAGATTGTTAACAAGAGAAGAAGTGATAAAATCCTTGGCCTTGTGAGGAAGAAGCCGAAACAGGCAGCTAGTCACTCTGAGACCAAAACATTGTATGGCTTTTTTTCCCCAAAAAAATCTATTTTCCCATCATTCTATTAAAGATACTATCTCCCTCTGGAAACTTACCTCACTTATATCCCTTGACTATTACAGCTTCACAGCACTACACTTCTGATTGATGGTTAGTCCACAGAAGAAGCATCTGTCATTTGCTCCTTGGCAGATATTAAAAACAAGTAAAGCTATAGAAATATCTTTCTGAAGCTGCATACTGCATAAAATCTAATATAAATCAAAGCTCAGAACCCAAGATATTCCCAAGCATTATAATCTTCTACCAGAATAACCCTATACTTTCAGTTTCAGGGAAAATAGAGCATGCCCAGATGTAAAACAGGAAGTTAGTATTATTATAGAACAGATATTAACTAATGGATTTGGCATGCATTGTATGGATATATAAGATTAGGCCCTAAAGAAAAGATTCAGTGAAGGACTTCATTATCTAAATCAGTACTGAAATGGAGAATAGGTGCATAAATCCAAAACTAAAATCCCAAATCCCTTTGCCTATGTTGCTTAACCCTGGAAGTCCTCCTTTTCAAATTACTTTTTTAGTCATGGTTCTTTCTACATAGAAAGCAGGAGTTTGGGTTTCAAAATCTCTGATGTTTGAGATTACAGCAGTATGCGCTTATGCTGGAATCGGAACTGAACCTGGATTTTCCATTTCTAGGTGGGTGTTCCAGTCATTGGTGTGTTGTATAAAATAGTGTACCACTATTGTGGGCTTTATATCTCTAACTTTAGCATACGTTTCCTAACTATAGATCTCTGTCAGACAATGTTATCATAGAATCATATGAATCATAGAATGGCTTGGGTTGGAAAGAACCTTAAGGATTACCTAATTCCAATTTCCCTGCCATGGGCAGAGATGCCACCCAGGCTGCCCAGGGCCTTGTCCAACCTCCACCACCAGCCACCTCCAGGGATGGGACATCCACAGCTTCTCTGGATAACCTTTTCCAGTGCTTCACCACCCTCGGAGTAAAGAATTTCCTCCTAACATCTTATCAAAACCTTCCTTCTTTTAGTTTAAAACCATTCCCTCATTCCCTTATCTCTGACTAAAACCTTGGAAGAAGACAGCATTTTAGACACATTCCTGTACATGATGTTTCTTTATCCTTTGATCTAAATCACTGATAGTTAATGCTACAAAAACTTGCTCACTTACTCTGCCTTTATAAATTGCCTTTCACTGGTACAATTTTCTGTTCATTTGAAGACCTACAGATTATCAGTCTGTAAAAAGTGGGATGCTTTATTCTCTTAGTACATATTTTAGAACAGACCTTCTCTAATATAGGTTACATTTTTTTAAGGCATTCATTGCTGTCCTGATGCTTTACTCATTCAAGTCAGCCAGTTCCTATTGATTTTAAGGTACAGTCCAAGAATAATATGCCAATTCACTATCTACATCTCCAGTATTGGTGTGGATTTTGAATATGGTGTTAACAGCAGGGAAAAAAAATCATTAAACCAAGAGGTTTAGGTTACATTCTTATTTCTAATCAGGAAAAAAAAAAAAAAAAAAAAAAAAAAAAAAAAAAAAAAGGCTTAATTAGGCCATTTAATATATCAGGTTGAAGGTAACAAGAAAAATCTATGTGCTTTAGGAGCTTAAATATAAGTCATGGCCACTTCTATTCATGGTTGTTGGACAGTGTGCAAACATTCAAGAACAGAGATAGAACTATTTGAAGAAAAGAAGGATTTAAGTAAACAACACACTGAAATAAATAGAAATAGACCAACTATGAAAACCAATTTCAGGACCAGATGGAATATTACTTTATTTTGCTAGGTGCAATATTAGAAACCATAGAATTCCCTCCAGTTTACCTCTGTATTGTGCCAACAGCACATTACTCATAAGGTATCCAGCTTTGACTTCCTGAGAATCTGCTGATCTCTTCATGCTTGGTTCTACAGTCAATTCATGTTTCCCCAAAGCAAGCAAGCAAACAGGAACAACAGCAACAACAAAAGCATAGTGAATGTTTAGCTTTTTAATTCATCTTAATGCATCTACATTCCTCATTGTGAATATCACCCTCTCTGTTTAAACTTTCAAAAGCTTCAGATTCTCGATCCAGAAGCAGCTGAGCTCTACAGAAACCAGATGAATATTGGAATTCCTTTCAGCTGGTGTTGATTCTGTAGATCATTCCAGACTAGTGATATCTGATACAGTCAATCAGTCAAGCTGCTTGAGCAATCTGCTCCACTCCATCAGTGCCATATTTCGTCTATTCCAGTGTCATCATAAAAGACATTCGTCTTCTTCTCAGTGCAGCCCAAAATTATAATGACTATCATGATTCATTTTAAAAATTCTTACCATATTTTGCAGTTAGGGTACATATGTCAGTCCTGAATATTTAATAATGTGATGTGTAATTCATGTAATTTAAGGCCCTATGATAAGCTATAAGAGAATTTTACTTCTGCTGTTTTCTGTGCATATTGGTACAACAAATTTCAAACTATACACAAGCAAGTATAGAGATTTGTAAATAGAAAAGATTCGGTAAACACAGAAAAAATGTCTGTTTGCTGAGTTCCCAATGCTCTTATACATTTTTGTACTGTGGTCAAATTCAGAATGAGAGATCTATTTAAGGTATTGTCTTTGTCTATCCAATATACACTGTGGAAAGGTTTATCATATTTTTTACTTCCTATAACTATGATGGTACTCAGCTTTTCATTATACAGTTGGTAAAGAAGTAGTAACCTAGTAACCTACAATGAGTAACCTAGTTCAGTAAGAGGATTTTATACCCTGAAAAAATAAGAGTGGTTTAATCAGACTTTTTACCTCAAAACAGTGTCCCCTGAATACTTTCACTTATGTGTCATAAAAAATTATACTTAAATAACACAGACAATCTGATAACTTGGAAGAGCAGCTGACACTGCATTGTTTTGTTTATAGCTTTGTGTTTACAAACTGATTTCCTGTAGTTTATTTTAGCAATAAAATCTGTGAGAGTGCAGAAATCTTGTCTTGTGATTTCAAAAAATGATTTCTATCTACACAAACATCATGGAAAAGCTGATTAGTGTGAATAGCTATTTATTTTGGTCACTGGCATTTATTTATTTTTGGTCACTGGATTAAAATAGATCATAATAATAAAAACAAATAGTAATAATAACAACAATAATAATAATAATACAGGGATATGTCCTTTCTAATTACTCCATATAAATTTTACTCATTTAAGTGGGATCCTACATAGTTTGTATGCTAAAAATTAAAATATTAGAATATAACGCAAAACATTCAATTACTCAATTACTCCATGTTTTTCAAGAATTATTAGACATGCCTTTATTAATAAAAAGTAATTTTTAAACTAATCTTTTAAATGTTCTACTGAATAGACTGAATGCTTTTCTAAAGCAGAGTCTTATAGCTGTTGATAGCAGAAAATTTACTTGTCAATTCAATTTTTCAGAAATATGACATCAATCCCATATGATACTTTCCAGCATTATTAACTGCAGCTTTGCTGATTAGGTATTGCTATCTACTATTTCCATAAATTACACATCATTAACAGTGACAGGCAGGTACAAGGAGCCACTCTGTTAAAGCTCAGGTCTCACATAGGTCTTATGATATAAACCAGTAAAAAACTTACTTTGTAAGAAGCTGTGTGGCCTTTGATCCCTCTGACATCAGGAGTCTAAATAAATGATAATTCATAATTGCCACATCCAAATTGTCAGAAGAGGTGCTAAGGTGAGGGTAATTTAGAGATGCACCTCACTATTAAAAAAAAAAAAGAATAGAGAGAGACTTTTTGTAATATATGCCTAAAAACCTCCTCATTTTACCCATTCATGAAATCTTATTAATGACCTTGGATCCAATAAGACAATAAGATGAGTATAACTGAAACAAGTTCTATATTTTACATCAAATAAACCATTTGCATTTTTTTAATGAAATAGGAAATGATGGATCATAACATATATTTATAGAATTATCCTAGCTGCACAGCACAGTTCATCATCTATGACATTTTATAGACTTATAGTCCAAACTATCCAATTACAGTTTTTAACATTCTGAGTAGGGTAACTAAAACTGATATGCACAAGCCGTGTCATATCTACTACTTTCCTTATTGTTATGTTGAGCCTTCCAATGTGTTACTATGGTGAATTATGAGCACGCAAGTTCTCCACCAATAGGTGTATAATGTTGATGGAGAATTCTTTCACCTTTCCCCTGGGTCTGTGTTTATTTACATACATATTTTATTTTCATACAGCTTTTTAACTCTCTCTGCCGTTGTTCATTCAGTGTTCTGGAATTGCATGCTACATTTCAGTTTTACTACGTATATTTATGTATTACATATGGATATTGCTCTTTGATCTCTTTGCTACCCTAAGACCAGTTCTACCCAATTCCCACAGTTGCGTTCCTTCACTGACCAATAATTGACCATCTGAGATATTTATGTATACCTTTGGTGTCTGCCTGTGCTTTCAAGGTCTTTGCTAGCATGCCTGTCTTGCACTCAGTTACATTCAGGAGTCATAGCTGGTTCACTCTACAAAGGGCAACAACTGATGGTTACTGTCTATTAGTAACAGATAGTTATTATAACTATAGGTATTACACCACACAAATGCACAAAACTGAGTTAGAATTAAAGCAAATAAAAGAATAGTCACCTTGTCATGAGAAAGCTACTGCTCATAAGCTAGTTCCAGAAGACCACATTCCAGTAGATCAAGACAAGTCCTGAGGCCTTCAGTGCTAAGTTAATACACAGCCTTTTTCCTGTTAATAGAAAAGGCAAGAGCATACTTCCTGAGACTCAGGGCTGCACTTTCTCAATGGTAGAGATGTGAGATGTTAATTCAAGTAAGTGGTCTTGCCTTTTTTTTTTTTTTTTTTTTTCTCATAGGGAACCAAGAGATTCAAATATCTTCAGTTACAATAAGGACTGAAAAGAACTGTTTCAAAGGGAACTGATCGTACTTTTTTTTTTTTATTTTTATTTTTTTTCCCTGAAATAAGGTGAATATGTTGGTTTGTATTTTCTGTAAAACTCAGTTCTGCTATTGATAGTGTGCTTCGTTCACCCTTACCAAATAAACTTGCTAGAGAATTCATATCAAAAGCACTTAATTTAATGCAACTTGCAATACATACAAGGCAATTTGAGCTGAAACAAATCTTTTGATTCTCAAAGACTCATGAATTTAAAACTAAGTTTTAAGTTGCTTAGAAGATCTTAGAAGACTAAGTAAAAATTATGAGAATTGCCTTCTTGGATATTGCTGCCTAAATGAACACTAAGTGACACTTTGAGAATTCATATTTCTGTTTTGATTTCATTAAATGTTAGTTTTATATCTACTTTTTACATTTTCTACTTTTTTCATTGCTGTAAAGATGCAACAAACACTTCTGCTCCCCTTGGACCATTTCAGCAGTGTAATTTACTGCTTTTGTATCTTAATCAAAAATGAAATATAATTTATTTCTAACTAATTTTGTGTGAATATGTCTACAATGGCAAAATTAAAATATAAAAGTCATGTTCCTTTTTACAGGTCCAAGTTCTTATGTTTTATTTTTAGAATTTGCTTTTGAACTGTATGTTTGAATAAACAACTCTCGAACCTGAAAGGATACTTCTGTATCATAACATTAAAGTTTTGAGCTTTATAAATTATCTCCAGAGGTAAAAAAGCCAGTATGAACATAGCTCTCCTTTATAGATTTTTCATGTCCTCTCTTTTTGGCATATTGCTGCTTCCAATTTGGAATGGGATGCATAGTCTTCTACTTTAATTTCTAAATTTCTCCATATATTTAATCCATAAATATTTACTTGTATTTCTTATGTTTCATTTTTCAAAATGAAAATATAAAAAGTATATATATATATAAAGAAAACCTACTATCTTTATTATTTGTGAGAATTTAATAGAATTAATAGTAATTTATTGCCCTTAAAATAAATAATATAAATAAATGGCAGACGAATGGAAATTTACCTTACTGGTATACATATTTAATAACGTGTTCCATTTTTACGTACAACTAAAGAAGAGAGTAGAAGTCTGAGGAATTTTATGTTGGAGGAACTAAAGCTGTTTTGCTATCAAAGTCCATTCAATGTCTTTATACCTCAGAGAAAAATGTAGTTAATAAACAGATATCTTTCCCCATGGACTTCAGTCTTAAATGAAGTAGTTCATGTTTTTTATCCTGTCAACATATCTCTAATATACACAGAACTGTCCTAAAAATATATTTTATGGTGTTTCTAAGTTACATGCTCTTTCTGACCCTTGGCTGAAACATGAACAAAATCATACAACATTCTGCCCCATCAGACAATTCTCTGCGTTACAGGTATTGTTTTACTGAGTTATGGATTTTGAGGATTAAAGTACACTGAAAGTTGCTTCTTGTCAGGAGAATAACATTTAAGGTCATTGGTCTCTATGGACATTACCTCACAGTAAGACAAGCAATTTACTTAAATTACTTTTCATCTTTTCATACCACTTTTGTTCATATTGTAAAATTAAAAGCAAGTAAAGGGAATGCTTTGCAGGAAGTCTTATTAAATTTGTTCGTCTGGAATCTAGAGCAACTGGTTAACCAGTGTTAACCAATACCAACTGTAACAGAAAGGAGAGCTGTCTAATTACTGTTCTGCATGTTCTTCAAAGATCTCATCTAAGATTTAATGTGATAATGCATCATTACAATACCATGGCAAGTTAGATACAGTCTAATGTTTACCGTTTCCACACAGGCATTACTTCAGGAAAAAATTCCCCCAGAGGTAACAAAATTAATTTAAATATAATGCTCAATTCTTAAAGAACAGTCAAAGAATTATGTGGAATTATATGAAGTGACTAAACATCAGTGACTAAACATCCTACAAAGAGGTCTGTCTGAATCAGTGATAATTCAAAGATCATCAGAATAACAGGCTGATATTTTTCATGTAAAAAAACTTTTATTTTGTTCTCTTCAAAACAAAACATCCAGTTTTACTTCAAAGATATCTTTGCATTTGAAAATTTAAGCTGATTATATTTTAACAATCAAATGTAAATAACTAAACCTGAAACAAAATTTTTAAACAATATCTGAAGAAACACCTCAATGACTTTTTTTACTCTTAATTGACTTCTCATATAGACTCCAAATGAGAAAAGATTTACATATCTTGAAAATTTTGCTAGTTAGCAATAGTGTTTCCACCCCAACTGCCTACTCATTACTCTATGCAATTATTCTATGCCAAGATGACTTTCGCAACCAGGAATAAGCTCTGAGTATTTTGCATCCACTATAAGATTGCCTTTCTTCTAGAAAAGTTTGATAGCACAGTAAATTAGCAAGGCTTGGTTTCACAGGGTATTATTTTAAAACAGCAAGATAATGAGAGATTACGTTTATTACAAAATTCTGTATATATACTCCCTGCAAGAGTTAGGATGAAAACAGGTCTTCTCCTTCTAAAGTCAGTCACAAGATGCTCTACAGCTGGATATGAGAAAAACAGCAATGCTGTTAAAATATTTTTTCTTACAGCTTAAGGTGTCTAAATATATTTTTATTGACAGTATTCTGACTAGAAATCTTCTGTTATGCAAAATATTTCCCATTTTGCTAAGAGTGTGGTACATAAGAAAAAGAAAGAAAGAAAAGAAAAAAAAAAACAACAACTCAGAAAGTTAAGATCATGAAGCAGCTAGATTTATCTGAAGATACCACAGAAACATTTCATTTGCTAATTGTGAAGGATTTAATGGTTTCCCATGACCTGGTCAAATGATGGGACATCATTATCCACAAAAGGTCACAGACAATTTTTCTGAATTGTAAAACATGAAAATACTGTGATGACAGGGGATGTAATTTTCCTGCTATAATTTTTGAACGCCAGATGCTAAGAGCTATTTGTTTTGCAATTCACAATAGCTGCTTTCAATGCAGTACCACAAAACTGATCTTAACTATACAAACTAACATGAACACTGAAAATGTAGGTGTTTACTTGACTCTAAAGTGGGATAAACTATCAATTAAATGTTAATTATCTTGTACAGCTACATGTGACTCAAAAAATGATATAGTGTACTAAATACCTGCTGAACTATTCTGTCTAGATCTGACCTTAACTTGTAATGAAATTCTAATTAACATACAGCATAACAAGTATACCTGTGCAACGGAATATTCATCCATATTCTATTTAAATAACCTTTGAATTCCTTAATAGATCTTCTCAATGTTGAGTCATTCTAACTAATAGATCTATAAACTTACAGAGCTGAAACAAGCGCTGTTAAAATAAGAATTTGAACAGCAATGATTAATGACATGGCCAGGAAATGCATTTCAGAAGAGTTATATTAATTAAACAATTACAGCCATTTCTGTAACAAGTCTAAACCAATAGATGAGTCAGTGATATAGCTTACTTTTCAATTACCTTGACTATTAATGCCTGCCATTGAAGACCCTTTTTGTCCCTTTAGACAGCTTAGAAAGGTACAAGCTAACTTATATATGCTAACGTGTTTTAGACCTTTAAGCACTCTAGGTGTAATTGCATTATGTTATCCTCAGTGGTGAGGAATCACCTCATACAAGGTGCAAAGAGACTGATTTTGTGACACTGATGATGAAACACTGAAATTAGGAAGAGTTTTCCAGCAACAATAATGAGCTTGCTTATCTTCTAGGTCCTTGATTCTCTAAAACCATGCACTTCCTTTTGCTTTTGTTTTATATTTGTCCAAAACTTGTAAAAATGATGATTGTAGGGTTTCCTGTTTAATTAGATTGTTTAGGATCTAAGGAAATGTAGATTATTGCTGCTCTGATGCATCTGATATGTTATTACATTTCTTGTAGTAACAGAAGTCTGTTCAGTTTTATCAAATTTCTTCCCCTGACACAACTCCATGCCATTTCCCCAGGTCCTGTTGCTGCCACCATAGAGAGGGGATCAGTGCCTGACCCCCGACTCCCTTTGCGAGGAAGCTGCAGGCTACCATGAGGCCTCTCAGTCTCCCCTCAGTCTCCTCTTCTTTAGACTAAACAAACTGTGTGAATTCAGCCACTTCTCATACATCTTCCCAGACCCATACATCTCCAGACCCTTCACCATCTTTGTCTCCCTCCTTTGAGTACTCCCTCATAGTTTTATGTCCTTCATATACTGTAGCATCCCAAATCACATACAGTACTTGAGGTGAGGCCTTACCGGAGTAGAGTAGGGTGGTACTATCACTTCCCTCAGTTGCCTAGCAATGCTGTGCTTGGTGAAGCCCAAGGTACAGTTGGCCCTCCTGGCTGCCAGGGTACACTGTTGACTCATATCCAACTTGCCATTGACCAACCCCACAGATCCCTTTCTATGCAGCTGCTCTCCAGCCTCTTGTCCCCCAGTCTGTGCATATATCCAGGGTTACCCTGTCCCAGGTGCAGAATCAACTACTTGCTCCTCTTAAACTTCATGTGGTTGGTTATTGTCTAGACCTCTAATTTGTCAAGATCTATTGAAAACTTTTCAAATACTCCTGTATGTGACTGGAGTAATTTAAAACATTCAGAGCCATCCAGGAAGTTTTCAGATAGATTTCTGGTTTCCATCTATAATTTACCAACTGTCAGCTGATTGTGGATAATGTGTGCATCTACTGTTTTCTTCTAATGTGAATCAGAATAGGTTCCTTTAAAGTTGTCATGACTTAAGGGAAGATATTTCATCCATTATAAGAATTGAAAAGGAACACTCATTTATTCAGACAGTGCACTTTATCAGAGAATGTTGAAATTTCCCACTAAACAAGATGACATAAACAAATCAAATACAATGAAAAATCACCATTTGAACCTATCTTTCTTCAACTTAATACAGTACAGCACATGGGTATTCGTAATACATCTTAATGGAAATAAACATTCTCAAACAGTGTTTCTCATCTGTTTTTTTCTCTCTTTTTTTTCCTTTTCCTTTTCATTTTCCTTTTCTTTTCCCTTTTCCTTTTCTTTTCCCTTTTCCTTTTCCTTTTCTTTTCTCTTTCTTTCTCCTTCTTCTCTTTCTCTTTTTCTTTGTCTCCTCCTATTCCTCTTCCTCTTCCTCTTCCTCTTCCTCTTTCTCTTTCTCTTTCTCTTTCTCTTTCTCTTTCTCTTTCTCTTTCTCTTTTTTTTGTCTTTTTTTTCTTTATTTTTGTTTTTGTTTTTTTCCCTTTTTTTCTTTTTATTTTTCCCAGTTAATGATTTTTTTCTACAGCCATCATCTAGACAAAAGTTAGACCATGCAGATACCAAATGCAAATATTCTCTGCTGTCAAGACATACTATATTTCATGTAATCTAAATAATTTTGGCTAAAAAGGATAATGCAGCATAAGTATAATGCATTTCTTATAACCCAAATCTGTAAATAAAGATTTTGTTTAGAAAGTAGAAATTCCAGTTTCTACTTGGCTCTACTAATTAATTTCATTCCAGATGACTGAAATGTGTTTTTCTTGCAGGTACTTCATTCAGTAGAAGAGGCTTGGATGAAGTGCCTTAAATATAACCATTTATTCTGGGTTTAGGAAAAAAGTTAACAAGTGAGCTTCAAAGTAATCCTTGCCATTCCTTGGAGAACAAGTGAGTTTCCCCTTTCAAGAAACTTATCTGGTTTCCATATATTTTCTTTGTGAATATACTGTATTTTCAAAGAGTTGCTTGTTTATTCATCAATGCAACTACCACTCAAATGAGGGGAGGATTTATTTAAACCCTGAACAATGCTTTGCCAAATTAAATGTATGAATTTTGAGAATATTCTCCTTAAAATACACTTTCAGGCAGAAATGTTTATTACTTTAGCTGATGGCAAAGAAACTTAGAATTGCAAATGAGGCAAAAACTAACTAAAGGCTGTTTTTTGAAGACAAAATGCAAAAAGAAACTATTTTTATTCGAGGAAAATAGAGATAATCTGAAAAGAAGTTATGCTTTACATAAATGTTAGGTGCATATAAAATGTATACTTTTTCTATCATACTCAGTGTCATTGCTGACACTTATTTTTCCAGTTTGGAACATCAGTATTGCTGATTCCTTTGAAACTGATGAAGCCTGCTGTTTTTCCCATTTTTATGTACCAATCTATGCAGTAATCACTGTGTTTCAGAGAGGGAATAAGCTAATATGAAATTAGAGCACTCTATTAGGAACTTACTTTGGTACAGTGAGAGGATCCTTCATGCTGCTTCATTGGGCATATGTAAAGGTTAAAAAAAAATAAAAATACATTGTTTCCCATAATTTATCAATATATACCTTTTTCTATGCATTCTGCATTCATGAACTCTAAGGGCAGGTGTTTAAGTAGGGAAAGCATTTTTGAAGAAGTTTTCTTCCACGTATTAGAATTATGCCTGTACTATTGTCAATTTCATATGGATTATTAAAGATGTGCATGACCACCCACAAGCAAATATGTTTTCTGAAGGAACCTTACTAATAAAAGATGTGAAGTTGTCAGTAACCATCTTGCAGAAGAAGGGTGATTTTGATTCTCATCGTTACTAGGACAAAGATTCCAGGAGTACGCTCCATTTCAAAGTCTGTGTATTTTGCTTTGCACCGATGTTGTCTAAACACAGAAATATTTTGCTGGTTGGACACCCTAGCTCTAACAGTCAGATTGCTGATTTCACGCTGCTGGGACCTTGCAGGTAACATACTTCAAAGAATCATAGAATCATAGAATATCCTGAGTTGGAAGGGACCCTTAAGGATCATCAAGTCCAACTCTTGACACCGCACAGGTCTACCCAAAAGTTCAGACCATGTGACTAAGTGCACAGTCCAATCTCTTCTTAAATTCAGACAGGCTCGGTGCAGTGACAACTTCCCTGGGGAGCCTGTTCCAGTGTGCAACCACCCTCTCTGTGAAGAACCCCCTCCTGATGTCAAGCCTAAATTTCCCCTGCCTCAGCTTAACCCTGTTCCCACGGGTCCTGTCACTGGTGTTAATGGAGAAAAGGTCTCCTGTCTCTCGACACCCCCTTACGAGGAAGTTGTAGACTGTGATGAGGTCTCCTCAGCCTCCTCTTCTCCAGGCTGAACAGGCCCAGTGACCTCAGCCGTTCTTCGTACGTCTTCCCCTCCAGGCCTATCACCATCTTCGTAGCCCTCCTCTGGACACTCTCCAACAGTTTCATGTCCTTTTTATACTGTGGTGCTTACAGTATAAATACTGTGATATGATACTTCATTTGGAAGTATCATATCTCCCACCATTAGGACAAAGTGCTCTGTGTATAAGCTGTTTTCTATATACTGTGTGTATAATGCAGAAGGAGCTCAAAGGATTTGAGAACCAGGGAAAATTCAGAAGACTTCCTGCTTACCCCTTTTCTCTGTGAGTTATTGCAATCGGCTTTTTGCTTGCAGTGTTAGTCCTGCACTTTCTAAGACATTTAGCATTCCTTAAGCAATACACTGTCAAGGAATTCAGGAACTATAGATTCTGTTTTATTCAGACTTTATTGATTGGTACTGAAACACTTTACTTTTGATTGCAGCATGAATTACAATGCTTAATTTATCCGAAGAGTGGAGTGGTCTTGTGAGCTAAGCAGAAAAGTGTTATTTTCCATTTTACAGATGGGAACTGAGTTGGAGTAAATATGAAGCACAGCTCTTCAAATATACTTGGGGGAATGCATCCAACATGTTGCAGATCAATCCTAGGCCGCCACCTTAGGCCAACAGCATCTTGGTCTCATGCAACATCAAATTTTTTGCTAGATGGTATTTGCAGAAATCACTGAATATCTATCCATGTGAAATGGCACAGAAGTCTGTCAGGATATCTTTTGTTTATTATAGAAATGGACAAAGAAATAGTGAAAGTTCCTTCTCCAAATCAAACATAGCTTGCCTTTGAATGTGAATCCCGTGTATCATAGCCATTATAGCTGTTTAGGGAATAGCACACCTGCTCCGGCTTCACACATGGTAAAAACAAGTTCAGAAAACCAGAATGTTACACAGATGGAGGCTCCTGGCTGGCCATAACGAGATGTATTCCTTTCCCCAGTCAGTCTCTTAAATCTGCCCAACTCTTTTTGTAATGAAAACTTCCCTAATACAGTTTCCTATCAGCCTGAAGGGTATACTTCCCTTTGGTGGAGAATTAACTATGAATTATGGGGAACCTGGTCACTCAATTCAGGACGGAGGGTTCCAGTTGCGCTTTTCCCTTCTGCCTGCCCTCTCCCTGATCACTTGTCAGCAACAGAAACAACAATAAATGCTTTCTCAATCTGAAACTTTTATACAGTAGATACAAATGATGCATTTATTTTTACCACACAACATGATGGGAAGTGAGAAAGGTGGTAAGGAGAAACAGAAGACTTGTGCATTCAGAATTAAAATCAGATAGTCTTTCTGAGATATATCATGAGGCATGTAATACAGGTTAGCGAGTTATAGAAAATTTTAGTTCTCCATATTTTTAATGTCTGTGTTTGCAGAGAACCCTGAAAGAGAGCTGCCAAGGCCCTTGTAAGACCATTAGACCTTCTAAATAGCCAAAATTATGTAAAGCGTAAAAGACAAATTGGTGTTAGAAAAAGACCAGAACAAAACTATAGGGTTAACTTAAGGTAAATTTAAGGTAAATAGAATTCACTAATTGTATTCAGAAATTAGCCAAATACCAGTTCACAAAATAATATATTTACTCTCTTTCAATTGTAGATGTTGTAATGACTACATTCACTGAAATAAGCAGAACTTCAGCTTCTCTGATCAGTTTTCACTTGCTAACATTTTAAGAACCTAAAATTTCTCTTGATTTGTTAAATTAAATATTATGTCACTTTGGGAAAAAAGCAATATGGTAACAAACTTATCTGAAGAACTGTGTATTCAGAAATATTTATCATTTTAAGTGTTATGATTTAAAAGCAAAATAAACAGTTTGTATGCATAATAGAGTAAATAGACCTTATTTGCTCTAAGCAACATATTGACATCTTAAAATCTGTTGTTCAGTTCTAAATGTAATGTCATTCCTAACACTTGCTCCAACAGATTATTATTTCCTCAGTGATAACAATTTTCATCATTTATTGTACTTCTCAGATATCTACCATGAGCTTATCTGATCTAGAAGAAGCTTCTTCACGTCTTGCAATCAGCACTCTAAAGCACTGACTTTGAATGACATTTTCTTCAGCTCCTTTCAGAGATGACAAACACTGGCACTATTAGATGAAGCCTTAGTATGTTGCTTAAGAGTAAGTCTTGGGACTATAGGTCATTCAGCAATTCTGCTGTTACAAATTATGATATCTCTTGTATTAGACGATTTCCTTACTTGTCAGAAATTATTCTTGTCACTGGGCTAAGATGCAGTTTGGAATGAAAGTGATAGTGTAACATATGGCCTTTGCTGTAGGATGGCAGACACATATTCACTCACTCAGAGGCTATTAATCAGCTCTTGATGCAGTGCCCTTAACTCAGTAACCTCACTTTTGTATTTTGCAGTAGAGAAACCACTCAACCAAAGTATTTAAAGAAACCTCTGCTTTGTATTTCAAATTTTAGGAATGCAAACTATCCTAAAATTTCTAATTTCAGTTTCTTATTGGGTGCTAAGCATCATCTAGTGCCACAACAATAATTTTCTACAGCAAAAAGTTACAATATCATGGTTGACTAATTTGTAATAATAACTGATTTGGTATTAACAAAACTTGTAAAACCTGTTTTTATTGATATATTCTGCATAAGGAAAAGGAATCAACAGCACGCAGTAATTTTTCCCTTCAGCTGGTTATTTCTCTTTTTAGTTATTTGGTCAGTATAATTTATTATAGATCTTAGGCATTTCTGTAGATGAAACTATTCCTTGGACAGAGATATTATATGTGGGCATGTCAAATAAATACATATTACAAATGTATTTAAAAGATATAAATTATCCTAAACTAATATTTTTACTCTGTTTGTCTAAAAAATAAATCCATAGGCATTTGAGTTTTCAGGAAGAAAAAGAACTAAAGCTAATGATGAGATTTACTGTGCCTATAATCAAAGAAGAAAAACACATTTTCCAATTAAGATATAAATATTTTTGCCTGACATTTTGCAGTTCAATTAAAATTTTAATCAAATCAAATTGAATCCTATGGAAGGATATATATTCAGACAATCACAGTATGATAGACAGATTTCTTTCACTACTTTAAAACAAGCCTTGGGACTTTAGGTCATTCAGCAATTCTGCTGTTACAAATTAAAATTAAAAAACAACAATCATCTGATAGCCCTTCATCTTACAGAAGAGGCCTGCTTTAAGGGATGTAAAAAATAGTTTATTCTCATTTAAAGATTATTTTTTTAAAAAACTTTTATAACGTCGGCAGCGTCTGTGTTTAATTTGGTACAGCACCAGACTTTATCTACAAGATATAAAGTATGTAAAGGAACAGAAAAATGTGCTCATATTTGGTTTCATTTTGGTCATACAGTCAACCTATATGTATGATACCTGGATAACTGGCTGGTATATAGAGTTATACTTTTGTTTTCTATTGGATTAGGTACTTCAAGAATAAGAGGTATTCATCTTTTCTAGTTTATTTGTCTAAGGAAATATTTTGTTTTCCTTTTTCATTTTCATTAAGAAGAAAAAAGCCAGTAGCTTAATTTTTATGCCTCCAGCAAGAATCCTCTTCCCTGAAGATAAACATGCACATATTTCTTTACAAGACTGACACCTGTATAAGAACAAATTAATTTAGGATTGTATATGAGAAAACATAAATATATTTTTCACTACTCTACAGAAAATACTTGTCATAACCTTAAAGGCTGTCCTGCGTAACACAGCACTCATTTTTAAATGACTTTCTAGAAGCCAGCCTCAGCTAGAAACATAATTTGGTCTATGAAGTTACTTACCTTCAATTGTTTCTGTTACCAATTACATAGAGTAATATAGTCCCTATTTCACACATTTATTATCATCAGTGTTGAGAGCTGATGGTCTGAAAAAAAAAAGAAAATCTACCATAAGTGGTGTTGAGGAAAATAATTTGGACCTGGAACTTGACCCAGGGAACCCCTGTTAAACTGTCTCTGATTTAGATACCACTGTTGGCAGCCCCTAAGGTTTAGCAAGGACTGGTATCAGAGAAGGCTGTAAAATTTTTTATGTCTGATGATAGGTTGTGGTCCATGAAGGCAGAGCAGGAAAGCTCCTGTACTGGCCGGTTCACTGGGGATGGACAGATGTAAAAAGTGAACTGACTGCTAGAATGAAACGTAGGGAAGATTCAGATGTACAAGAGTGGAATGGAGAAGGTACACAGATCAGGAGCAGTTAGTGTATAACATATGTCAGCGAGTCCATTCAGTTATTTTCTATTGGAGATCCTAGGTCCTATGATGGACACAACACCTTCCAGCAACCATGGGCTCCTCCTGATTTGATTGTTCAGAAAATTGGTATTCACTTTGCTTGCAAGTAGCAAATGTTTGCTTGAAGCCTTGTTAGTAGGATCCATAAGCGCAGGCCACGTGTCTGGATTCTTGGTACATGGAACAAAGTCATCACTTAATGAAATGTCTGAAAGCCAGAGCCAGGAGAGAAGGAAGGGTATACCAGATGCTGCATCTATGCATAGCTGGGAGTGATGCAGCAGGACATACTGAGGAGAGGATGTCATTTAACACTCATCTCACAGAAATATGGTTAACTGTTAGGAAGTAGCTGATAGCTGTTGATGCCATCAGGTCTGGAACAGGCAACAGCATAACGATACCAGGATGCTAGCTCCTTCTGTCTGAGGGTTAATTAGCAAGTCCTTGCACCCTTTCTTTCTTGGCAGCATTCTCCTCCCAAATCTATCCCAAGTCCCAAACCATCTCTAATTACTTCTTCTCTATTGGTACCATCTATACCCAGATACGGCATCAATGTGTATCAGCCATATATAACTGGTATAACTGCTACAGCTACATAGGTGTTGTTGGCCTTGGAATATTGTATAGGAATATTCCTTGGAATATTATTCTATCCTCTCAGTATACAGAAGTTTTGCCTGAAGACAGGCAAATGTGTAAGATCCATCTTCTTTGATCATGCTTTCACTAAAAAACGATATGATATTCTGCTGTCCTCTCTTTTCTGTTGGATCACTTGACTTTTTATAAACAGTATTTAAATCTTCATTTGTGACTCTCCATGGAGTGTGCTGTGATTAGTCAGACAGTTTTTTGTTTTGTTTTGTTTAGTTTTTTTAATGGACTAATAGGGCCAATTACATGTACCAATGTAAATACATTCAGCAAGTATGACAAGGATTTTAGCAGTAAAGATATTTTGCAGTCAGAGCAAGTTATATTTCTCATTATTGGGGGTTTATATGGTTAAAAGCTACAGCACAGAAAGAGCTTGCACTGGATTAAAGATGAAAAGACATGTTGTTGAAGATATTGTTGAAGAATACTTATAGAACTTTATACATTTTCAAACTCAACTTTTTTTCTTCTTCCTCTTTAATGTTTCACTATAAGACCCTCAGATGACAGTAATTATACTTCTCAGGTTAAGTAATCTCAGAGACTTCAGTAGCATAAGCCAAATGACCATAGGATTTGACCTAAGCTTAATCAACTCTATTGTCAAGTTGCTACAGCTTAATACACAATGAACTGTAAACACTATGTACTTTCCTTTGTTGAGTTATGAGTTGATACATAATTTACATGTTTTAATATGTAAATCATACATATGAACAGTATTTTATCTTTTTAGTGATATTGTGTTTTGGTAGGAAGGTTTAGAATGCAGCAATTCTTTGCATAACTTTTTGAAGGAAAGAAATACTAAAGAGGTCTTATAGAAAGCTTTAAAAAAATCTATTGCATATTTCTTTTGTGTTTTTTTTTTTTTTTTCCTTTATTCTTTATTTCTAAGCCATTTTTTTTTCCTACACTGTTCACAGCTTTCTGAGTTTCATTTTTCAATTCTTTACTATTATATTCTACTCACAAGATATCATTTATGATGAAATAAAGGGAAGAACAGTATCTCTTTAAATTAAATCTTGACATGAAATCATATTACAGAACTGACTTAAATCCAGTGTATTGGGGATATAGGACTAGAAAATATTCCTTAAACAACTTCATTGTTTCCTGCTTCACCTCTGCCACTTCATTTATGACTTTATCTATTTGAATGTATATTATTATATAAACATTATTCTTTATATATTTCTAGTATGCATCACAAGTGAGAATGCTGTTCTCATCCTGACAATAAAATATGAACATTGGTCTAGCGAAGGCGAGAGTTAATTGCATTAACTCACTAGAATTGTAGGGAAAAGCAATGACAGGTACAGAATTAAAAACAAAATGTAGCAATATTTGAAAAGTATCATGATTTAAAATGTGAAAAGCGTTTGAAATGATTGAATGTGTGAATCTTTATAGTGAAAAGACCAGAAGAGAAATACAGATACGATGCATATCAACTAACATACTATTTGCTCAAACTTCTGTAGAAAAAGAAGTCTAAAAACTGTAGACTAGATGGCCCTTTGTTTTTTACCTTCAACATACTGCATGAAAATTAAATATTTCTGAAAGGAAGCAATTTTATATAAAAACTGTGGCATCTCTAGGTTCACGTAATGAATAAATAAAAATAAAAAATACAAAATCACATTAAAGCCTGAGTTTCCGTAAAGACAAAAAAAATGTTTTCTAAATATTGTAATGAGTTGGAGCTTATATTTCAGGTGCTCAAAACCACAGTTCTTTTGCATCTACTGTGCTTTTTTTGTAAAGTTGACATACATTTATCTGATAAACTTATTCCGTATTTTTGATGCCTGTTATGCCTTACCTTTTCTTGTATGAATTTTAGAGTAAATCTGTAATCTCTGTGACAAAAATAGAACACTAATCAAATACATATATAAACAATGTTCACTTATTTGCTGTATTTCATTTATAAATACAAAATAAGACAATAATTCATCTCCCTTTTTAATATATTATATTACAGTTTGTTTTTTGCTTTTTTTTTTTTTTTCTTTCCTTTTCTTCTTTGGGTCCCACAGAAATCATATGCTGCCTCTTTACTGGATAAAGTGTGCTTGACTTTGACTTTTCAAGGTACGTAATGATAAATATGTGTATCTGTAGAAAGAACTAAACTATAGCTGTTTTTTTTGGCTGTCTTATTTGTTTAGCTGTGTTTAGCTCCTGACTAACCTATCAGAAAACAAAACAAAACAAAACAAAACAAAAAAACCTTCACAGTAACAATAGATATAAACAGACATGATTTATCTTCCTACTGATATTTACACAGTGAAGGTATTTTTATAGAAGATTGTGTGAGAAAGATGACACTTCAAGAAAATCAATCACATTACTGTAAGAAATATGATCTCTCAAATTCTTGCAATAAAGTCTCATTGGGAGACTTTGCTTTCATACTACAAATTTTCAAGTTTAGGTAATGATTGTTACTGAAGTAAGTAATTACAGTTCAGAAGATGACGTCTATTTAAACTTGTGCCTATTCCCTCGTGTGCCACCAGGCACTACCAAGAAGACTTTGGCTCCATCTTCTTTACTCCCTCCTTTTAAGCATCTGTGCACATTGAAAAGAGCCCACCTGAGCCTTTTCTTCTCCTGGCTTATGCATCTCCTCCAAGCTCCAGAACTTCATGTTCTAGGAGATAGTATGAAAAGCAGGATAAATACTGCTCTTCTCTCATCCGCTAGCCAGTCATCTCATCAGAGGTTATATCTGCACATTTCAGTAATATTAATTACTTTATGTTGACTATCTAGATGATAAAAATGATAAGAAATGTGAGAGAGGGCAGCAAGGCTAAATCTGAAATAAATCTGCTAAATCATTCAGCTTCTGGCATCTTTTTCTTATCCTCCACCAATCTCATATTCTGTCTTCAGTTTTCAGACGCAAATCATAACACCCTGAGTCAAACGAAATCAAATAAAACAGGTAATGCTAACTCACTATACTGAATACAGGGATATGACAACAAGATGGCTTCATCATTTGAACAGGTGACTCTTTTTGTATTTCTTAGTGCTTAACAAACCATGAAATAGAGAAATCTATATTGTTAAAAATTATTTTCTAAGATATAATGTGAAGATGCAGAGTTTAACACAGCTTGATACATGCAGGTTATGAAACATATATGCAAATTATTATTTTCTTTCATTCTGGAAAGAAGAATGTCAAGTGGAAATGTTATTTCATAGTTATTTATTTTTTAGAAAAAGAGACATTTTGAAAATTAATGACTAAACGCAGAATAGGATTTAACTACCATTGATAAAATAGAAATCTTTCTGTATAACTTAGAGTTTGATGATTAGACACTTGCTGGCCTGGAGGAGCCTCAGATTCAAATTTTAGTATTATCTTGTTCAGAAATGTGACCGAACTGCAGACTCTCAGCTTGATAAAGAGTAACCAAATCAGTAGCTGTTGAGGCTGTAATAATCTAGGGTTTTCCTTTCCAGCAAGGCCTACCCCCTAGGTGTGTTTCTCAAACACAGGCAATACCACCAACCTGCAGACGGTTATTATTACATGCTATCTAAGCCAATAAGTAGTCATTTGTAAATATATATATATATATATAATAAAAACGGAAGAGCTACATCAGGAGAGACAGAGAATATTTTCCTTTAAATTTAGAAGCCACAGCCTGACGGCAGAGCTGCTGAGAGGTATTTTCATGTAACCTGGTGTAATGGAGATGCGAAGAAAACAGACACATTTTATGATAATCACCCTTTCTGCTGTTATCTCTTCCACTTGGCATTCAGCTACAGGATGCTAATCTGTTTTATATTATGCCAGTACTTAGCTGGTACTTAGCTGAAAGTGGCTCGTATGATCTGAAGTTTCCTTTAAGATAAACTGTTATGTAGCAAAAACAGAGGCCCATGACACCTGTATAATTAATACTAGCTTGCCTTGAACGTGTATGCAGCCTGTGTAACCAGGAGCAGCATGCAAGAATTGTGTAAGGCTCCAGTGGCACTGCCACTTAGAGCAGCTTTGCACAAGCAAGGCAGCAGCGAGATGGCCACGGGCAGCGATGGGCGCACCACAGCCGGGAGGCGTTTAGGGGGACCGGGCCACCAGGCAGAGGGCGCCTCCAATACAGCAGACTGGCAAGACAAAAGAGCTGGAGACAAGGAGCACCGGGGGCAGGGCAGGGGCCCAGAGCTAGAAGCAGGAGGCCTGAGGCAGGAACAGCAGGGAAGGAAGACCGCCAGCGCGCCTGGGCTCTCTGCTCACCTCTCTGCCCTCCAGGCTCCCATCTCATCAGCCCTTACCTACCCGGTATGCACAAGCGTGTCTGTACATGTGTATGTATTCACCCCTCGAAATTTTAAGAGGCTTCATTCACCCTGCTGTGTTTGGGTTTGTTCCTGCTTTTGGGAAAGTTTCTGATCCCCTCCCTTTCCTCTGTCTAATAACATGCACTGTGCTACATATCCACACCTGGCAGATTATGTGTATGATTATATCTTGGATGAAGAAGGTAATTTTCTGCTGAAATACTGGAGTTACACTGGGCAAACACCCAGAATGAATATGGACCTTAATGTTGTTTAACGTTTTCCTTCTATTATATTTGATCTCCTTTGAAGAGTCATGGTAAAATCAATACAACTGAAGAATGTGAACTGAGTAGCTTGCATACTATTATGAAAATTGTTCATGCTGATCTATCTGTTAAAAATAAAACTACAGCCATCATCAAAACAGTAAACTTTAGTATCTCAAAATGTAATTGTCAGCTTGGAGTAATTGCACTTTTATACTGTGCAGCTATATAATGAATTTGTTCCCTTTAGGTACAATATGCCCAAGAGCATTTTCCAATGCAATAACTGAAGAACATCCCTTCTATTTTGGTGTAAAGAAAACTGGGAATATTGAATGACTAGCTAATGAAAAATTACAGATCCATGCCAGCAACATAATGTATCAGTCGTTAGAAAGCTATGCTGTGTATTGTGCCAACAGAAGCTTTATAGAATAAAATTGAGTTCACAGAATCCATATGAGGAATTTTAAAGTTGCAAATATTGATTGATATGCTTTCGATGGTCTCCAAGGTCCTTATTTTTTCCCCAGTGTGCACTAGGAGAACACAAATTCAGTTACAGTGAATTAAATCTGAGTGCTAGGGCATGATATTTAGGTGCAGAATATCTGCAGAATTGCTGTCAGAGTATTTTTTCCACTATATTGTTCATTTTCATTTCATTTTTTTCTTTTACCATCTGTATAGACCTAATTTCAAATGAAAAATCAAACAAAAAAAGTGTTCACAGTTCTATCAGGAAAAAAAGCAAATAAAAAATAATTGAATGGCGGTGACACAGAGTATAGGCAGTGCAGCACGCACTCTTTGACTGCAGTTCTGTGGAGGAGCTATTCAAAGTGCAAATTACATGGTTACAATGGTGTCAGTGAGTGTGGGTGTTAGCTTGTGTAACTGCCTATCTAGGGTGCACAAGGACAAGCCAGTAACAAGAAAAGCAGTCTACAAAAAGGTTGCATTGTCTACACCATGCCTTTATGCCAGGGCTGAACTCAACCATTAATACCAGATATTGCTGTGTAATCCACCTTCTACAGCCTTCTGTGTTTAGTTTATAGAGTTCATCTCGTAGTTCAAGGAATAAATCTGGATGAAAGGAATCTGCTTTTCCTTAGATTTCAAAGTCTTTTCAGTTCTTTTGAGTTTTAAATGCATGGATAGCAAGTTCTCAGTTTCTAAGGATGTATTTTCTCAATAGTTACTGGTACAATTCCCAATGTGCAGCAGGCAAAACCAGGCTGTGAAAATTCCTCTCTTTATATAAACACACACACACATATATATGCATGTAGATGTTATTTATTCAAGCAGTACAGTGTCATAAGACACCAGTAAGTTAATGAAAGGTAAAAGCAAGGACTTCAGTGACACTGAGTATAAAATATAAAATTTTTGTAAAAGAAATGTTAAAAAAAATGTATTCTAGCATGTCTGTCCTGTTTATTCTTGGATAGTTTAGTTATTCCAAACAGACATCAGTGGTTCAGTGCTGAATTTATCTAATGCCTGATACAAAATTTATTTGCTGGACCCTCTAATAATAATAATAAGCATTATTATTATTATTTAACATATTTGTTCTTTTATTTGTTGTTGCATGAACATGAACCTAGCTGAGGGGTTTATCTTTATGCAAGCCATTGTATCCTTTTTTCCTTTTTAAAACAGCACCTCCCACCACCCCAGTATTTTGCTACTTGCTGAAAAGTTGGGATTAGTGTTGTGTAATGGTTTGACTCATATTCCTCTGTGAATTATAGACTGCAATGGATGTTACCACTACAAGACTCACAGCTCTGAATTTTTTATGGAGAGCCTAAATTGTTGAAAAATTCCTCAGTATGTTTTTTTTTTGTTTGTTTGTTTCATTGTTTTCTAAAAATGTATAAATGTCCTTAGTGAGATTTTTCAGAATCCGTTAATCTAGAAGTGAATTTCTTCTACAGCAGGATGGCAAAATATCCCAAGCTAGGTGTTCTATTTACACTCACAAAATTGCTAAATATTGAGATTTTATGACAAAATTTTTCCACCTCATATTCTGTGTTTTTCTTTCTAAGGAAAGTTTCATAACTGTCTTATTTTTTTTCCTGCCCAGTCTCATGGTTTGTAGAAACTCAATCTGCCTTTCAAGCTACTCAAAAAATGTGAGGCTTTGGGCTGAAGCATAAATTAGAAAACAATTCAGTGTATTTTCCTTTCTTTATTTCTTTCTTCATACTTCTAGTTAGTTAACTGACTATCGGCTTTAAATACAGTATGCAGGTTCATTGAACTGGTTGATCCCATTCAAATGTACTATGCACAGATGGGGCGCCATGATCTTCAGTTACCTATAACCCCGTAAAACATTGGTAAACCCCAACTGGCAGCATGAGTCACCAAAACGTCTGTTGTTCCAATAGGCAGAGCCAGCTGGAAGTTTGTGCCTTTAAAAATGCAACTTGCTTTCTGCAAAGCAACACAGCCACAACTCTTTTAGCTGGTCAGAGGGTCAGAGTGCTGTGGGCATGGAGCACTGTTGACCTCCAAAGGACTCACAGACTGGGCAGCTTCACCTACCTACTCTCGTGACGTACCAAGCCAGGCACAGATTTCCCGCTCCTCATGCTGTTACAGGTAACTTGTGCTCACTGAACCAGTTCCTTCCATCTGTGCTTGAAACAGTTCAAAGCCCAAAGAGCAATCTGTGTCACACACTCAGGGCTCATGAAAACACCAGGCAATCATGGTGCCATTTGCACATTGAGAGGAACGATCCCCTGGCCTTTGAAGGGACAGTGGAATTCTATGGTGGTGCAGCATGCAGATGCTATGTGTTGCTCTTATGTCTAATGAAAAGAATAATCCTCTGTCATTAGAGGAAAAATCAAAGAGTGTGGTACCTAGAAAATACAGGATGTAAAAATTACTATCTAACAAAAATATCCATGACATGGTAAAATGCAAGAAAAGGTTATATTTCTGCAAACACCTTCATTACTTCCTCTGGGAATTTACATGAAATGCATTTCTGGCAAGCCTGGTGCTACTCAGATGCTGGATAAAATCTCTGTTGCATCCTTTCAGTTGTTCTCCATAGTATGTGTCAGGTATGTACAGGACATAATAAACCTGTCCCTTCAGGGTCAAAAAATCAGCATCTATATTCAGGGACACCAAAGAATAATAAGGAATTGCAAGGTAAAAAAGAATATTTTCTGGCATCTATATTTTCTTTCAAGGTAGTTCTAATGTGGCCTTCAACAGATACATTACCCCAGACCATGGAGAACCACCCACAAATCCTACAAGTGCACGCATATAGGAATGACTATTTCTTGAATCCATCGTAACTGAACTTTGATTATTTTAGTCAGAATCTCATTTTATTTATTTTAATCACTGTTTTAGTTTCACAAAATGTATGTGTTAATTGTCTGTTGATTTTTGTACTTCCTTGGAAATCTTTCTCAAATTTTTCCTTGTTGCAAATGTCCATTCCTATAGCTCACTCTTGAATGGTATGCTACCATCTTTTTCACATAAATGGAATGACAGAATGATGTACTGAATCAGCATGTTATGAAGCAATTATGTTTGATGGTGCAGATGGGTTCAAATTAACTTTCTTCCCTGACTTCAGAAAATCTACATCAGAGACTTAAGGGAGCATTTCTTGTATTATTAAAAATAAATTACTAGCAAAACAGGGCAGAGATTGATCCCACTCTAACAGTTTAGAGCAGTGAAAGGGAAAACAAGCCTCCTTTTCACACTGAGCAATTTATTACACTCTAGTTTTGGCCCTGGATTGCATTTCATAAGCAAAAGTATTTTAAAGTAATACACATTAGTCCTTTAAAGGCTTGCTATTTTGAGAATTAATTAGATCATATTCTATTCTCCTCATAAATTTCTGTAATGATTAGTTTGAAAAGCTTGAACTATGTACAATAAAGCATCATATGCTGAAGCGATGATCATAAAACGGGGTGTTGTCTGAGAAGTACTGGCAAAAAATAAGTCATGTCTGCTTTTTGAACAGAAAACTAATATTAAAATCTGTGAAGATACTTGTCTCTAAAGAGAAGAAGCATTAAAGATGGCTTTCCTCTTAAAAGACACCCACATAGTCTTCAAAAATCTTTTAACAAGACCACTAGTCCTGTCAGATCTGTTTATTTTTTGTGACATGAATCAGAGTAAGTTTAGCTCTTCAGTATATTTTCATTCGAACAGAATATGTAGTATAAAGACTGTTTGCATAGTATGTTCAAGTAGACTCAAAACAGCCTGTGTAAAGGCATGAGCAAAATTGCCTTGATCCAAATGGCCTAGTCTTAAATATATATATGGAAATATAAATTCCCAGTTTGAATGTTCCCTTTGAGATGTAGTGATAACAAAGTACCTAAGCTTACTTTTGCTGACATCAATGAAAATTCTTCTGAACTCACTACAGTCAGAAGTAGAGTTACATTTTCTTCAGGTACTTGTTTTTCAAAAGGTTGAGTTAGCTGTTACGTCACTTGACTTTAGTGCCTAAAGCAAAAGCTTTTATAAGTGACTGGAGATTTATTTTGCAAGCAAGATCCTTAAGAAAGGATAACTCCAATATATTAAATTCACGGCTTACCTGAAAGTAAGTACCTTACATTAACCTCCTGAAGGATATATACATGCATGCCATCAAAGACAAGCTGTCAAAACAAGATCAAGTGCTGCTTAAGTTTACTTAATAGTCAACTTTCATTCCAAGGTGATGTACTTCTTCAAGGTGAAGTGTGTGCAATCACATACAACTCTGTTACAGCTCAGATTTTGCCTGTTAGGAAATGTCACGAAGGCTCCTGTAATCTACTAAGACTAGGTAGACTTAAGTGATTGAATGCATGTCTTCTAGTAAACTTTGGGGGTCGTATATTCTTCAAGGGTTAATTAGGCGTGGTTGAAATAAAGCAGGCAAACAAATGAGTGTACACAATAAATCATTAATTCTTTTGTCAATGCTCTAAGTGAAAAATAATTATTATCACCTTAGTGCTTGCAGCTTTTTCATCTTTCTATCAATTATTCTATCAAATATATTTTTATAAAAAGAAAATACTGAACCTCTAGACAAAATTGTTACTAGGTAAAAGTCAAGAAGGTAATCAGATGCATAAACAAAATTAGAGGATAGCTTTTCTTTGTCAGTTTGGATGCAGTATATTCTATGGATAGTCCCAATTAAATTAGCAGAACATTTACATTCAACGAATGTAAATTCTTGTTTTTCAGAATGTGTTTTATAAAGAAAATGTATGTTTGATGTGAGAAACTTGTCCTTTTTTATTCAAAAAAAAAAAAAGTAACAAGAATTTTACTTTTATGTTTAAATTGCAGAACTGAGAAACAAGAAAAATTTTTTGTATTCCTTCATATGCTGGCAGATGTTATTCCAGAGAGCATTTGTTATGAATATAGGTTGTTGTCTGGGCAATTAATACTTTTTATTCCCTTGTTATTCCTTTTCTTGTTACCTGTGATTATCCCCTGATTACCTGTAACTAGTTTTGTCAGCAAATTGTGCATCTGTGTCAATGCCCACATGTTGTTTGTGAATATTGTGGTTTTCATATAATCACTGGGAAATACTGGTTCCAAAACAGTCAAGATGAGTTTTGCTCTTGACTTCAAAGGGGCAGAATTTTACCTTCTGTGCTCTTTTATCTATGGCAGTTTAATAACACAGAATTGCTTCTAGTTCTGATGGGATGCATGAGATTTCTTCTTTGAGGATCAATACTTGAGATTTTTAATCTTCAAACTTCTGCAATTAATTATCAGGTATTTGGTTCCGATTTTTGTGGAATCATTCACATTTACACAGATATCTGTCACCTTTAAGGATATTTATGAAGAATGAGCTGTGTAATTCTTTACAAACTATTAAGTTCATAAAATGGAGTCATGCATTTATCACAATTTTGGACAGTGTCTGGTTTTCCAGCTATCTAAACTGGGCTGATGTCCTCTTCTCTGTGTTTCAGCCCGGTATCTGCCTCACCTATATAAATTTAAGCAAATTCTTAATCCTTTGTTGTACAGACATCAGGTTCCTTATAGTCCCTTTTCTCCCCTTCACTTATAGATTTAATTCATCTCACAGTACAATTGTATTCTGAACATTTATCTTTTGTTGAGGACATTTTAAATACTCTCTAAGTTCAGTGGCCAAAGTGTAGTTTCATGGCATTTTATTATTATTATTTTTTTTCCAGATATTGATATTTATCTATGCTTACTATTACCTTTAGATCTATATTCCTAGTTCTTTTAGAGACTGTAAAACAACAATATGAGTTTCAACTTTCTGAAGATTTATCTTCCCTTTTAATGGGGATACGTCAGGCATTTGTTCAATGTCTGACTTGAAACCCAGTGCTATCCATATTACAGAAAAACAATTATGCAATGGTATTATTATCTTCCCTCTTCAGCACCTCATGTATAATCATGCTAATAAGTCTGACACCAGCTAGTACATTTTCTAAGTGATAATTGGGGATTTAGTCATGCGGATGCAGTGACGTTACTGGAGGTAGCCAAATCCTAGGACTTTGTTTTGAAAACCCTCACCCTGCAGCGGATTTAATGAATTTCATTTGGTTACTTACCTAGTTACGATGAATGGGAAGAGAAAGACAGATTTAATTTTTAGAAAACAGCAGTGTAAGAATAGTGTCGTCTGTGAAAACAGTAATCTGTACCTAATGCAATTTCAGCTAGTCAGACACTTTTACTAAAATAACATCTCAGGCTTATTAACAGTTTCAGTATCATCTATTTTAAACTGTAAATAAAAGAGGTACCTGAGCCTAATCCATATTCTCCTGAAAATAATATCCATTGTTTACCTTGTATCCTTTTAGCTGAAGCTAAGACTAGAAAAATTGTTCTGAAGTTCCCTTTTCTTGACTGCAGGGGACAAAGTATACCGGAAAACTGCATTATAGATATGTTTGTTTGTTTGTTTTACTTTTGACTATTGCTTCTCTTGCTGGCCTGTATAGTTAGTGCTAATCTGCTCCTTCTCTACCACAGAGAATGTTCACTATGAAGAAGGTTCAAACTGATTCACAATAATAATAATAATAATAATAATAATAGTAATAATAAACTGATAGAGGGAAAAGAAACTGAATAGGTATGAACACAAGAAAGAAAATGCAGAGGGAAAATGCTGTATGAAAGGAAAGCAGAAAAAGAGGGAAAATGGAAGCGAATTTACTGAAAAAAAATGATGGTCAAAGGTGATAGAGTGCCAGTCACAACACTTCAATTCTCAAGTTGATGAGGCAAAGGCACAGTAATGTAAATGCTGCAGTTAAAGTAAAAGTGAGCGTCAGTCAAGAGTAGGGTGTAATGTAGTCACCTCCCATTGCATCTCTCACCATCTGCTAAATCTTGACATATAATACATCACAGAGTGAAGTGTAAAGTGCAAGGTCAAGAGCCAAGATATTTCTCTCATCAGGGAACTCCAGACAGAAAGTCTTTATTGATCAGTCACAGCCACCTAACAGCACCTCTGCAACTCTGTAATTGGTGCTGAAAGATTTTATGTTTTTATAACATACAGCTTGTGATGCTATCCAGCATGGCAAGGACATGCAAATGGTATAGTGGCTTGCAGGCAGATTTAATATCAAAATGCAAGGTATAGATCAAGGAAAGGAGTTTGGTAATGCCTCAGCATGATTTAATCTCAAAGCTGGGAGTTGAGATGGCTGAGCGGGTAGAAAATGGTAGTAGTTGCAAGATTGATAAGAAGGAATTGAATGTGTTAAAAAAATAATTTGCTTCACAAAAATCTCTTTTCAAATGATGGCAATTATACCAAACACAAATTGCTTCCTTGGGTGTCATACTTTCAGACAGAATTAATGAGTGACTTAATAACTCCTGTATTAACATAATAGGCTAGTTAGACTAATTCACTGGAAAAGTTGAAGTATCATTATATGTTTTAACATAGCATTGTTACTGGTAAGGGTATTTTATTAAGAGACAGGGAAATGAGTTAAATCACAGGTAAAAAGGATTAATCATGCAATCCACCTCTAGAGATCTGCATTTAGCCAGCATCAATCCAAAAGGATATGAACAACTAATTTCTAAACATGTGTCTGCCTTCACAGTCATATAATCTGGCATATATAAGGACACTTTTTGCCTTAATTACATATATACACCAATCTGCAAAGAAGCATAAAGTTTTATAACACCAGCAGCATTTCATTCCACCATCATTAAGCTTCTCTCATCCCTTTTGCTTTTTTTTTTTTTTATCACTCAGTGTTATTACATGGCCATTTCATGTTAAGGTTAGATTTGCCATATGTGTTCCTAGTAACTTATCCAAATCGGTGCTGAGCACTTCCTACCTCTGTTGAATTGTTCAATGAAAGTTACAGGTGCCATCACCAGTCCCAAAGTTAAGTTAATTGTCTCTCACTGAGTCTTTGAAATCATTTCCACTGCTCTTTTTGGAACATAGCAGATCAAAGCTAGACAAATGAATAAACATAGAAGTAAAATGCTCCCTAAGCCCCAAATAAATTAATATTCATTTCTTAATTTCATTTTTTTCCCAGTCCTCTGAAGATAAGGTCTATTTGAAAAGAAATGATACACAGTTCCTAAATGTACAAAGGGTCCAAAATGTACAGATTAGATAAACAATAGGTCAGGGAAATTTCAGTGCCAAAATGTGCTAATTTTTCATCTCCCTGTAGGCACTGGGTCTGAATGGACTGTGTTCTTGGTTGTGTCTGCTACAGATGCTTTTAGGCCCAACTGAGGCTAAAATCCAACTCCCACAGACTATTATTGTTAACAAAAGTTTACAGTCTAAAGAAGAAAAAATGGCTACATATGTGTAAAGATGAGTCAATACTGTTACTTTTGAGCAGACTGCATTCCATTTGGAAATGGGAGCAAGTTGCATCCCGTTTGGGAATAGGAGCTGGATGACTTGTTTACTTGTCTAAGAATTGTGCATACAAGATCAACTCATTTCAACAGCTGAGGAACAGAGCAGGTGTGTACCGACGTCTACCTTAGGTTAAACTGTTGCTCTGCTTAAGTATTTCCAATGCTTAATAACTTGAAGTTGATATTAAATTTATGTCCTGTGTCAAATGAAACAAGACATTTTTCCCTGTATTGCAATCCTTTTTATTTAACTGTGTAAACCCTGCCTCATATCATCATGATTCTTTCTAATGATCTAGGTAGGCACAAGACGTTGGATTGTTCAGAGTTATGATGGACTTCACAGGATGCAAAAAGACTTTCCCCCTTACCATGAAAAAATAATAAATAATACAATATCTGGTTCAATCTTGAGTTATATCCCAAAGAATAAGGCTGTGACCTGTGAAAAGTCCATCTGAAAACTAATCTGGAGCACACGCTGCAGGATTGTACATAAATGTTTTAATTCTTCCCCTCAGACAGAAACAAGTTCAAAGATACATGAATAACTGAAAGGTTCGCTTCTGATGATAGATTTTCATCGTGAATGAGATTTGTGATGCTCTAGTATGGTAAGGTGATCGTTCCTCTTCCCACAATAAAAGCAAGCCAATCTGATTTCTCTTGCCAAAAATGCAATTACTGTTTGCAGTTGTTCTGTATTTTCTGTTTCTATGAGAACAAAAATCTTATGTAATATTAAAATGCAAACCAAAGAGAATACAGATCAGTGTTTCAATAAAGCTTCACTTGTGCATCATATACATCAAAACATACTGTAAGAAACAGTACCTGTAAATATCAAATAGCCTCAAAAATCACTGGTCTGTAAAATCTTGGAAACAGGACCACTGCAGTATGCTACTGTTTGCTCTTGAGTCCAGCAGTCTCTGTGTATGTGAGGCAGCTGCTGACCCATATTACTTCTTGTACTTTTCCAAATGTTTTTTTTGTAGGTCCGAACTGCCTAGAGAATAAAAATATGTGGTATTGAACATTGTGTTATGTCCTTATCACCAGAAAAGATCTGGACCAACTCTCAGTGACATTTCCCTCTAGCATGGATACTAGCAGAAATTACACAAATCCAGTATGAATGTTCAAAGCGACCACCTATGGAAACAGAGGTTTGTCTCATCAGAGACAAACTAAGAAACAGTCTGAAAACAAACAAACAAACAAACAAAAAAACAAATATCACCACCACCACACATACACACACACACACACAAAAAAAAAAAAAAAAAAAAGGATAATTAATAATCACATCTGGCATGAAAAATAATGTGAACCAGTGACTTCCTGATCATTTCATGCTTCCTACACTTCAGATGGGTTCCTCTTGCCTTCCCTGGAAAAAAAAGTTTTCCTCAACCATTCAAATTAAATGAAATATGGAATAATGGGCAATAGGTAATGTTACATGTCTGAAATAATGCTTGGCACCATTTCTTCCAAATGTCTCAATGCTGCATGCTGATATGATGGCAGATAAAGTACCTTAAAGTCTTTGTCTAGTCATAAAGAGAATCAGGCTGAATTCATTTTTTGGAAGAACTTACTTCCTCATATCTAATGTTCTGTTACACATTTATACTGAATGTTTTATACTGGAAGATGTTTTTGTTCCCATGACATGGTATTTTGAGATACATATGCTCTTAGGTTATGCAAACTACCTCTGTCTTGCCTCCCTTATGGTGATATTAAGAAGAATATCACACAAGTTTTCACATAAAAACACATCTTTTGGAGCGGAGACATAGCCAGACATATAGTGCCACATTTTTAATCTGTTTAATAAACTTTATTAATAATTAAAATCAAAAATTTATTTCCAGGAAACCCATTTTATTTTTTTCCTTTTAGAAAAAAAAATTGCCAGTTTCTGTAACAACTAGATGAAATAACATTTCATGGACTTTTCATGGACTTTTCATGTTCATTGAGCTTCCATTTCTAATCAAATGCATTAAAAATAAAATATACCTTACAGCAAATTTGCAAGTCTCCTGACTTCATTTTGCATGCAGATGCTGAGTTGCATCAAAATTAGATTAATTTACAATCCTGTGTTCAATTGACAGTTATGGTCAAGACAAATGTTCCCAACAGAATGGTCACTTTTCCTTAAAATTTTAGCCAATGATTTTAGTGTGTTTTTCATTATTTTTTTTAGTATGATTTATGAGTTTGTATCACTGGAAACTAGTCCTGTTAATTCTACTGGAGCCTATATCAGCAACTTTACAAATAATTTCAGTCTCCTAGTTGGTACCCAAACTTGAACTAATTTAGATAGTTTGTCAATGCAGCTATATAATTTACTTTAAAATCACAACACATGGCTCAAGTTAATAGACTTAGAATTACATTGCCAACATTTTTCTTGGCTAGCCCTCTCAGCATCCTGCAGTAAGATAACCATTCACAATCAGAATTTATATAAAAGAAAGTGGTTGAGATTAATTTCCTATGGAACATTAATATAGCTAATGGAAATACACAGGGGGCAACTTAGCACAACAGCACAAATATAACTGCAATTCAAATATTACTCCAGATTATGGTCCAGTATGAAGTAATCTGCAAAGATTTTTTTTTCTTTTGTAATTATTATTGAAATCAGCAATGAAAATATACACACAACAGATTTTTCTGTACAGAATTAGATATTTAATATAAGAACAATCATGCTGCTAGCAATTTAAATTGACCTGAAGAGCTTTAAAATCTTTAATGTGATTTCCCTAAAAAAGAAATAATAATAATAAAAAAAGTTTTTTTCATAACAAGATTCCTTTATCACTTCTATGGCAATGTGAAGTATTCTGGGTTTCCTTAAAAATTTCCACACTCGAAGAGGATTTTAACACACCTGGGGCCATGTCTTTAAAACCATATATGTGACTTAGGAGCAACAGTCCATATACTGAATGAAGTTCATGGCTTAGCTACATGAACAATTTATCACGCATCAGTTTCTGAATGGCAAATTTTAATGTATGGAATCTCAGCGCACCATGAAAAAGTAATTGCAATTACCTCAACCAACTGTGAAATATTTAAAGAATCTTGAATTGTTTGCTCTTACCATGACACTCTAGCATGTAGATATTACCATAGTCCTGCTGCTGTGTACCAATGTTTTATACACAGCAACTTATTTTTTTTCTGACCTTTTGAAAACTTAGAAACATCCAAGAACATGCCTATTTATTCAGCTGACAAAATATGAAAAAGCTTTTTCATACTTCTAGATATTTTGTGTCATTTATTAGGTACTGCATGGGGTATTTCCCATAACTTCATAGTGTTTCAGAAGAAACAAACCAATGACTTTATCTAAGTGTCAGCAAGAAACCAGGTATCATATTTAATTTAAAATCTTTTTATTAGAAATATGCTAATACCATACTTTGATGAGTCTGTGATTTATTTATTTATTTTTTAATGAATATAGACTGTTTGCAGTGCCAGTACAACTAATTTTACTTCATCCATTCCTACAAAGAAATATTTAAAAATAGATACTTCTGAAGAATTTCTGAGTATTTGCTTAATGAAATGAACTTGAGGGAAGTATTCATCATCTGGGAATTCCTGATTGGAGATTCTAGTTTCCATTGCATACAGTATCAACTTGCCACAAGATCTAGGTATAAAGGTTTTAAAACAGTCTCAAAACTTGAGATGCAATTCCTACTTAGCTACAAATTCTTTTTTTTTTTTTTTTTTTAATCAAACTGTTTTATCACCACATAATCTCTGTAGAGCAAATTTATACTATTTTGTGAAGGTCCTCTTGGATGGACATTGTTATCCACTTATACCTAAGACAAATCAGTGATAAAAATATGAGGGAAATCTGGAGAAATTTGTTAGAAGTTAATAAATGAATGAAAATCCCAGCTATGATGCCAGGTATGGGATCAATAACAACATGTATTTGATGATTTTTAAGCCACTTAAATAATGAAATATGTATTCAGTAGTTTTTTTATTATTATTATTATTTTATTTTCTTCTTCCAGAATCAGTTATATGTGATAGCATTATTATTATACATTTAGAGCCATTTTAGCAGACCATTAGCAGACTAAGAAGAGCTAAAAACTTATTTTGCTCTTTTAGGAATAAATGTAAAGAATTCGGTTAGTATGATGAGTCTCCAAGCTGGAAGACATAACACAGTGTAATATTTCCTCTGTTTGCAAATGGTTTTCCAGGTAGATACCAAAGTTACATATAGCATTCAGATAATTGTACAACAAATTCAGAAACAGCACAACATCTTAACGACTCAAGATTTGTTCTTTGCTTTGAATTCCCTGCTGTCTTTCAATATATGGAGGCATCCCTTTTCCTTTCTGCTTCCCATTCCTTCCCATCCTTAAAATGTACATACAGTATAAATAAAATATTCAAATACTTCAAATTCAATTTATTGAAATAATACAGTATATACCTTGCATATATATTGCAAAAGTAGTAAGGATTAATGAAGAAAATGAAGCCTCACTTACTAGCAAATAGAGAAAACTGTTACTTAAAAAGTTCACAATCACTCAATCAAACAATCAATAATAATAGTGCCTCCAAAATAATAGTAAGACATCATGGATGAGTTAATTTCAATGGAGAAGAATTTTTGTATAAAACAGATTGATCTTATATTTCTTACTCCTTAAATCACATTATTTCCCCAAAGACTAATAATGCCTTCCATCACATACACAATGGATGTTGTACCTAACATGGGTTAATTTCCTCAGTGATTTGTTCCCACTTGTGGGGATAATTAAACACTGTAACAAATGACTTTGGGATATAATGTTTGTCCTTCAGATTAAGTCTTAAAAAAAATAAAATAAAATAAAAGTTGTAGTCCTTTTAAAAAAATATGCCTTATCACAACGTGTCAAGTAATGAATTTCCATAAAATGTCATAACCCATGATATGCAGAAAGGAATCAGGCTGGATCATTAATACTTTCTGAAGCAATGACAGGCATCAATTACAGCTTCAAAATTTCTTGAAGACTAGCATGCACAGAATAAATACAGACCATTTATTACAGCCTCACAGACTGTTCACCAGCACACAGACAGACAACATTTTCAGAATCATCAATAAAGGTGACTTTAGCCCTCTGCATCATAAAAATCTATCTGTGCCAATGGCAGCAGAGAGATCAAGGTGAATGCCCTGCCTATTTGCCAAATTAAATGCCAAATTAAATTGTATACATCTGTGGGAAAAAAAAAAAAAAAAAAAAAAAAAAAAAAGCTATATTTACAGTATGTATCAGCATGGCTCCTTTGCAATTGGTTATTTTATGCTGATCTACATTGGCTCAGCAACTAGTCTTTTTAATTTAATTTGCTTAAGATTTTTCCCCCTTATCTGGGCAAAAACTATAAAGACTAAAGCATATATAAAGACAGGATTTTCATTTGTGCATGGATTTTTTTCTTATATACTTTTTTTTTTTTTAATATTTCCTCTTATTCATATTTCCTGACTGTTCTGTTTATTACTAAGATAACTTTTCTGATATTAATTAAGATGTAATTGACATTAGATCTTCTACAGTGATTTTGTCTCACATAAAAATGAAACAAGACAGGAAAGGAGAATAAGATATGCTATGAGAGCAAAGAAAAAGAAAGGCAGCCCACAGTCCAGGTCAAACAATAGCTCCCCTAAAGCGAGTGCATGACAATGACAGAACAGGAATCACTATAATTTAAATCATATTAATAATTAATAAGCTAGTATGTTACAGTGTGCTCTCCCACCATTTTCCTCCCAACATCACTCTTTTGATTCTGAAGAGTTTCTACTGATTTCAACTGACATAAAATACAGAAGACTAAGACCACTATTATTTTACTTTGAATTTGCTTGCTGTATTGTTATATTTATTGTGGGAAGGGGAAGGGGGGGAGTGAGAGGGGCGTGGGCTTTTTGGATGTAGTTCTCTACAGACTAGAAAAGCTGAGAACCACATCTAAGAACCACATCTCTTCCTGACAGTCATGTTGGATGTTGCCAGCTTTATTCAACACTGAACAGTGAATTTATCTTGGTAAATTTATCTTGGTTGCTAGGTTCTTGTGAATATATGTATGTCAAAAACAAAGAATGCAAGGGAACAGCACAAAGCTGCACCAGGGGAGGTTCAGGTTGGACATGCCTGTCAGTGTTCAAGGCACATTTGGATAATGCCTTCAGTAATATGCTTTAACTTTTTTTTTTTTTTTAGCTCTGAAGTGGTCAGAGAGTAGGACTTGATGATCTCTGAAGGTTCCTTTCAACCAAACTATTCCATTCTAACACATAAAAGAAAAGCTTATATCATTTGATGCCACACTAGGGTAAATCTGTACAACCAGTTGATACTCTAATCTGAGGCTTTTTCTATAGTTTAACATTAAACATATGCTCAGAAGGATGCATCCTTGGAACAAGTTTTCATGGATACTGCTTATCAATGGCTTGCAGTGCTCCATATGGCAAAAGATATTGCCGAGGCATTATACCACACAAGCAGTTGTGGAGTATAGGAAACAACACCTGGTACAGGCTATATTTAGGAGTATGAGTCTGTGAAAGCAACCATCAAATGAGTATAATAGCTGCAAGAGAACCAGGATACCTTTTGGAACTGTCATATTCAAAGGAGGTGGAGCATTAACAGAAGAATGCCTGTACTTTGCAAATTGAAACTACATTAGGAGAAAGAAGTTATGAACAACAGCAATATGGAAATGAAAAGTCTAGTCCGCTGAAGCAGGTACACATGTTATTGGTATAAGTGACTACTATGGTAAAAGAGAGAAGTATAATTTTTTTTTTTTTTTAATCAAACAAAAACAAAACCAAGAAAAGGTACTATTTGAAGGTAATGCTATTACCAACTAGCTTTTCATTTATTTATTTATTATTATTATTTTTCACTATAGATAAGGAAGATTTAAAAAACACCACCACCATCTATGTTTTATTAAAATAATGGCAGAAGCCTTCCCTTCTGCTTTTAAAATATTTTGGAACACTGCCGTTGCATGTTCCCAGCTTTCTTCACCGCCATATGAAGAGGCACACAAACACTTTTCATCAGAAGTGCTAACAGAGGCTTACCCTTTACATAAAAAAAAGTCACCAAATCTAAAAGCAGCAGCATCGTGGAAAAACTCTGCAGATCCTGTTACAAAGTACAGTCAGTTCGAAGTTGTTAATGGTGCAAGACAGATTAAGTTGAGGCTGATCCACAGCCACAATCCAGTTAATGTCAGGAATTATCACTACCCTCTAGTTTTCATTCATCTAAAACTGCAACTATGGCATCTCTCCTGCGATGGGAAGACAACTAGTCACCTTTGTCTGGCAGAAAAATACTGAAATCATCTTCTGGCAGAATAAAGGTGAAGATGAAGTTTCTCAGAGTAATTTTACTGTTTTTGACCAGAGTACTTGGTCAAAGCTCAGGGCATTGTGTATTGATTCCATTAGGAGGAAGGTGGTGATGGAGTCAGATGTCTTTGATGTAATCTATTTACTTAGAAAGAATGAGCAAGCTTCTGAACTGCTGCAGAAAGCAAACAACAGTTTCCTTCATCATTTCTCCAAAAACCTTTCAAGCTGGCACCCAGGGCAAATTTTCCCTATCTTAAATTTTAGACAAACATTTATCAGGTGAAAAAGGGTAAACAATTTCTTGAGGTCCTTCTGGCCCTAATTTATGTTATTTTTATGACTCTCAGAGCCATTCTCCTGTGTTCCAGCATCTTACTGGCTATGTATGATATTTTCTCTCTTAGGCACGTGTTTTCCCCAGGCATACATTTCTACATTTAAGGCTTCATAGAATATTGGCAGAAGAATATCCAGTGGACCACAGGAGATGGAAGCTGTTATTGTTTCTTCTATATAGTTTGAAAAAGAAACTTGGATAATTTTTCATAACTAGTCTAAATGAAGGATTGTAGGTGTATCTCATAGTTCCTGAAAGTCTACATTATACTCCTAACATCTGTTACTAGTACTAGCACACAGAAAATTACTATATATAAATGCTAAGGGAATACTTGCATTAAATCAGTAGCAGTTTTCTGTTCTGATCTTAAATCAAAAAGTTAGAGTATCACAATTAGTTGGGGATCAGAGGTGGTACTCATCTCCATTTGTTACTTTCTAGCATCCAGTAAACACTCCTGCTCTCCTCTGTAAGTGTAGGTGACCACTAGCAGATGCTCTGAGATCGATCTTTTTGATTTGTGCATTGTGGAATTGTGTGACTATGGACCCCAGGTGATGTATGTCTTTGTTTGTGGCTCTACCTCTGCTGGGGACAGTGTTTCACAAGGAAGATTAGCCTTCACCAGGCAGTGAGGCTGCAAAATTAAATTAGACAATCCAAAAGCTAACACAGTGCCAGTGCATTTGGGTGGCAGAAGACATATAAAAGGAAGGCAGTTTGGGTGAAATTTAGAGTTTGATTTTAATCTGTATTGTTACAGATCAACACTCTTCTATGTTTTGTCCCCATTTTCCTTTGTTGATCTGAATAGAGGAGTTTGTACAGAGCTGCTTGAGAGCCATGGGTGTTGAATGTCCATTCCTTGCAACACAGTGTATTTGAACAAACCATAAAAATATCATCCAGAAAATCAGATCCAGAATACACTGGAATATGCTGCATTATAAATCCATTGTATATGTTGAAATCTACAGCTGTGAGGCAAATTTAGAAGAACATGAAGATAGCTGGCATTAGGGAAAAAATGGAAGAAACTAGCATCCCCAGAAATTCTGTGTCCTTATAGTCTCCTACTGTTTTTATGGTTACCAGGAAATATACAACAGTACTTGTCAAATGTGTGAACATACTATGTTATTTAGAAGGACAGAATATCTGAGACAGCAATATATTTTTAGGGGTGCAATCAGAAGTGGTTTGCAAGTACACCACTTATTTATGTGGATGAAATTCAAATAAAGTTTTTTTTTTTAAAAAAAAAAAACTCATGCTAACACATCAGTCATGCTAATTCAGCTGCTGCAGTATTTTCTTCTCATTTTAACAACGTTTTAAGATAGAACCACAAATGATAAATTCATTCAAATGGTGTTATGGAAAGAGAGATTATTTTGTGCTCTCTTCCAAAAAATGCTGCTCTCCATGACACAGAGAAAAACATCAAATAACTAAAAACAAGCAAACAAAAATATACCACCAAGATATAAATAAATCAGCAGACAAAGCCAGTTTTAGTCTTTGTCCTATGACTCCAGAAAATTTTGCATCATTTTAATGCAAGCCATAGAATTAGCTGCACAAAGTGTCTCAAATTTAATTCTACTTTTTAAATTAGAGCAAGGGTGGGAGATGTGAGGACAGGAAAGCTATAATAGATTGGAAAGATGATTCGTAGAAAATAAAGGTTTTAGAGCTCCTCTTTTCAAACTCCTGGCATTATAAGGTAAGGAATGATAATGGGTCGGGGGCCTGCATGCTTTAACAAACAGAAAGCCAGTAACCCCGACAGATAAGATACCGGGAGTTAAGCGTAGCAGAGCAGCCGATGATGCTCCAGCGGCAGGAACCGCTGCCGGGCACCCATCCGCGGTGCTGCAGCGCCGCCTGGAGCCCGCCCGCGGCTGGAGCCCGCTGCTCGGCTCCTTCTCGGGGCAAAATGGCGGTGATTTGGGGGGACCGCGTTATTTTTTCCCTTCCCTCCACCCCCACCCTCAAGCAGAGGTTAAAGCTTTTTGAAAAGGATAAAGTTAAACCGACCAGATAATGTTAATTGCTGTGCTTTGTTATTATTATTATTATTTTATTATTATTATACATATATATAAATGGGAGCTTTTTTTTTTTTTTTTTTTTTTTTTTATGTATGTATGCTTTTCAGCCATGAACATGCCTCCCTGATCTCTTCATCTGGACAGATTTTTGTGATAGCTGATTAGCTCCTGTGGATGGTCCAACTGTAAGCTTGCACGCTGGATATTAAGAAAAATATTTCCCAACTTTTTTTTTTTTTTTTTTTTGAGCTTTCCAAAACTGTAGATGTATGAAATACTGACATTTTTTGATATTATACTTGGCATAATTCTCAGGAAACAATTTCTTTGAAATTTCAAATGCTAAGCTGTTACACACTGTTTACTCAATATGTGTAAAGCACCCTGTTTCTGCAACAGAACAATTTGCTATAGTTCTTATTTTAAATCTAAAATGACACTTCAGACACTTCACTTTAAGATACAACTTTTGACAAGTCAAAGAAACATTTTAGCTGTCATGGAAAGTACTGTCCTGAGACTCAAAAATCTTTTTCTCTTAAACATAGAATAAAAAATACAGTCTTTTTCTCTGCACCTGGGATTTTGAACACACTTTCTCCGTTTTCCATTTGATCTCTTTCCTGCCCACTCTGTGGCCCTGTATTAGAAAGGCTCAGTCCAACCTTGGTGGGTTTTGTTGAAAATGAGACATTTCACTGATGGTTACATCAATTTCCTAGATTTATATGAGCCATATTATTATGAACAATACTTTATGAACCATATTATTGCCAACTATAACAATAATAATAATATTGCTGCGTTATATGAAAAGTGAAGTGTGACCAATGCAGCACTCAGGGTGAAGGGGCTCTCAGGAGATCTCCAGGTCCAATCTCCTGCTCACAGCAGGGCCAGCTCCAAGCTCAGACCAGATTGCTTAGGGCAGATTGCTCAAGAACTGCTGAGGAGGGAGAGCACACAACCTCTGTGGACAGGCTGTTCCACTGCTTGGCTGTCCGTGTGGGGGTCAAGGTTTTCCTTACATCTGACCCAAATCTCTCTAGTTTTATTTCTGTGTCTGTTGTCTTTCAGCCTTCCACTAGGCGTGTCTGTGAAGAGCTTTGCTCTGTCTCCTTGATAACTGCCTGTAGATGCTGGATGGCTGCTGGGTCCCTGTGAAACCATCTTTCTTCCAGGCTGAAAAAGCCCAGTCCCCTAACCACTGCTCTCAGGGCAACTGTTCCTAGCCAGCTTGGGGGCCATTTGCTGAACTCACTGCAGTGAGCATTAACCCTGCATTGGGGGCCCAAGACCCCCAGTGGATACAGTATTCCCTGAATCCCTAGTAGGTCAGGCACATGGCCACTGCCTCCTCAGCTACCTCCACTCATATATATAGAGATACAGGGAACTCCTGGAAAGAGTCCAGCAGAGGGCTACAAAGATCATATGGGGCCCGGAGCATCTCCCCTGTGAGCAGAGGCTAAACCTGGGTTGGTTCAGCTTTGAGAAAAGAAGATTGAGGAGGGATCTTATCAATGTTTATAAATACATGAAGTGTGGGAGTCAAAGGGATATGACCAACCTCTTTTCAGTGTTTTGTGGGGACAGGATAAGGGGAAATGGCCACAAAATGGATCACAGGCAGTTCTGCACCAACATGCAAAAGAACTTCTTCATGGTGAGGGTGACGGAGCACTGGAACAGGCTGCCCAGGGAGGCTGTGGAGTCTCTTTCTCTGGAGATATTCAAGGCCTGTCTGGATGCCTACCTGTGCAATTTGCCTTAGGGACCTGCTTTGGCGGGGGATTGGACCCAATGATCTTTCGAGGTCCCTTCCAGCCCCTACAATTCAGTGATTCTGTGTGATTCCATGATATATATTCCTTCTTTAAAGAAGCCTCTCATGAGTTGTGAAATTGTAATGTTGTAACATCCAGAATACAACTTGCCTGCAGTAGAGTTTCACATCAAGTATTCACATCACATAATATGTCATGACAAACAGACAATATTTTATGATTCCTGAAGATTCTCAGATTTTACAAGCATTGCTAAATATTGTTTATAATCCTACTGTAAAATCAGCATATTTTCTTTAAAATTCACTATTCTGAAACTGGATTTTTCTATTTTGTATAAATTTGGACATAAGAGATCCAATTCAAAATGAACTCCATCTCTTAAAAATGCTGTCTCACAAAATCTACGTAATTGTGTAAATTACTTCTATGTTCAGTTACAAGTAGTACAAAAGGCACTGAAGCATGGGAATATAGCAGATATTTTGTCTCCTCTGATATTAAAAGCACAATCTATTTAACTTGCACTGAAGTAAAAAGAATTTAATACCATAGCACAGCATAGCATCAGCCTACTGCTTTCCAAACAGCTCTTTGCCGTGCCTAAAATTTTGTCAGGACACAGCAGGAATGGGGATGCTCCATAAGGGACTCTGTGGTGGGAGATGAGGGTGGCATGGACGGGGCAGTGCTCCCCCCAGCCAGAGCACAGTCCCAGCATATCAGAGCACGGAGTGCAGAGCAGGGTGCCAACAGAAAGTCTGTTGGCTGTCCTAGAGGAGGCAAGACCAAGCAGCAGGTCCAGGGTTATTCCAGGGATCCCTGTTCAGGAACAGCAGGAGACAGAACTAAAACAGAGGTCTGAAGACAGGATGGGCAGAGGCATGGCTGGAGACTGAGCTATGGTAGAGCTAAGAGGCAGGGAACTCCTCTTCCCAGGAATGTGGAGGGGGTTCCCAGGAGGGGTTTGTCAGGTGAAAAACTCTTAGTGGACTCAGGGCCCCAACGTTTGTTGTTGTTGTTGTTGTTTGTTTTGTTTTGTTTTGTTTTGTTTGTTTGTTTTTGTAACTATACATCTTAATTGCTGTTATTTTTGCTTTGTTTTTGAATCGAGACAAATTAGAAAATGTGATCAAGGGGAATATGATGCAGTCAATGGAAAAAGAATGGTACAACATTTTATAGAAAATGCTGAGTTAGAAGGGATCCATATTGATTCCAACTCCTGCCTCCACACAGAACTACCCCAAAATTAAGCCATATATATGAGCACGTTGTCCAAACACTTCTTGAACTCTGGCAGGCTCGGTGCCGTGACTGCTTCCCTGGGAAGCCTGTTCCCATGCCTGACAACCCTCTTGGTGAAGAGCAGGTAGAGTAATCCATTGATTTTTTGCTTGTTTGTTTTTCTATTTATGTATGGGAATAAAAGTGAATTAACACATTTTGAAAAATGTATTGAAAGGACAGAAATATTTTTATTAGAACAACTTTGATGTGTTATGTCAGGAACCTGGAAAACTTAAATAAAAACTTATCTTGCTCTAGACTGCAGGAAAAATTCCCAGTGTTCATTAAAGATTGATGCTTCAAATAAGTTCTTCAACTACCTCCAGAGTCATACTCAGAGATGTATCAAAAACCACATACCTGTCAAGTCACTGAGATACTGAGAGTGATGCAAGCTCTGGGACTCCTTTACATAGACCTGTGGCCATTGTCATCATCACTGATCAACCTGACAGCTATCAGTTTCTGCCACAAAGAACTAGAATTCACCACCATAATTCCTTCTTTACTGCCTGTATTTCATCACTGCATCTTTCTGTTGAGTTAACCATTTTCACAGAAAGCCTTCTACCGTCCCAAAGGATATGTACTTCTTCCTAATAGTACAAAACAAAGTCAGGGTTTTTGACAGGACTGTAAATATCTTAGTCATAAAGTCAAATCCTATTCTTCCAACTAATGCATTCAGAGATACAGGGATGTCTGCATTAAGTGTACTGAATCACAGAGAGCAGTGGCTGGGGAAGGGTGCATCCATATAGCTGGGCTGATCTCTGTACAACCAGCTGCAAGGGGCTACAGACAAAGCTGCTGTATGTGTTGGTGCCTTCTCTTTGTTTAGCTCCTGGCTGCTGCCAAAACGTTAGTTTCTCCTGCCAGAGCTCCTGTCAGGTTTCCATCTAACTCGCACTGTTGTAATTTCAGTGACTTCATGTCCTTGTAAAGGTATTGTGATCTATCCCACTCTATAAAAATGACACATTTCTTTTTGTTATCTCCACACTTTATCATTTGATTTCCTTATCCATATAGCTCTTTTTAAGTATTTAGCTGGCTATCAGTTATTAGGCCATATGTTTGAATATGTACAATAGTGCTCACCTTGCTGCAGTGACATATGCACCCTTTGTGTTCACGTCTGAGTCCCCATTTTAAAATAAAACAGATTCCTGACAATATGTTTCTCTCTGCTCTGTCCTGAGCTATTTTTCTACTGCTATCTAGTCTCTTTTTATCTCATGCTATGCTGTCTTGCACAGATTTTATGTCAAGAAAGAAGGAAAAGGTAGATTTTTTTTTTTTTTTTTTTTAACCTAGCTTTGCTCTTTATCTCTCTTTGCAACTTTTTTTTTCTAGGGGCTCCCTCATTAGACAGCCACATGCTGTCCAAGTGTGGGAATGAAAGCTACCAGTACAGAACCAGGAGGTCAGCAGTTCTGCCAATGAGCTCTTCAGGGTTAGTGTGTTTTTTTTATACATCCCAGCAGGTGCACATCTTCATGGCCAGACACAAATATTTTAAAAACCTGACTCTAAATGTCATGGAAGTGGAAAGCAGAAACTAGTCCAATTGTGCTATCTGCTTGTAGCCTTCTACATCTGTTGAAGCATGAAAGTAGACTGTAAGAAAAGGAGGCAAGTTCCTGAGAGAACAATTTGGCAGTTTAACCATACCTTTTTTGAGAATATTTCCAGTGAATCTATTATGAAGTCCTGTTTCCTCACCTTTTCCACCAGTTGATGTGCTACTATGGCATTGCTCCACCCACAGAATGTCTGTAATCAAACCTGGAACAGGCAACTACCAAACCTGAAAAATGCCACAACATTTCATGATTTCTTTTCCATAGTTATTGTCCCTAAAATGCCAGAATTTATGCACAGTTAAATCATACTGACTTGACATACCATCCATGCAGAATAAAGAATAAATGAAACACTTCAGATTCAATTATGTTGTAACTATCAAGAAATACTGACTTTTAGGAGTTGACCAGTGTGCCTAGTTACTCAGCTTTCCAAAACAGAGTTAATGCTAGTGTTACCAGAAGAATGATTGCATTTGTTGAATTTTATGGCCTAAGGCTCAAAATCTCTACCAGTTCCTACTATAGTTTATTCTAAATGTAGCCAATGCATATTATATTTTTGTACAGAATTTTCTACTTAATGACCTTGGCTTCTTGTAGAAATAGACTTTCAATGAGATGTGGCATCATAGTTATGAATCTTCTGGGTAAAATATATTTAATAAATATGCAAATAGTTCTATCTTCCCCAGTGGAAAATGATATTTAAAAATAACAAGGATTGACTTTAAGCTTCTATTTTCTACAAAAGAAAAGGTTCATGTTTGTATTATGTACATATGTACAAACATAAAATAAAGATGAGTTATGAAATTTCCATATTGATTAAATGGATTTCTATATCACTGGCATGTTTTTTTTTTTTTTTTTTTTTTTTTTTTTATTTAAAAATTACCCCCCTGGAAAGATATATATGCATATATATTACATATATAACTATACATATATCTAAAAATATATGTACGTATGCATACAACTTGCAGTGCAGCCTAGTTAACTTTTTCAGGTAAAAGGGATTAAAATCTTGCCCGTCATATTGTGCTGTAAGACACTCACTGTATCCCAGTACCGTTATTTTCAGTTCACTTTAGTTAAGAGTCTCAGACAGAACAGGAATTTCAAATGAAGGACAAGATATTATCCCTATCGTTGTTCTGAACATATCAAGTGCAGAGGATCTTTTTCTCCATATAGGGAACAGCCTTCCCCAAGTCCTCCCCATATCTTTGCTACTGTCGTGTTCCTGATTACTTCATTTGTGTAACACGAAGCAGAAAGAGGTGTTCATGTTTAGTTAATTTTATTTGTCTTCCATTTGACAAGGGTCATTCTACTGTTACCAGTTGGGCCATATAACCAAAAGACAGCTCTCAGTTGGTGTAGTCTTCCATCCATCTGGCTCTCTTTAGCACAAGTAAAGAGCTAAAGGCTTAACCTTTCTTTAACAAGGATTTGAGTATAAAATCTTATTAAAAGTGTGCTACAGATCTCAATTTAATGGCTAATTTATTTTTTATTTTATAGATCTTGTTGATGTGAGCCCATGAATTAGATTGAACTTTTGAACATTTATTTGATCTTATAAACTAAATTATAGAATTGTAATAGAATATGAGATTAGAATATTATTCACTAATACAATTTAAGGTATAATATTTGACTTTGAATTTTGAATAATTTACTACATTTATGCATCATGAAAAACTACCACCTTACTCGCCAGAGCAGGGTTTTCAGGGCTATATACTACATACAGAGTCCTGACTAACAACTTTACATTTCTGTCGTAGCCTGAAGATAGAACCCAGTACTTTTACTACACCATGAACTACAGCTAACTAGTAAACTGATGTGTAAAATGTGATGAACATGTTTGTCAAGATCACTGACAGCTTACCCAGAAGAGATTTAATAATTGCTCTTGCCATTTATGCCAAATGAATTCTAAAAAGTTTCAGTGACCTATCATCGTGCATTATGCAAGGATTGTTTGATCACATTCAATTCAGATAGTGAAAAGCTTTATTTAAGTCAATGGTCTGTTAAAATTACAAACTTCTTTAAACTTTAACATTAATAAGTAAAATATATATTTTTGCAACATTTTGGTGGTGTAACTCACTATCTAAAAGGAGTGAGTGAGAAAGGGAGAAAGAGGGGTGTCCCATTGCCTATTTAGCTCATAGAGAATTGATTCAGTTGCAGGAGAGTCTAATCTGACTGACAGTTTTAAGGCAGAAATAGTTTTCCGAAGATATGGAATGGTGACAGAGGTGCTGATGTAGTAGTATAACTGATAACAGAGCACAAAGTGACTACAAGGTTGATACAGTATGAAATGCTTCCTATTATCTGCTTCTGATATTCTCTTGTAGTCTGAGTTTAAAGCTTACAGTGTATGGGAATATCAACAGTAAGCAATATAGTGGCTGAAAGAAATATATAAATCTTGTTCTATAACTCTGTATTTCCATGCTCTATAGCTTTATGGTGCCCCATATCTTTTTCTGCTATTACTTCTGTTTCATCTCACACTTCTCTGTTGCTGTATCTCAACTTCAGAAGTCCTTTCTCCCATTTGGTGACTACACGCATTTGACAAACAGGTATCCCAAATTAAAAGTATAATAATAATAACAACTCTACTAAATAACATGCTAATTAAGAGTCTTTCTCATCATATGTCTTGATTTGAGAGGCCACCAGCAGGCCTATTCCTTACATTTCCCCCTGCTCTCCCTAACTAAATAGTGCATGGAGCACTACACATTGGAACACACTTAAAATTTGGAAGTAACAAAATAAAGTTCTTCGTACAGCGGCAAACTCTTTCCCAGAGTGACTGATGTGATGTGTCATTGTTTTGGCATATCTCAAGCAAGCTCTTCTAGCAATTTTCTTTGATTTTACAAGTTTGCATGGGCAGTTATCCCACTGAAGCAATTATATTATTCAATGAAGTTATTTATACTGTTAATTGTACCTATGGACTAGTTGTGCTGCCTGACATAATCTAAGAGAGATGCAGAATTTGTGGCTTTAGTTCTTGTTCATTTTGAAATTCAGGAGGAGGATGTAAAATCCTTGTTTCTTTGTTGATCTGTTATTTTTGCTAAGGAATTATGTCATCCTGAGCATGAATATCAGCTAGGAAAAGTGTTATCTAAGCAAAATTAGTTAAGCTAATTAATTTTAACTTTTATTTTAGTAAGTGATAATTTTGCTTATGACCTTTTTTTTTTTTTAAATGCTATATTTTTTCACACACACACACAAAGTCATTGCATCTGCTTTTTTTTTTTTTTTTTTTAAACTGTTGCCCACAGAGTAAAGAGTAAAGATAATACTTCAAAATAAGATGTAGCACAAAATGTTGTGGAATTCATATCATTCATAATCTCATTCATAGCTGTAAATAGGAACGTAAGGTATATCTCTTACAGATTACAACTGTAAATAGCTGTAAGGTAGATTCAGGGAAATTTGTAACTGGGGAAACATTATAATTGCACTCCGGTGACCACGACAGGTGACATCATCCACACCAGTTTGTTCCGATAAAGATAAGACTATGCACATTAAACCTCTTCCAATATTGTCAAGGTTTCTCTCCAGCTTTTTCTGTTTCCCTGTAGAATAATATTAAGATCATACTTGCTGTTGTGGTAACCATTGCTCTTTTAAGGGTCTGAAATGAAAATACCAAAATAGTTTTTTTTTTTTTTTTTTTTTTTTTTAAAAATATTACAGGGTAATGTGTAAGAAATTCTACTTACCTGTAACCCCATTCATGTCCATCATACTACTTGAATAAGTAAGGATCTTTTCGCAAGTTTAAGTAGCACGTCATGAGGCTCAAATAACAGTAAGAAATGAAGACATTTTCAGCAGCCTGTCAGGATCTGTGTGCAGATATTATAAAGCACTCCGTGGTTTGGGTCTCAGAGGAGATATTGGTTTCAAAACTGCAAGATACAAGATAATGACAAAGTGCAAAAACAAGCGAAGGAATTGCATGAGGCTGAGAATGGAAACATTGTTAATTCGGCTTTGGAGGACTTTTATTTTCCTTGTGTCTAATTAATGCTTATGCTGGAGTATAAAATCTTTTATAGCACTGAAAATATTTTGTCTGTAAAAAAAAAAAAAAAAAAGTGTCTGTTAACTGAGGATCCTAAATGCAAGAGAAATAGATTACAAATTGGTGACAGCAGGATATGAATTGGTGACAGCAGGTATGCTATCCCAGCAGTACAGATTTAACAAATCACATTTTATGTTTACTTTTTTTGAAGTAAGTGCAACCACCAGCAAAGAAATAAGTGAACCATGATCTTGTCCAGTAGATTTTAAATTGTAGGTTTAACTTGGAAATAACCCACTCCCAGTGATTACTTTTTCTGTTCACTGGCACTCAATTTACGTATCTTGTTTCTTAAAATTCTGACATGAATATTTGAATGTAAGTTTATATGCTATTCACCTTAAGAAACTTATTAATATGAGAACATGATTATGTCATTTAGTAGAAAGCAAACTTTAAACAAACTTGGCTTTGAAAAATCATCTAAATTAAGAACACAAGCATTACTTGATGCGTATCTTAATTCATAATTATTATAAGGGTTGTTTTAATGCTTGTGAAGATTGATAGGCTAGAATCAATTGAAAATTAAATCTTATCTACAGACTGCATATAGCTCAAGTTTCCTCAGAATTAACCTTCAGACTATAGAGCTAGAAAAAAAAAAAAAAAAAAAAAAAAAGAACTTTAATAAGGTGACATGCAATTTTGCCTTATTTACATACAAAGGTTTTTGGCTTCAATATGCATTACCACTTACAAAAATTAATGAACAATACTGTACCTTGTACTAAGTGATTAATCTTTATACACCTAATGAGTTATGCTGTTAATTGTATACTGACTGGTATACTCTTATTGATGAATCTTTCCCTGGTTTTACCCTCAGGAAAAGGGTATTCCTTTATAGGAATATATATTTATATACTCTCAGGAAAAGGGTATTCCTTTATAGGAATAAAAATTTCAATAAGGTTTTTAGCAGGTGGTATCATAAAATACTAAATGCTAGATTACATTTCCTCTCTGGAAGTAGAACAATACATTCAAAACAAACAAACAAACAAAAAAGCTGATGCAGGATTCATCTCAGGATGAAAAAAATCTGTCTGATAAGCCACTTAAAAAAGACTGCTTCTATACTGGATCAGCGGCTCAGCCAGTATTTACTGCTGTGCTAGGTTATGGGAAAGCTCTTGCTGGAGGTATGTTTTCTCTTGTCATTTTCTTAGGGTAAACATAGACCGTTCCATAGATGGGGGGTCTCAGGGAGGGTTATGCTACCAGGTGCAATGTGAGGCAGCATGGCTATGGGGTCTCTGGTTCAGCGGTGTGTCTTGCTGTGAGAATGGCACTCAAACTGGCATTTGTTTGCAAATGGCAATGTAGACGTTCCTGTAAAATGCCAATTATCTGGGGAAAGGAACATTTATTTTCTCCCCCCATGTTGCATACTTATGCAGAGCACAGCAAGGTCTTGGTATAATTTGAGACCACGCTGAAGTAGAACTGACAATTATTTGAAGCTGCTCTGAAGCATTTACCTAAGCATGTCTGTTTCAGATATGTCTTTGTGTTGGTCTCATAGAAGGTAAAGGACCAAGAAATCACATGTTACTTTTGTCCCCATTACATCACTGTTGCCAGAATTTTTGGAGATTTCAGGACTTACAAAAGGATCCTCTAGCTCAGGAAGAAGCTATTGACTGAATTCAACAGTCCTTTGCAGAGGTGCCTGAGATTCTTCATTATTTAAGCACTTTTCAAGAGAGTTACAAGCTGGCTTAATTGTATCTGTTAAATGCAACACATGTAATGAGTTAACCACTATAGCATTGGTATTGTAAGATGATTTAACTCTACTGGTCTTAGGAGCAAGAAAATTGCAGTTATTCTGTGACTGGTCTGATCTCAGTTTCCATAATAATTTAAGCTTTGAATCCACCTTTCAAATAGCATACAAGGTAGCTCTTAAATTATGGCCTAGTTTTTTGTTTGTTTGTTTTTAGTGGTTGTTTTATTTTTGCTTGTTTGCTGTTTACCAGTTTTCAATGTATTTGGAAAATGGATTCCAGACGGAAAAGCAATCATTTCTGTGCATTTTATACACCTACTATTCACTATATTTGGCACCTATCTATTTGGCAGGCCAAACAAATTCTATTCTCTAACATAAATGTGAAAAGCTATATAAATGCTTTCTAATATTTTTTAAAGCATCATAAAATTTAATTTAGATCAGTACTCCTACTGTCATATAAATCACTTTAAAAATGGACTTCTTACTCTGCAATTTCATGTTAACATAGGCTAATGTCTATGTAAGATTAGCTGTAAGAAATGTCAAAACTTATAGTAAAAACACTTCTATTTAGAATTGAATTTACCCTCCCATTTGACATTCCCACGAGTTGTTTCCAGAGGCACTACATGACCATATTTTTCATTATTACTGTATATTAACCTTTTGAATGTTAACATTTAAAAAATATACCTTCAAAACACCTTAAGGTTTTTTTTACTGAAAGACAACTGAAGTCAAGCATTCTGTGCCTGGTTGTGTATGTGTTTATGAACATAATTTAGGCCTCTACTACATAAGGCTTCTGAATTGTTCAATCACCTGGGGACAGAATGTGCATGATCACATAGAGAGCAATCATCTCTTAAAACACTCTGATTATATTTGCAAAAGTAAGCCTGACTATATTCTGATGCTTAAAATGATTGTGAAGAGTGCATGAGGTAACTAGTAGGGAAACAGAAACAGCAAGAAGTTGTCAGTATGTGAGCTTTTGGAGTTCATGAATCCAATCGCTACATTTTTGAAAGGTTCCTATACATAAACTATATAATCAGATAAGATGGTGGTAATTTCTATATTTTTCCTTTAAAAAAAAAAAAAGAGAGAGAAAAAAAAAAAAAAAACACAATTTGCTGTAATTCTCATCAACAAAACAAGAGGGAGCAGAAAATTGTAATGTATGATAAATTCAAAACAGAGCCACTTACTCTTATTTGCAGAACATGGTTATCAGTACATCTCACACAGAGGGAAGAGGAAGAGAAGAGTCAGTTTTCAACCTTTCAAAAAGATCTAACACTAAAGAAGCACTAAGACAGCAAAATGTGGTATGTCAAAATTGTAAAGTGATACATAATAATTTGCAGTCTCGGCAATGAGGAATTTCAACCAGTGATTATAAAACTAGGTAACTGAAGAGCAAAATGACAGATTTAAGACAATGTAGACAACTGCACAGCAAAACACATTTGAAAGATTTTACATTTCAAAAGGCGTCTTTCTGAATGAGTTATTTCATTCAGGAGAGAAAATCCATACAGAGATTGCTGACAACAATTTTAAAAATACACTGAGTATACTTTAACTGTCCAAAGAAAGGGAAGTTAGTGAAAATGAAATACTGAAAATATGAAGCTGAATATGAAAAATATGGTATTCTACTGTTCTTTTGTTTATCTTGTGTTAAACCCACACATACCCATTTATTGATGGCTATCACCTGAAAAACAAACAAAAAACACACACAGAAATATGTACACAGAAAAAACAAACAAAAAACACACACAGAAATATAAATTTCAAGGATGTGTTTGTAAGAAATTTGTTGTAAGCATAGAACAATACAATCTTTAGAAGACAATGGAAACAAAAACAACATTTGTTTACTTTGTATTATTCTTGTATGTTCCTGAACTATAAATATTATGAAGAATATGAACAGATAAACCTGTCTACCTTTTTGTCCTAATGAATATAGTTAGCAAAATTTACAAGCCACCAATTACAACTGATGAAAGTAAGCATTCTCTTACGCACACACACACACACACACACAAATGGGGACATTGCTGCGATAAGGTATCAGGAAGGTTAGATGCTCAGTAGGTTCCTCAAAAAGAAAGAACAACTGTATGACTAATGGAAAAGACTGTAGAGAGGCCCCAGGAGTTCAGAGTGAAAGCTGAAACTGTGAAGGCATTAGGACACAATTATAACACAGTGAATCAATGGCACTATCTATCTTCTCAAATTGTGTGGTGGGGGGGGACAAGCAAAATTGCTGGTGCTCTGCCACTATTGGCCTTGGTAATAACAGCATGTCCACACATTAATAAACCAATGTTAAACTAATGACTTTGCGCTCTCTCTCCCTCTCAGCCAGAATCTATTTTAGACCTTAACGCAGGAGTTCAGATAGAAAAACTGATGAAGTAACACAAAACGTATCACTAATTCTGAGCAAAATGGGCTGCAGTTGCCAAGCATTTACTCTTGCCTCTCTGCTGAAGGTTAAAAAACAAACAAGCAAAACAAAACAAAAACACCACTCACTTGACTCTTGCCTGTGAAGTCATATGATTGTCAGGTAATCTTTTCTTTCTGACTATTTCAACATGCCTCTCTCCTCATCACTCCCCTCCGCCAGCTGCTCTCTCTAAAGAAAGATTAGAGACTCCTCACTACACAGCAACTAAAAAAAGCTGTTATAATATCTAGATAAAGGCACTTGTCAAAATGCTCTCAGAGCCAAAACCAGGAACCATTTCACCTTCTCAAGAATCTACCTGACCTTGATGTGTTTATTGGGAAATAATGTGTACTTCAGAATGCTTTTATGTATTAACAAACAAACAGACAAACAAACAACAACAACAAAAAACTGTATTAACTGAGTTTGAATGGAAAAAATACAAAGCTTTTTCTAATACCACATGAAAGATAAACACAGGTGTTTTTAACAGAACCAGAAATGCCAGTAAATCCGTACTGGATTCCATACAATTTATTGAAATATTCTGCATGTAGAGAGGTTATCTGTGCCAATAAGTCTCCATCAGACAAGAGGTGACTACTTCAGCTGGTTGTTGTTTGGATACCTCTGACATTTTGTGCTATTGTCCTGCCAACTCAGGTTGGAGGTAGTAAGGTGCCCTCAAACATTCTGTGATGATGTCCTTATTTTCCAGCAACCTGTGTCCAAATAGTAGAAAATAATCATAGTGTTAAAAAGTATGTATTCAAAATTGTATTTGACAAAAACACAGAAGTATTTTAAGACTTTCTTTATTCCTTTCTATATTGTCTTTATATAATTCAGCCTTTTTCCTACCATAAAGCAGATACATCTTTGTTCCCATTCTCTTATTCCAGCAACACAAACCATGGTATTGTTTTGTCATGATTGCCAAATTAAAAAAGCTCTTTTTAATCTTTGTTCTAATGGATTATTCTGTTATGCCAATTAAACAATTAATTTCTCCATGCTAAAACATCATCTTTATATGGACCTAACTTTTCTTTCCTCACTCAAGTTCTACCTTTCATTAAAACATTATTTCCTTATCCAACAGTCAAAACCACTTCCATAATGGATTAACATGCTGAATGCTGAATTTGTTTTCATGTCATACCTCCTTTTGCATGCCTTGCCTCACTAATGACTGGGAACTGCAGTGACATCATAATATTTACACACTACAGCCATGCAACAAATATTTTTTCATACATCTTCCAAAATAAATGCTAATTCTGGAAACTCTCTAACTACATTTTAAGACCACCATAGAAAATCTTTTAAACTATGGGAAGTACAAGACCTCTCACAGAATTTCACCATGTTTTGGACATGGTCACTGATTTAAAGCCATATTCAGCTTATTCAACTAACTGGGAAAGAAATAAAACATAGAGTAAAACTTCAGAGGGACTACTGTGATAGCCACCTTACAATATTCTGGTTTTGCTCATTTTAGAGTGAAATAGAGCTAACTGGAACATTCATAGCCATCACAGCTGCATTTAGGTGTCTAAACACTGCCTGCCTTCTACATCATACCTTGGGGAGGGCAAGGATCAAATGTAATTCAATAATTTTTTCCAATTGACAATAGCTCTCTGATAGCTAGTCAATGGCTGCTGGTATCCAATCAATTTTGTACACTTGTGACTGTTACCATGTTACCCCAGTTTGCTAAAAAGAATAGCATTGTGATAGTGACAAAGCTTTAGTTAAATCATAATATATTCTAGTTCATTCTCTTTCTCTATCATAAAAGAAATAATTAGCCATTATGAATGTGTAAGATATAATTGGGTTAGTGCCTTACCTACAGTTTGCACAGATCTGCTTATGCAAAGGTAGGACCCAGTGAAGGGTTAGACACATTACTGTCCATTCTGTGGAAAGATGTACATATTTACATAGTTGCAATGCCACTTGTGCAAACATCAGTATCCCACTGCCATCTCTACCCAATGCCGTGCATTATCCTGTTAGCTACCATTCTACTGCTCTTTTAATCTTTCAAAGCAACATTTTTGTGGTTCACACTACCAGAAAAGATGCCCTTTCATACAGATCATACATATTTAAAGTTTACTGTTTATCACAATTTCACCCTGCATATCAGCATCCTTGTTAGCAATCCCATGCTCTTTGCTGATAGTAACAGGTATTAACATTATCATACTTTCCTCACACATCTTCATCTCCTTGGAGTGCAGCTCCTTAAGGGAAGGGGTCATGCTCTGCAATGCCCCCAAGCTGGTCAGCTCTCCTGGCCAGCACACAACAGGTAAAATCAGGACTCCACGTGGTGCTAACTCTCTTCATCTGACTAGTAACATTTCACAGATATAGCCACTGTACTCAACTGAGGTAAAGAGCAAGCATAAGCAAGATGCAGGACAAGCAGCTCAGAGGGAAGAGCAGTATGTAGATGAACTGTGAGCAGGAAGAGCTACCTCTGGAGGAGGGATTCAGATGAAGGGCCATTTTCTGACTGAATGTATAAAACTGTGAAACAAACAAACCAGAAATAAAAAAAAAATAAAAAAAAAAATATATGAGTATTTAAAAAAGGGGTCAGACGAGCAAGAGAAAAGTATAATGGAAAGAAGATAAAGGCATGAAAATGAAGTATGATTTAATATGGAATAATAGGAGTGACAAAAGTTTTTACAGCATTTTTGTCCACTGTGTGATTACATTCACAGAAATTAAATCTGTAGTTTACTAAGTAATTTCCTTAGCTTGTGTTTTACACTGTGATTTACTGGTTCACAGACATATTATGTAGCTGTTTAAAATTTCCTTCCTCAATAAGCTTCCTCAAATGCTGTTTTCTCATTATTTATCTGTATACTCAATACCTGTATAGTAGATTGGTCTTCCCTTTGCTGCACGTTTTCTTTTCTTGTTTAATATTTTTTCCTAATGATATTGTTCGGTTTTATAAGCTGAATTAGGGCTCCTAACATTTCTTTGCAATCTGACTACTCACTTCCTGAGAGCCCTCTTATTACATATGCAGAGCAGCAGCAGATCTGTCAGGGTGAGTACCATGAGTGGTAAAGGACTTACTGTACAGCACTGAAGTATGCAGAAAACTTAGCAGGAACAAAGTAAAGCAAGGAGGCAACAGATGGTACTGGAGAAAGGAAAAAGTGCTGAAGTACAAACACAATGTTATAAAACTGTATTGAAGGGTGAAGAAAGTATCATGTTTGACATGGGAAAGGAATAGCTACTGTAAAGCTGAGTTAAGCATAAAAAATAACAGAAAATAGGGCACTGGTTAATTAATTACCTTTTTCCTAGCCAGCCATTCATTGGTCTCTCCAGCAAATGTTCTGTGAAGATGAGATAATAGATAACTTCATTTATCAATTACTATATGTTTTGGTTGGAATGTAGGCTAAAATATACAATTCATAACACCTTAAGCTCTGTAGTACTTGGTGAGTCACTGACCATCCCTTTTATTCCACTTATGTTCTTCTGTACTTCCTTGGTAACAAAAAAGTAAAAAATCTAGAGATTACCTTTTTATTAGGTCGTGAGCATTATGGAACTTTGCCTTTCTTTTAAAGGATAAGATTTTGTCCCCCATCAATATGTCAAAACAGTATCATTTTTATGTACATTACTGATATTGGCAACTTACAAACATATTGCACTGAAAAACAGATTCACACTGTGTGAATAATAAACAAACACACATTTATATTTGAAAATCCAAAGTCTATATCATAGAATCATAGAATATCCTGAGTTGGAAGGATCCACAAGGATCATCGAGTCCAACTGTTTAATATAATCTTGATTAAACAGTGAATTGCAAGAAAAACATACAAGTGAAAATACAATTCAGAAATGAAACCATATGAAATTCAGTGGAAGAAAACTTGGCAGCATGTCTAGAACTCTCCATTTCTCTGAAATAATTACTACAATTTTTGCTTATTAGAAATATTTATTGCTATTGCTACTATTTCTGCTTTCACTTATCTTTTATTTACATTATCTGGATAAAGAAAAATGTTGTAGAAATGCTCCTTTTCTTTCACTTATTGCTTCTTGTCTTCAGTACAACATGAGATTGTCTCTAGATATCATTTTTTTCCATTCCTATAAGGTAATTTTGTAATCACATTGAAAAGCAGAAATAAGTTTCTTTTTCATTAATAGTAAAGATGACTGAAATTTTCAGACATCTGAATCATTCTTTTTTTCTGCATCTCCAACACAGATGGCTTTCATTGAATGAAGTAGAGCGTGAATAGGTTGTGAATATTCTCTCCCTACCAGAGAATAATAACAAAGAAAAAAAATAGGCTTTGCTTAGATGCAGAGGTCTTATAATGTACTTATCTGAGATAAAGTCACAATCTAAAACTGTTATATGCTCAACTATTGCTTCTGTTTTACTTAGAGCTCAACAATATTAATAAGAAATGTATAGTACATATAACTTCCAAGATATAAATAGGGCATAAGAAATGTAAAGACTGTGTTGCCTCTAACTCAAGGCATGAGTAAACAAGATGGGAACAAAAGTGATCCTGAAAAGTTCTTGATGACCATAACTGATAAGAGGTATCTGCCAACATCACTTAAAGTCTCAACAGCAATGTGAGGAAAAAAGTGTTACCTTGCTTTTTACTCTTGGAACGATGGAGAAATATATGTAAAGATAAAATGTTCTCTAAATCTAGATGTAGACCAGAAAGGTAAAGAGTCATTTTTTCCTACAATAATAGTAACCACAAAAATGTTTTGTTCTGGGTTTTCCCTTCTGTTTATTTCTGTGTTGGCCCTAAGCATCTATCAGGACACCAAGTTATTTCACCATTCCTTAGGGGAAAACGATTCAGGAGGTGATTGATGGACTTAATGGAATCTCACTTCTCCTCAGATGCCTGAAAACAAGTTATCCTCAAAATTGATTTGCTGTTTCTTGTAGCCATAGATCACACACTGAAAGTAACAGTGAAACAGAGTGTTACACAAACTCTTAAACTAGTCAAAATCTGAAATGGTAAGTCCACTTAGATACATGCAGATGTTACCATCACAGTTTACATTCAGTCTAACCATTCTGGTGAAAAGAAAGACCCTTCTAAGCTTTCTAAAATCAGTCTAGTAAGGCAAATTATGTCTGGTTGTAAGCTGGAAATCACTGCATAGTATTTACTTGGGTCTTGGCTAACTCAGTTACCTCTCTGTTATATGCTATTCCAGACTGGAAGTATATCCAGTGTGATCAGTACCTCTAGGTAAAAACAAATCATGCTTGGTGGGGACAAAATTCCTCTGGATGCATGCAGTATGAGGGAGGAAGAAAGAGAGACTGCAGTGTGTAACTGCTTACACAAGATAAAGGGCTATAAAATATATATATATAAATATATATTTGGAGTATTTGTTGATCCAAGAATATTTTTTATGATCCAAGCTCATAAAACAGCTAGAGATCCCTAAGTGTTAAGTCAGTCAAAAACATTGTACAAATATTCCCTGTTAAACCACTCCTCTGGGTTCCTAGAGTTATAGGAGTTTACAGAATAACAGTCATACTTAGTTTTGAGGTTGATACATTTTTTAGATGTATCAGTCACTCCTGCATCACTTGTGCTGATTATTTTCTATTTATCACTGTTTTATGGAGGAAAAGATGGAAATGGAATTACCTTAGGACTAGCTTTCAAACTCTGGAAACCTCTTCTAAAGTTGCGTGTTCTAGTTGATTTAGAATTTCTGCCTCTAAACTGTTCTACATGCTGTTGCTCCTCTTCAAATATAAAGTTAACTAAAAAAAAAAAAAAAAAAAAAAAAAAAGGAAGCCATGATTCTGAAGTGGTCTAATATCTTACCTTTACCTTGATGCTCTCAAAAATTTGTGTTAAAAATTATCATCTATAAATATATATATATTTTAAAAAAATAAATAGATCTATTAGAGATCATATCTACAACTATATCTGACAGTTATATCTTGTAATTAAGTAATACATTGAAGATGTTCTGAAACAATGTTATCAGTTTACATCTCATTTTTTCCCTTTAACTTATATTTTTTCTGTGTTTCTTTTTCTTCTTTAAGATGCAAAATACCCATGGGGCCTTGTATTTATTTCACCTAGTTCATAAATGAAGCACTGAAGTTAGAATATTCACCAAATTTAATACCAACTGATCCAGAATGACATGGTTCCTATTACATGCAGAGAATATCTATTGTTCCCTGTTGACCAGTGAGTTATCACACACACACACACATCCCTAATTTAGGTTTCTGCAGTTATTAGAATGAATCAGTCTTTTTGACACATAAGTAAGGAAACATATATAAAATAAACTGACTCATTAATTAACTAATTAGGAATGAGTTCTGTGTACACCATGACAGTTCTTCCTTTGTCCTTTCCACTTTTTATACTCTATTAGGCATTTTCACAAATATCTCTTCTGCATTCATTCTGACTTTGACTTCTCTGTTAACAGTCACCCCCAAGACTTCTGCCTCTAAGACTCAGCTGAGCATGCTCTATGGTGTTGTGTGCACTTCGCATAGCAGCTTTATAACCATAGCGCATGCCTGATCTTACAGTAATAAGTGTAAAGTTGTTCTATTTTGCACCTGTATCGTAGCTTTGCCCAGTAGTGATATTGTTCTGTGTTGCACTATATTTCAAAAACAGCTAAGAAAAGATATTGTGAATGCTTGATGTTATCAGTTTGAAAGAGAAATTAAAACAAATGGAAGAACTGAAAACTAAGTTATATAGGAAAAAATATAGCAAGAGGAAGCTAAAACTAAGATTTATTGGCTGAGGAAATCAAGGAAAAAAAAAAAGCAATTTTGGCACGGTTGAGTCTCTTTGAAATGTTTCTATCTGTGAAAGAGATGGTGAAAAATTACTCAGCAATCTGGAAGTATTTTTATAAAAATGTGATACGTATCTTTATAAAGTGTTAGTTACCACTTACATGACTCTAGTAAGCAAGAATGTTGTTCAGAATTTAACACTGACTAGGTCAATTCTCTTGTGAACAATAAGGGACTGGCTTCAAGATATTTATACAGCAGACCTGAATTCCCAAATCTTCAAACTAAAGAAATCTCAAATATTAGATGCAGTTAATAGAAAACTCTAAATAACCATCTCATAATACTCATGTTGGAATCATGTTCAAAACTGAGAATCCTTTCCACATCCTCTCCTGTGAACTTATTTATTTATTTTATCAGGAAAAAATAAATTCCTTTCATCTACCAGCAACCACTTACAGCAGCACAGCTTTAAATGAAATCAACAGCCAGAGGACCTCAGCATTGGAGCAATACGTATCACTGAAGTTTTGATGCTTCCAGATATAAAAAAGTAAAAGAAAACAAAACTAATTTACAATTGCAGGTGAAAGGGTTTGTATTTTTCTTTCATTTTCAAGGAGGGATTTAGGGAAGTAGAGCAACACAGGATGAGCCACTTTTCTCAGCTTTCTTATTCAAAATTTTGTGTAAAAAGTGGTATTTTTTGTAGTAAAAAGATGCCTGAAGTTTAATATTTTCCATTTATTAGAATGAAGTATTGTATCCTGTACCCTACAGGGAAACCAATTTATTAGCAATGCTTTAAGAAACATGTATGCATAACACAAGTTTGCCCTCTTTAACTGCACCTCCAGGCACCTTACAAATAATTTATGAAGTAGTGAGATGTTTGACAATCAGAAAGAATGAAAATTCAGTAGGCAGACTCCTATAAAAAGAAATCTTAATGTGTTTTAAATTCTATTAAGCTTCAAAAACATTGTCCAAATTTCTCACTCAAAGAAGTCAATCAGTGGGTTTTCAATGATCTACAGTAGTTTTTAGGTAACATGAACATTTTTAGCTTCACTAAACCAAGTTATTCTCACTCCTATTGCTTGATATCACAGCTAAGCAAGTGTGATGGTCAACAGATTAACTTGGGAGTATTCATTTTATTTTTTGTTATGGTGTATTAGAACTCCACAAACATTTCTTCATGCTTTGATCAACAGAAATTTTAAATCCTTACCTGAGAGAACCACAATGCTCAATTTCCAAAACTCTGAAATAACAAAAACTCTCAATATACTATATGAAAGTCCTAGAAAATTAAAATAGGATGTCCAGCATGCAAACAGCATCTTTAGTTTTTGGCAAAGCATGTTTACAGCTTTCAGAGATACTCAAGTCAGCTCTGAAAAGCTAATTAGAGAACTGAAAATCTTGTCATCATGGAGCTGAAACTGAATGAATTAACAGTGAGTTTATTATCACTGTTCTGCAGAGAGGACTATTTAGTACCACATGGAAGAAGCTCTGCTCAGTGACTGTACTGGCAAGGTAAGCAGGAGAACCTGGCACAAGGTTATTTGGTCTAATCTTGAACAGAAGCAGTTCTGAATCCAGTTTTGATTTGGGTTATTAATTAGTCTAATGCACTGCAGAGCACACACAAAAGATGAAGCCTCTCTTATTATGCTCTACATTTTTGGGAAATCACTTGCTGTAGTCTCTTGGGAAGAGGATTTTATGAAGATGGGTGAGGCAGGTTTTCAGTAAATCCCTTCCAACATATCTAGGTAGAAGTACTAGGTCTTCAGAAAGAGGAATAATTTCCATCTTCATAGCTGGAGAATAGTTATTTTTTCATGGATCTTTCTCTACATTAAACTTCCAGAAAGATTAGCTCTTTGTAAGATACAATTTTAATAACCTTCCCCTTTCAGAAAAGACACTCACATGCTGTCCTCTTCAGAGGGCAATGGAAAAATTGTCGCCCTGTAGCTCCAAATGAGATAAAGCCATGGGTGACAATGGAAAGAAAGGAAATGACTCCTGCTGTTCAAACTTCTCTTCATGTTCTCAGAAATGATTAGAAAATTAAACTTTGGAACAAACATGAACTCAGATTATCAAGCAAACAATATTATCTTGTATGAATTTAATAAAGCATCAGGAGATAGGAGAACCTTCACCTTCGAATAATTCTTATCAAATTTTGAAAGAATATTAAGTTCTCTTTTTGGCATTGTATATGCGTCATTGCAAAGAGCAAAACACATTGCTTATAATGGCAAAAGCCACCCTGTGTTATACATTAGAAATTCTAATCTCAGTGTTTCAAAAGTACAGTTGTATGACCAATCTTAACAAAGAACTTGCAGATGCTATACCTGGATATGAATACAACAGGCTCTTCATTTTGGATGCTCTTACATTGGAAGAGAAAAATCTCACACTAAATTCTTCAGAGGAAAAAAACTGTAGCCTGATGCTTTTCAGTCACTATTCAAACCTTTCAGTCACTATTCAAACCTAAGCAAAATTCAGAAAGAGGTTCTGAATTAGCTAATTACGAGCCAACTAACCACTGTGATGTCCATAAGTAATTGTCACTTGAAGTAAAAATTCTGGATACTTGTTGAGGAGAATAACATAACTGAACCAACCTATTGACTTTCCTTCTTTCTCTTTTCTGATGTCTACTTTTGCAGCATTTCTTCTTGATTTAAACAAAGATCAAATATAACAATTTTCCTATATCAAATCACCAGGATAGGAATGTGTTTTCCTGGTTATGAAACACGCTCATAGAAGATAACAGCAAATTGTTTAAATGAGTGCAGATTTGCTTGCCAGATGGAACGGATCAGTAGATTTTCTTCTGTACTTAATTCAGATGTGTCTGATTAGGATGAGGAACATCTACTCTCTAATCTTCAGTGACTATAATTTATCTTTTTATTTTGTGATTATTCACAAGAATAAGTAAGTATCAATTAATGTCAAAATATGCATGTGTGTCAATAACTGTAACTAGTGAAAGTGAAGGTTTCTTATTATATCCCCATGGTTTGTTCCCTTTTTATTTTTTTCTTATTAATTTTCCATTCTGCTATACTAAATACTCATTAGTTTTTTAAAACAATGCAGTATTTAGAATCTATCAGCTCCAGGTCAGCTGAGGGGTTCCTGCTGATATTGGTAGATGGAAAGCAGCAGCATATATTTTTGTGTTTTATACTACCCACTTAAAAACAAACAAACAAATGTACAAACATATTTCTTGAGTATAATGACTGCAATGACTTGCAAGCAAATAATTTCACTGAGGAATTTTGTGCTGGTGGTATCATATAACATGAGAAAAAAGTCTGATTGTTTTATGATTTCACTGGGAACCTTAGAGGAAATTAATTCTATTTAACTCACCACTTGTCAGCTCCTTTGTTGCTGTTGTTGTTTGTAATATATGGACCCAACACTGGATTTTAAGTCTGGAGATATTTCAAGTTACTAAAACATTTATTAGTTTAATAATAATGTTAGAAATGATTGAAATGCTAGAAATGTTTAAACTGGAATATACAAACTCTTGAACTCAGTGTTCAAACTAAAGCTATTTTGTCTGCAGTTACTAGGCCATGCAGGTAACCTCAGTGTCTTAGCCAGGAAAACTTGTCATGCTGTCGTGTTGACAGATTTAGACTTTCTGAAATCAGAAAGATGAATTAAAATATGATATTAAGCAAAGCTTGTTGTAAAATTAGTGTGTTATCCCTGTCCAGGGATAACATTTGCACAAACCACATTGTGGTTTGCACAAACCACAATTCTCCACATTTGCACAAAACACAAACCCAACAACAGAAGGGAAAGAGCATCAGGAAGCTTCAGATGAGAAAACATTTAAAGCTCTCTGGCTACAAGTAACTGCCTATTGTATCTATAAATCACATAACTGTGGTGCATCAAGTACTTCTGATTACTTCTTAACCTAATGCCCCCCAGATATGAGAGTGAATAAGATGTAATGACTTATATAGCACACCTTGCTCCCTAAGCAGTTTTGCAGTTTCCAGGTGAGGAGCTACTGCTTCTTTTGCCTGCCTTATGCTGAAAGCTGACATCCTCTTTGGGTAGCTTAGATTAGCACTTGCACTTCCCGTTAAGACACTTACAGCTTCTTTAGATCACAGCATTTAGTTAATAACCAGATTTTAGTGCCTTTGTTGACACAAGGTGAAAACGAGGAGCTGACTGCTGTGGCCACTGCTGCTGCAGTTGAAATCTTTCATTTGAGCATGCATGTGTGTCCCAGCAGCTTAACTGTGGCCTTTGAGAAGGGCATTAACCAAAGTATGTGCAAACATTCTGCAGCTGATAAGCCTCCAGGTTATAGGTAAATTTATGAATGATTGACACACTTGTGTAATAGTAGCTTTCTATGCTCTCAGAAAACCTTCTTCAGACCAATGTCATCATATATATATATATATATATATATATATATTATGATTCTATGATTTATTATTTGGTATTGCCAATTTACTTGTGATTTACCAGGTAACTTATCACCTCCTGATTAGAGACATATCAATATAGTAAACAATGAGGCAGCAACTATTTTAACCTTTGCTTGCAAGAAGACATCACTATTATGTACGAAATGAGTGGGGACTCACAGCTTTCATAGATTAAAATAACAACGATATTTTGCTATTTCTTTTTGGCTCCCAAACAGTTCTGCTTAACCACTTATACTTCTTGACAAAAGATGGAGAAATTTGATTCTCCAATGGTTTTGATTCCTCACTGGTGCAATGCAGAGGGAAGGGGATTTTGGTGTCTGGAAAGGCAGACAGGCTGACAAGTATTAATTACTTCATCTTCTCCTCCATTCAGCAGAGTTATGGAGACAAATACAGGGGAAATGAAGGAAAGTTGGTAATTCCAACTTCCTGCTGCTTGGATTAGTAATGCATCTTCAGTGTCTCTGTGTCTGATTCTGGTGTACAGAGAAGGGGAAAGGGTTTAGCTATGAGATGAAGTACACTTAACACAGATATCTCTCAGTACTTGAGCTAAGAGGAAAAAAAAAAAAAAAAAAAAAAAGGAAATCCCAGGTAAAGTCCACTTTAATTTTAAAATAAAATAAAACAAAATAATATAAAAAAATCGTCTTAAATATTAATAATTCTACCCACTCTAGTTTTCTCACTTTGCCTATTACCAAATTATTTCTTCATGGTAAAACAAATATCTAAAGAAAAATAAGAAAGGTAGAAAATAGATATTTTTGCCTCTGTTTAAAAAACAAACAAACAAACAACAACAAAAAACTTTAAAGCTTGTGAAGATTTTGAAAATGTTATTTCATTTAATGTTTGTCACCAAATGAAGCATATTTTAAACTTCTCCAGAGCTGAAATTAGATAATGTTTTTATATTCTGATGAAAATTTGTTGTGATATTTTAGTAACACCTAGTGGTAGTAAGGAAAACAGATACAATTAATTTTTATGCAGCAAAGTCACACAAATATTTTTTGTCTCACTGCATTTACAGTCACTAGAGAAATGACAATCCACCCTTCTGAGACTGTTTTTTTAAATTTTACATCAAAAAGACTTCTTGCAGATTTCCTTCCACTTGGTGTAAATAGTCATCTTCTCACACAAGTAAAAATCTGACTTACCCAACACTCTAAATGTTTAAAATATCATTATTGCAAAGTCATCTTGTAGGAACTCTGCAAACGTTATATCTTAAAAGTGTTTCTCCAAAATAGTGGTAAATGAAGTTAAATTGTAATCCAGAATGTGTGTTACTAGAAAGGTCTAAAAGTTTATTCAGTTCTTTAACATAAAATGAGATTTTAAAACTTATTTTTAGTACTGAATTTATATTTTGAGATAATCACTAATACTATTACAGCTTCAACTAGTCTGGGATCCTGCCAGCTCTTCATCCAGTGATAGTTATCAATAAAATAGGCAGAGACAGAAGACAGCAATGCTCCAAACTGGGAAAAACTGCCTTCCAGAGTGATTTATCATATCCAAAGAAGTTGTAAAGAGACTGAATGATCTTTCTGAATGGCACAATACCTTATATCAGAATTGAATAACAGAGAATCTGAGATAAGATTCTAATGATACAGTAAAAAGAAGTGATAGGAACTTAGATACAAAGTACGCACATGGAAAAATAGAAAATAATGAATTCCCATACTGGAATAATAATAATAAAAAAAAAAGTAACAGAATCATTTAAAAGACAGAGAGAATTGCCTCAGAAACAGAGAACTTATTTATGAAGCAAAAAGTAAATCACTGCTTAAACGTCTTTGATGGCTTGTTCTGAGTGATTCCATCACACTGGAATGTTTCAGAGATGAGAATGGTGGAAAATAAAAAATTTCCGTTATCACTAAGTTCTGACACTGCTATACCACTGGCAAATTATCCTTAATATTTTGAACTTCTCTTATTATTGATAATAATAAAAAAAAATACTGCTAGAATAGTATCTTCCTGTTTACAATAGAGAAATGCTATTGTAAACATGCTAAAAATTTTTAACATGTATATAATATTTGCTAAATTTATATAGTACAAATGTTTCTGTAATTGGAGACGACAATACTAGAAGGAATGCATATTCTTATGCTGACTCGATACCCCCATTAGATCTTCATGGATTGCCCAGCATTTTTCTGACCAGTATGAACATCCTCAGCAGATCACTGTGAAAGGAATTGTAGACTAGGTAAGTAGTGACTCAGCTGAAGGACACTCATCAAACTCAATAGACCCAATCTCTCAGTGCAGATTTCCAGTAGAAGTTCCCAAAGTTTTTAGGTAGAGATGTATAAAAGGAGCAGACCATTGTGAAAGTGATTTGATGAGATGATGGTCGCTGATTTATTAAGCCATCACTGGTTAGCGTAGTCTATGGAGGAAACTATGTATTGACATTTAATAACTACAATAAAACTGTCTTGCAAATGATCATAATTTAATACAATTCAAAATAAAACATTTAGGTTTTCAGCTGAAATAATTCCCCCCCCCGCAAATAGTTTAAAATATATAGAAAAATACATTTTTAAAAAAAATCTGGTCAGGAATTTTTTCCTTCTCAGATCTCAGGGTTTGCTTTTCCACAGATTTTGCTAAGCACTCCATCTTTACCCTCTATCAATAATCAAATTCTTTATGTCCACTTTCTTTTCTGGGGAAAAAAAAAAAAATCATCAGTAGCATCATATAGAGCTGCTCCCACAAACTCTGTTGGAGTGAACTGTTCAAATTTTTCCTAATATTGTATGTTGTAACAGCAAAATCAAATGACCAGAAATGAGCAGATGAGGATAAAACAGAGCAAAAAAAAAATGTTCACCTGAAGATAAATAGCAGAACATTTTTTTTTTTCTCTCTCTGGCTGGCCAAATACCTGAGGGAAGTTTCCTTGTTACACAGAATGGGGAAGAAAAAAAAAAAAAAAGTGAAAGAAAAAAAAAAAAGGAAAACAAAGAAGAAAAAAGAGACCTGATAAACTGCTGCTTTCAACAAAAGATAAATGACTGCAATAGTATGGTTTCCACATTTATAAGCAGAATATTTTTTTTATCTTAATGAGGAATACAGTTTTATGTTTCTGTTTTCAGCCTTATTTTTATAGAACTTAATTTTCCCTTTGAACATTTAAAGCTTAGACAAAAGTAAATAAACAAAAAGGATTCATTTTCAGAAGTCTCTAATTCTTTTCCAGTAATCCACAACACATTATATTGCATAACATTTAATTTGCACAGTCCTCTTCATTGTAATGTTCCAAACTGAATGGGGTAACAGAGTTTAGTACTTTTTTTTTTTTTTTTTTTTTAATTGCAGCCTCCTATAATACTGCTTGACTTGCAGGACCAGTTTCAGAAAAGATGATCCAAAAAATGGACCCAAACTATAGTGTTTTCCACCAAGGAAACACTAGGGAGTGAAACAAGAGAGAAGTTTAGAGAGAATGAGAAGAGTTAAGTGCTAGTCCAGATCTCAAGGATGTCACTGCTTAATTAGCAGTCACTTTCATTTTTGTAGTAGCTTCCATTTCAGCACTGTAACATGGGAATATCTGATACCCCAGGCACCATTACACACTCATTAATACATCCCTCCAGTTGCCATTTAGGATTCATTACAGAAGAGTGTAAACCTATCCAGAAATTTTATTTGTTAAAAAGAATCATTTTGACTTTGTGGCTTTGTTTGTGAACTGAATCTTCAAACCTGGACAGTGCCAAGGACAGGCTGTAAGAAAGGGGAAGTAAATATCTGAATATGCTTTCCATTTTTCATTTATTTTATTTTATTTTATTTTTTTTTCTGACTATATTGACAGATTGGACAATGTATATAATGGGTTTTGTGGGGCCTCTTTTTTTTTGTTGTTTTGTTTTCCCAGAATGAAAAGATGGAGTAGACTAGAATAAACTGCACAAGATTTTCCTAAAATTTAAAGAGAGAGAGAGAGAGAGAGAGGAACAAGAAGAAAGAAACAGGCTCCCAAAAGAGCAATCATTTTAAACTCCCACACAGACATTTTTATACGTAGAATCAGCCTTTTACAGATGAAGAATTTGAAATAAAGACACAATAGTACAGGCATACCTGAGGTAGATCCAGTCTGTAACATTTAAAAGGGAATTTAAGACATGCTTCTATCATTTAATGGAACATGGTATGAAGATATTTCAGGAAGTTTAGGCAATTTCAGTCTGTCCTGGCCAGATACCTAAGTTCAAAGTTACTGTCCTGAAGACCTGTTAGTTGCTGCCAAATGTGGGATGTATTTCAGTTCTGTTGTTTCCTTAGGTTTTACTCTGCTACGTCCTGCTCCTCATTCAGGTAAGCACTGTGGGATGTGAACTTGACCTCTGTCTCCTTTCTCTGCTTGATGGATTTCTGACCAAAATTCCTGCCTCCCAGCAGTGCTGTGTCTGAATCAAAAGCTTTCTACAAGGTGACTGCAGCTCTGTCTATTGGCTTCTGGGACATTGGTTTACTTTCCCACAGGCACCTTTCTTCCACTTAGGTTATATTTACCCCATGGATGATGAGCACTCTCAACTCAAAATATATATATATATATATATATATATATATATATAAAGTTTTGCTTGTTTGTTTTTCCAGAGAGAAGAATCTGGACAAAGATAACTGACATTTTAACCACAAGGGTTAGATTGTGACTGAATCCTATTTTCAGCCAAGTTTTTGGAACAAAGCCTCACACCTCAATTCCAGTTCAATATTCTGTCCACAAGTGAGAGCAGTGGAAGTTTAGGACGTTGTACTCTACTCTGGCTGGGATGAAGTTATGAAGACAGTTTTCTTCACAGCAGTCTGTATGGTGCTCTACTTAGTATTTGTGGCTAAAACAGTGTTGGTAACACACCTGTGTTTTGACCACTGCTGAACATTGTTTGCACAGTGTCCATGTTTTCTCTTTCTGTTTCCCACAGCATTTGCCTGGAGAAACTGACTCCTCATGGCTTGGACAGTGTATGTTTTGCTGGGTAAAAAAACTGGCTGAGTGGCCAGGCCCAAAGAGTTGTGGTGAATGGAGTTAAATCCAGTTGGAAGCCAGGTGATATCCCCAGGGTTCAGTATAGGGACCAGTTCTCTTTAATATCTTTACCAATGATCTGGACAAGGGGATCAAGTACACCCTGAGTAAGTCTATGGATAACACCAAGTTACATGTGAGTGTTGATTTGCTTGAGGATGGAAAGGCTCTGCAGAGGTATTGATGGGCCAAGGTCAACAGTATGTGGTTCAGCAAGGTTAAGTTCCAGCTCCTGCACCTGTAGAATGCTACAGGCTAGGGGAAGATTGGCTGGAAAGCTGCACCTTGGAAAGGGACCTGGGGCTATTGGTTGATAACTGGCTGAATATGAGCCAGCAGTGTGCTCAGGTGGCCAAGAAGGCCAACAGCATCCTGGCTTGTGTCAGAAACAGTGTGGCCAGCAGGACTAAGGAAGTCATTGACCCCCTATACTTGCCTCTGGTGAGGCTGCACCTCGAGTACTGTGTTCAGTTTTGGGCCCCTCTCTACCAGAAGGACATTGAGGTGCTGAAGCATGTCCAAAGAAGGGCAAAAAAACTGGTGAAGGGTCTAGAGAACAAGTCTTATGAAGAGCAGTTGAGGGAACTGAGATTATTTAGCCTATAGAATAGGAGGCCTTATCAATCTCTACAACTACCTCAAAGGATGTTGTAGCAGGATTGGCAGATTGAGCTCTTCTCCCAAGCAACAAATGATAGGACAAGAGGAAAGGTCCTCAAGTTGTGCCGGGGAGGTTTAGGTTTTAATATTAGGAAAAATTTCTTCACTGAAAGGATTGTGAGGTATTGGAACATGGTGCCTAGGGATGTAGTTGTAGTTCCGTCATCCCTGAAGGTATTCAGAAGAGGTGCAGTTGTGCTTAAGAACATGTTTTAGTGGTAGATTTTACTGGCAGTGCTAGGTTAACAGTTGGACTTGATGATCTTGGAAGTCTTTTCCAACCTAAATGATTTTCTGATTCTCTTCCTCACCCTCAAAGTCAGTAGGCTGTGGTAGGTAAGAGATACAGCTGAGAGAGACACAGGAAGAGACACAGCTGAGACAGCTAACCCAAACTGACCAAAGGGATATTCCATAACATATGATGTGATGCTTGTCAATAAAACTTTGGTGAAAGAAGCAGGAAGGGGGACCATTAGTGATTATGGTGTTTGCCTTCCCAAGCAACTATTATGCATACTGGTAACCTACTTTGACCTTGTAACAGATTAGGCTGAAGTGTATGTTGGTCTTGAAAGACTAAGTTCAGGTTCATGAATGGTCTGGTTTCTAATTTTAAGCAAAACCATAAAAGATGATTGCTCTTGTTCAGTTTCCAAAGTCCAGCCTTCTGGATTTCCTTCATGTACTGGTCATTTCTATCATTCTTACACAAGTAGACAAAGAAAAACAATTATGTATACAAGGTGAAATATATACTAAATTCCAGAACAGTAAAGCTGATTTTGTAATTTTGTGAGTAAGAAAAGAATCAAATGTTTGTTGTTATTATTACTGGGTAATGGAATATTTTGGGTTTTAGAGAAATATCAATTCATATCTAGTGCTGAGTTTCATACTAACATGATTATAGTTAGAACTGCCTTATAGTCTTAATGTCAACAATGTGTCCTCATGGCAGGACAGTTTTTTCAGCTTAAAATTTTATGTTGTCATAATATAAGAATTTGATTAATTCCAAAAACAAACAAACAAACAAAACTAACAACAACAAAATTAAACACACCCAACACCCACAAACAAACAAATAAAGCAAAACCAAAAAAAAACAGCACCACATATTCTATGTATGAATTGCAAATCTTTTAGTCACACTCTCACACCTTCCTACCTTTCAGATAAAAATGTTCAGACATCTGGAGCCACCAAAGGGGGGAAAATAAAACTAATTTAGGAAATTAAATCAATAAGTACCCAAACCTCCATTCCATTGAACTAATAACAGAATCCTGAGAGATAATAGAAAAGATTATTTTAAAAATGTCCAGTGTTGAATTGTCATCAATCACTTTTCTACTGCAGTTATAGTTCAAGGCATTATTGTACTTCAGTGAGAATTCAGATGGTTTATAATAGATAATTATAGTGTTTGTAAGTAGCATTATTATACACAGTGACACTACCTTCTTCTCATCATATTCTGCACATACATTGCTTTAGGCAACAGATATCAGCAGAACAGATAATGGAGAAAGCATTGCACACAATAAACACACATCTGCACAGACATTTTTTGCTAAGGTGGAAGCAGAAAAGAGGTCACTTTCAAATTATCATCCTCTTACACTAGCTTTACTTCCTCCCAGATTAGAACAGAACAGTTAAGAGCAGATAAAAAATAAAAAAGAAAAAAAGAAAAAAAATAAAGCTGTCTTCTCACCGGAACAAAAATAAATTTTGACTTGGAATGATTTTGTTTGTACACATAAGAAGGCTGTTTGCAAATTTAAATTTGTTTTTCAGGCCTGGTCTAGGACTTCCTAGTTTCTCTATTTAGCTGGTAAGGAATAAGGGTACATCCAGTACTCCTTGTGAGATCTCTAAGCTCAAAGGAACTTATGTGCTTGAAACTTCTCTGGGACAGGACATCTTTCTTCTTACTTTTAGGTCTTCTGTAATTGAATGCAGATCTCACCAAAAACACTTCTATCTAGTTGGACACTACAACAGATAGTTTTCTAGTCGTGTTCTTCTTCAAAAAAATAATGGTTAGAAGTAAGGATTTCTGCAGGAAAATAAGGAATCTGCAGTAGATACCTATAGACATCTTCCAAGTACTTGCCTTCACATAGAAGATTTCTTTATATCAATCATAGTGACACTGCCATTTTGAAGTAATCCCCTTCAGTTAGCATACTAAAAAGGATACCCACACTACCTGATATTTGCTGATACACTGTCTAAACTGTCTTCAGGGTACTTTTAGAAAAGATGCCTGTCCGGGCAGTAAGTAATACATATACTGACTCAAAAGCAGAATGAATAAGGAAGAAGTACTTGACTTACCCACAGGCTTTTGTATATTACCTTGTTTGGGAAATCTTTCTTTGTCTCTAGTATATTGTCCCTAAGCAACTTGCCACATTAAAAAAAAAAAAAAAAAAAAAAAGAAGAAGAAGAAGGAAAACAGATAAGTATGATCCATCTAGTGCAGAATGCTTTTAATGAAAGTATTGTGCCTCTAAATGAGTGCTATCCATTATCTACTTTTTAAAACAGATGAAAAATCATGTTGCTCTCACCCAATATGTGACAAACAAAAAGCACAATAAAAATGGCATTGAAATATATGAGCTCTTTGACAGTCATATTAGTCACGTCTTATAGCCTGACCTTTCTGCTGGCAGGGACATTCAGTAAGGTGTTATAAGAGGGCAAGCATTTTCAGCAGTAGGAAAATTCATTACATCAGTCATTCACTAAACAAGCATCATTCTCTCGCCTGACTGACAATTTTTCTTCACCCTACATTATCTTCAGTGTTCATATTTGCTCCAAAATGTTAAAGAATATTCCAAAGAGTTTCTACAATGCCAAAGGAATTGAGATGAATACAAATTTTAATTATACCACCATGGCAACTGGTGGGCAAATCAGCATGGGTTTCTACTTACTGGACAGTGTTTGCAAGAACAGACCAGAATAAGTTGAGATTTAAAAGCTCTGTCACTCAGGTGACCAAAGTTACCTCCAGATAAAATTTCCTAAACTGATTTAATTGGTTTGTTGCTTAAAAGTATCTGTGGTCTAGTCAAACCTACAAAAGAAAAAAAATCTACAAAAGAAAAAAAAAAAGTAGTATGGAAATGTTCAATTCTCCCTGCATTTTTAATAGCGAATAAATACATCTTCTTCAAACTCTCATAACAGATGGTAGAGGTCCACTTTTTATTTGCATTTGTGTGCATGTGAATTTGTAAGAGAGAAAGAGAAAGCAGAGGTGTGGGGGAGTATCCTGCTATAGAAATTACAGAAACCATGTTCTCCATGATCAGAGGTCATGACTGAAGACAGGAATCTCCTTCCCCATTTTATGACTCTATCATAATCTATCACCAGGGTTACTACAGTCAGTAGATTTTTTTTTTTTTTTTTTTTTTTTTTTTATTTCCACAACATGCAGAAAACTGAACTGCACAGGGCTTAAATTCTTTCCACCTTGTTCTCAAAATGTTTCTTAAAATGTCAACACTGTAATGTACTGTAACTTCAGTTTATATGTTATTAGACTAGAGTCCCAGTTCATTTCACTATTTAACTTTGGTATGGTCTACTAACCATGTACCATAATGGTGCTTTTTTAGGAAACAAAGTAGAATGGAGAGAGTATTAGCCCAAGAATCAAGAATTCTCTCCTGATCTCTCCTTTGAGAAGAAAGTCAAAGAGCTGATTTTTCAAGAATAAAGAAAATCACTAGTGAAATTAATTGGAAAGGATACATAAATTGGAATAGAAATCAGTGTTTTAACATTTTTATTTAAAAGAAAGAGGATAACTGTGAGTAAAAGCCCAGTCTGAGGAAGAAATTAAAAAAAAAATACATTTTTTAAACAAACAAACGCACAGAAAAAAGGAAGTATTTGGAAACAGAAAGAAAATAGATATTTCCAAACACAGGAAAGTTATGGGAAAGGAAAAAATATCTGGGAAATGAAGAAAATCAATGACTGACAATTAATACTATATGAAGGAGTATATGGATGAGGAACAAAATTTTCTTGAAATAACTCCAGAGAAATGGGTATTAAAATTGTTAATAATGATACAGAATAAAGATTTCCAATGAATTGTCTTGTTTGTGTCACATGATTACTACCTTTTCCAAATCATACACAGAAGAGACATTAAGCGATACAGAGGGCATCTGCTTTCAAATAGCAGGCTTTCACAACTTAAAACTTAGGGTTTCTGTACACTAATTGATTTGAGTATTAAACTCACTGGAGTCAGTTTTTAGTGCATTAAATATGGCAATGAAATTCCAGAACAACTGAAAGTTACAGAAGTTGCAAGCATAGATTTATGGAAAGTAAAAGGAGACAGCAAAGAAATAGAAGATAAGGGTTTAGAGGGAATATAGTTTCAGCTCTGTTCCCAACCATAGCACCACTTGTAATGGCCCATGTCCCATATCAAGTGAGCCGATCCAGCCATATCATAGTGATATTCAGGGTTGAGTTGCCTTTCCTGAATATTGTACCAGTATTCAGAAAGACTATAAATAAAGGAAAAACTAAATTAGCCTAACAGTTGAATTATGCATAGCCACCTATTTAAAGAACTGTTTCTCTGACAGATGAAAATCAACTCTTGCAAAAAATAGGCCTTGTCAAAAAAGACTAATTATCTTCCTAGAAGATATTAACAGGGCCTTAGTTGTGCAGTAGGTAATTTCAACATCAGTCATGGTATTCTGTTACAATATGTTTCCTAGCTAGCAAATTTCTGCATGAACTTAAATATTGTTAGTTGTAGTAACCAGCTGGGTGTGCAGGTGGGTAGAATAGTCCATAAATTAATACTCCATAAAACTCAAATAATTTTCTGCATGAACAAGTTGATTAATGAAAATCATAATGACAGAGATCTACCAGGACACAAACATCACTTAAAAAGCAGATCCTCAATCAGCAAATTTTAAGATTGCTCAAGCCATGTAATGTTATTTAGTTTTTTCAGAGGCTCAGTGATAACACTACTTACTTAAGTGGAAAAACAATTGATTTAAACATGTTAATTGTTAATGTATTTTTACATACAATAGGTAACCTTTATTTTATTTTTTTTACATATGATAAGTACCATGTGAGTCTGATATACAACACAGAGTTAGACTCAGAGAGTTTATAACCTTTCTATAGAATAGAAGATGACCTCTCAAGGTAGTTAGGCAGCAAAAAGAGAGCAAAAAGACTCATGGTCAGTATGTATATGTTTGCTCTGTGTACTCAAACATTGGTGTCTATCAATCTGTAACACATATCTTTCCCACATACAGCCGGCTCTATGTGCAACAACATAAGTAGTGCAACAACAAGTAGTGCAACAACATAAGTGAAACAAAGGGGTGGTCATAGGTGGTCATGTCAGGCAGCAAAAACAGGAGAGATATACGCTTCAGATTTTTTTATTACATGAAAGATCCAAGTGAACCAGTTAAGCTTAAGTGCGTCTCCAGTGCAATACAGACTTTTTTGCTTTGAAGAAATTCATCACTATTTCTAGCAGGTGGTTAAAATTATTCTGTGGGAGATATCACTATATTACATTTTTTAACATTATCATTATCAGGTTGTATATTTTGCTTCATTATGATTTTTTCCCCCTTTTCCTTCCCCTTTTTCTTATCGCTTAATTAATTATTTATCTTGCATCACTGTACCTGTATACACTATGCATTCTGCTGTACATTCCTGTTAGAATCATCTCATACAATAATCACAGATGTGGGATTAATTTTTGAGAAAAATTGAATATTTTGAGAAAGACTGAAAAATCACCTTAGTAAAAGGACTTGAGTGCAAGACAGGGATGACTTCCCCAAAGAAGAGATGATAATACCAAGCACTGTTTAAAGCTATTTCACAGAATCACAGAATTGTAAGGGTTGGAAGGGACCTCGAAAGATCATCGGGTCCAACCCCCCTGCCAAAGCAGGTTCCTCAGAGCAGGCTGCCCAGATAAGCGTCCAGACAGACCTTGAATATCTCCAGAGAAGGAGACTCCACAGCCTCTCTAGGCAGCCTGTTCCAGTGCTCCATCACTCTCACTGTGAAGAAGTTCTTTCACATGTCAGTGCGGAACTTCCTGTGTTCTGTTTTGTGGCCGTTGCCCCTTGTCCTATCCCCACAAACCACTGAGAAGAGGTTAGCTACATATTTCTTTAAATTGTCATGCTTATGTCTTTTACCTATCTAACTACCAAATGACAAAAAACAGTGACATATTATGTGACACTTTTAAGCCAAAAATTTACATTTAACTTAAAAAAGTCATAAAGAATGATCTTAAAATCATACCTGTGTTCTAAAGTCTAAGCAATTGATCTCAAAACTACTATCTTCCAGCAGCAGTGGAATTGCAGGTACTCTGAGGTAAGGATAGCTTCTAATTCTGTAGCATTAATCCACACATTCTTTATACTATACAGATCACACAGGGCTGTTGGGACTGCAGTGCAACTACAGGAGACCAGATTTATGCCGTGCTAAGTTGTAAACAGTGTGTATGAACTTTCATATATCTCTTTGAATGCCCACCTGTGCACTGTTTTTGTCTGCAGATAAGTCCCTTTACAAAAGAAATAAATGTTCCGGGTGGTATTTCCACCACTTAAATCAACAGTGCTACAATGTAAGTCAGAAAAGTTGCATTAACTTTTGTCAAGTTGTTCAGAAGTTCATCATTCTAAACTGGAAAGACTTAAATTGCTGAAAATACCATGCATCAGATCTCAAAGGCCAGCAAAGAATCAGAAATCCCAGTCAGAGAGCTGTGAGACCCTAAAAGAGTGATTTTGCTTAATCAGTATATTCTCCTTTCCCATCTGCTTTTCAAACTCTGCTGGATTTCTCTACAGTTTTTGGACCAGATAAAGCCATTAGCTGGCATAATCTGATCTGTGCTGCTTACAGGCATATGTACATATACACAGGCATGAAAAGTAACTACTTAGAAACTTGTCTCAAAAAAACAAAAGAGAGAAGAAAACATTTTTCTTCAAAACGTACTGTGAATTGTGGTCTTTATGATCAAAAATAGCTACTACATTTCTAATATACTTCGAAATATTTTGTTACTGTTAGAATCATAAGATAAAATGCATTAACACAAAAGATAGTAAAACCAAAAATATGATACCAGCAGTATTAATTACTGATTAGTTATTACATTCTTTTCCTAAGAAAATTCCACACTGCATTTTTGTTGTTGTGACAAGAGAGGTATGAATACAGAAGTGCTCTTTATTTCCTTACACATCCCACTCTTACCGTAACTATTAATAATTACAGCAACTTGGGTCTGTGACACTATACCAAATAAAATCCACAGAACACTGTGTATAATATTTCTAGAAATAGAAATAAATGTATTTAAAAATTCAAATGTGTGCTGAAGCCTAAAGATAGGTAGCATTCAAAAATTAATTTCTGCGTGCAGTCACATTCATGCAAGTCTGGTACATGCACATAATTTTTAGAAACTAAAGTATGCAAGAAGAAGTCTTGGAAAAGAAGTTCACCTTAGTGGTCAAAGTTATTCCAATGAACATGAGAACAATGTACTACAGATTATATTACTTATTATTCTTACCTCTCTGTACATGATCATATAAACATTGTAGGAACTGTAATAGCCTAAAGTGAACAACAACAACAACAACAAAAAACATACAACCAAGGATCTTCATTTATTAATAGACTTGCTGGAAAATATGATGAATCCCAGGCTAAGGTTTCCACCTCTTTCAGCAGCCATACCAGCTCTCATTACCTTAATCAAAACCTTCAGATATTTGAAACAGCTCTTAAATTAATGCTTTCCTGTACTAAGTGTCTTTACAAGAATCTAAGACAAAACCAGAAAATTTTTGAGCATTATGGCACTTCCCAGAGTGCCATAACATTTTAAAACCATATCCTCCCAATATAACTACAGAACGGTTGGTTTAAAATCATTTGAAGTAATATATGAACATCCAGGCATCAAAATCTATGAATAATTATTCCGTGGTGTCATCTCTGAGATCCTGCAGTCAACATCAAGTTTCATGTGTGAGCAGAATCTTCCAACATTCATAGATACAGTTAGAAGAAATGCAGAAAAAAAAAAAAAAAGAAAGCAAAAATGAAAGCATGAGGACAACAGAAGTATAAATGAAATTTTGAAAATATTTCTACAGATGTTTTAACTGAGTACTGGTTAGGAAGAATTAAAAGTTTAAGATGCTTACTGGCAAGCAAAGAAAATTATTAGATAAATAACAATCCAACTAAAAAAAAAAAAAAGAGCACTGTTTGAAGACTTTACCATATTACCATAATTCATTATGATGCATAATTATTCATTTCCACTTCAACATTTAACCTAGTGCAACTTTCTTTGTAAAGGCTACTCAAATTCTATTCAGCTCTTTAGTTATCTCAGTAACTATCTCAGTAACTTAACTCAGTTAAGTCCATGTGAAAAGAACAAAAGTTTAAAGAGCTATTTAGAAAAAGAAAGCATAGTTCTATGCCCTGTACAAATCTTTTGTCAATTAATTCTTGCACAAGACCCTCCCCTCAACAAATGAACACTATTTTATCCAATTATCCAGTATTATCAAAATTTGGTCTTTGAAATTTATGTAAGTAAAGCAGTCAGGTTACTTTGGTACAGATACCAAAGGAAAAGAAATATTATTTGGTTTTCATACTAGCAGCTTGACATTCAAAGGATAAGTACTGTTAGCAAGCTGCCATTAGTAGTCCCACTGTTAACGCTAAATCACAGCTATCAAGCCAGGAACATAACAAAGTATACTACTTAAGATGAAATGTCACAAAAATTTCACACAGACTTCTGCACCAAGATTTGTGTTACTCGGATTCTATTTTTAATATAGACAGTTCTTTGCCTTTCCCTGAAGAAAGTAACAGTATCTACATGAGATGAATAAACTGGAGGACTTTATGGATCATGAGAAAAAAAAATAATAATAAAAAAATAGAGTAAAGAAAAGAAGTGAAGAACAGAACTCTTAAAAAAAGTTTGTGTCATGGGTTAACCTTGGCCAGCTGTGAGACACCCACACAGCTGCTCTCTCAGTTCCTCTCCTAAGTAGGACAGGGGGAGAAAATAAATGAAAAATATTGTGGGTCAAGATAATGACAGAGATTTGCCGATCAGTTCCTGTCATGGACAAAATGGACTCAAATTGAGGAAAATTAATTTATTGTCAAATAAAAATTGAGTAGGATAGTGAAAAATGAGAACAAAAGTAAACCCACCCCCCTTCCTCCACTCCCCCTCCTTCCCAGGCTCAACTTCACTCCCAATTCTTTTACCTCACTCCCCTCACTGCGTGGTGCAGGTGAATAGGAAATGGGGGTTGCAGTCAGTCCATAATACTCTCTGTTGCTCTTTCATCCTCACTCTCTTCTCCTGCTCCAACATGAGGTCCTGCACACAGGATACCATCCTTCCCAAACTGATCTTATGTGGACTTCATGGTCAATGTGGTTTTTGCAGTTCTTCCAAAACTGCTCCAATATGGGTCTATACCACAAGGTCCATCCATCAGGAGTGGACTGTTCCAGTACAAATCCCCCATGGATGGCAGCTCCAACCAGACCTCCTGCTCCACCATGGGCTCCTCTGTGGGCTGCAGTGTGGAGGTTTACTCCACTGTGGTACCCATGGGCTGCAGGGGGACACCATGCTTCACCAGGGTCCTCTCCATAGGCCACAGGGGAACTTCTGCTCCAGCACCTGCAACATCTCCTGCCCTCCAGCTTCACTAACCTCGGGGTCTACAGGGTTGTTTCTCTCACTTCCCTCTCTCACAGCAGCTGCACAGAGCTTTTTTACCCTTTTTTAAACATGTTGTCACTGACAGGCTCAGATTTGTGTCGTGGTGGGTCCGTTTTAGAGCCAGCTGAAACTGGTTGCACCTGGTCTGTGCTTACAGATTCCAGTACCGCAGGCCCCCTGGTAGCAAAACCCTGCCATGTAAACCCAATATATTTACTCAAATATAATTTATTGCAAATATCCAGATAGATGCTTGTGGGGTTCTGAAAAGCCCTGAAAAGTCATGTATTCACTTGATAGAAGTATCAATGTTTGAAACTACCTGATATCTGCAGGTATTTTTACACTTGGAAAAGGAAAATCGAGTTAAAGACAGTGAATTTTAATTAGAGTATTGGCTATTTAAAAAGTCAAGTTTAAATAAAGTGCAAAGTATATTTTTGTTAGTTACCAATGTTAGTTACAGAAAATTAATATTTAAGGAATTGTCATAAGAGGTGTAGTTTGTGATTTGGATATTAGGTGTTTAACTATTCAGATATTTGATTTTTCTTTAAAATGCAAATAATAAGTATATATGTTCCTTTCCCCTGTATTTTCATTTCTCTTCAAGTAACTCTTAGATAGGCATAGATCAATAAGTAAATGAATGGTTCCAATAATAATAATAAAAAAATCTGATCAGTCTTAAAATGACTGGCAGAAAATAATACTTTTTCAGAACCCATCAAATTCAATAGAGTAGTCTCACAGCAGTGTTTCACATATTTGTCATACAGAATATCCTGATACGTTTCTTTAATACACCTATATTGACTGAAGTTGCACAGTCTGTCTATAATCTTGCTTGGCTGTAATACAAGGATCTAACTTCCAAGGGCCAGATGTGCCATGAATATCTTCCCAGCAGACTGCAAGTATCCCCTGAATGTCAATTTCTCTATAGTTCCTAGTAAAACACTTTGTTTTTTAATGCTTCCATCTTCCAATGCCCACCACCTTGCCTGTTATGACTCCTGCAGAATGAAACTAGGAAATTCATATAATCATTTTTGCCAGTTTCCAGCAATTATTATTGACATTGTCCAATAATTAGACTCAGTATTAACCTGGTATTGTCTCTAAATTGCTGTCTCAGAAAGGCCTTTCTACTGCATTACAGATTTTTTTCATATACTGACAAAAAAAAAAAAAAAGCTTCTACCATTTTTTTACTTTCAGCTTAGCAGTTCTGTAAAACAATGTATTTTCTTATCAATATGCTTATTAAGTCTGGTCAATCTAACACCAGGAAGCCCTCAAATTTATCAGGTTTGAAACTGGATGATCATCAGCATTTATGCACTTTTTAATTTAAGATAGAGTAGGTAAGACACAAGTAACACATTTGGTATTACTTTCTGTTAATCGAAGCACAATTATGATGTACTACACAAAAGAGAAGGGAATAAAAAAACAGCTGGTGCTTAAAAATAACAATGATAAACACCACCAAGAGCATTTAGTTGTATTCTTAATAGGCAGCTGAAAGTGTATGACTTGAAATCCCTTGAAAACAAAAGTAAAAAAAAAAATAAAAAAGATGACTATGACAGTTTGTGCTCTAATGCTTATACTTTTTGTTTACACAAGTCTTTCTGAAAGTGAATAAAATGAAACTTGAGAGTGGTAATATAGCAATATTCTTCCATTAAAAGTAAAGACTCCCGGCCTCTTTCCTTATATCAGATAATTTGTCAAGAACAGTATATAACAGTAACATAATTAGTACTTGAGACTGATCTCAGTAAGTCTCACAGAGTTTTTACAATGACAGAAAAACAAACAAACAAACAAAAACTTTCTCAAATATTTCTTCTGTTTTATTTTCACTGTTCTGCAGGGAAAACATTTTGACCTTTCCTTTGTGCACTTAATTCTATAGTTCTTCCAGGTACAGTATGGACTTCTGCAGCATTGCTCAGATTTTCATTCTGCCATCACATATAGCATGTTTTGTTCTCATATTTTTTGTCAAATGAAAAACGTGTAAAATCTCTCTATTGCATTTAAACAATTCTGTAACTACTTTTTCTTAACACCGGTGAAGGATAACAGCTACAGCATCAGACACAACAAAGGTCAGATCAAGATAGCCAGAAGGGCCTCTTGAATCTACATCACTGAATTTATTCTCCCAGTCATAATTTCAGGATCACCAAAGGCCACGTCTAAACAATTTCACTGTCCAAGACTGGAGTTGCATAACTAAATTCAGACAAGGTTCACTAGATAAGCTTAAGGGTCCGTTATCCACTTCCACTAATACGAAATGGTTGAACTACATACTAACTGCCTGTTTTGAAAATCCTCAGGGAAAATAAAAAACAAAACAAAACAAAACAAAACAAAAAACCCACACCCTACCACCACCACCAAAAAAAAACAACTCTCATTTTTTTAGACAAATCTCAGTACTAAGTCCTTTGTTGTTACCCCACCATCTCTACCTATAATGTGCAAAGCACTAAATCCAGTAGATAGTTTCAGAGCTAGCCTAACAATCATGATTCTCTACAAAGTATGATGACAGCTACTATTTTCTTTTCAATTCAGAAAAAAAGTGGTGACAAAACTCTAATGTCAATCATGCTTCAGACCAATAGTAACAAGTTAGTGCTTTTAGCATGAATTAAAGTTGATTCTAGTAAAAAATTTAATAATTGGTTTTGTAAGTTTCAATACCAGTGAATAATGAATAACACTTTCAATAACAGTGCAGTTTTTCCCACAACTACTGTTTTTCTTTTCTTTCTTTCCTTCTTTCCTTCTTTCTTTCTTTCTTTCTTTCTTTCTTTCTTTCTTTCTTTCTTTCCTTCTTTCTCTTCCTTCCTTCCTTCCTTCCTTCCTTCCTTCCTTCCTTCCTTCCTTCCTTCCTTCCTTCCTTCCTTCCTTCCTTCCTTCCTTCCTTCCTTCCTTCCTTCCTTCCTTCCTTCCTTCCCTTCTTCCTTTCTTTCTTTCTTTTTCTTTTCCTTCATAATATTAAGAAAAGATGAAACTGTGAGGACAAAGCAAAACAAAACCTGTTACCCAGTAAGCTCAACTCTTTGGGTGCTGTTTTGCTAATAAAATATGTGTACACTACTCTTCACAAATGGGAATGCCTTGACCCAAAAGATATCAACATTTTTGCAGAATTAACATACAACACCTAATCTGGCACATCTGGCCCTTGCACTACATACAAGAAAAGTTATATACAGTCAGTAACACAGTGCAACTTAAGGAATAAAAAGCAGTATTATGTGTGTAAAGCAATACTACACCCAGCAGCTATTTTGCAATATCATCATGGTACTCTTTTCAGAAGAGACCTTTACCATCCAATGTCCTGCTGTATGCTAACTCTAAAACTCTCTTCTCCCTGTAATACTAAATCTATTTCTGTAGCAAATATGGATGTGCTGAAAATATTTACATGAAACTGGAGGTACAGTTGGACAGAATATTAAAAGGATTTTCCCTAACATGCTGAAAACTGTATACAGGGCTAAGCACAATAAGTTACCATGAGCCATATGCCTAGCAGATCTCTGTACACACTGAGACCCTCCTATCACTCAGGGAATGATTGAGTATTTCAGTATGTTCACTAACTTTAAAGCAGAATTGATGACACTGACTCTTATAAATGATGAATAAGAAACTGAAAAAGTTTTTACATATGTTTTGAAAAGGGACATACATAAGTCCTGTAGGAAGAAACTGAGTGTTTGAGAAATTCTGCCTTCTGTTTGCATGAATACAAAACAAAAAGGGCATTAGAGGTACAGAATGTGTCATGTGGCATTAAAATTTGATTGACAGATCCTCAGATTCAGTCATTAATTAATTCAATTGAATACATAAATTTTTTATTTATGGTCTAGATACATATGAAAAAAATAAAATTCTGTCTTAACAAAGTCAACATAGCTTACTACATTTTGCACAACATTTTACAAAGCATGAAAAAAACAGCATCCTTCAAAATAAATTTAATGGCATAACATTGAATGAGAGAGAAATAAAATACAAACAGTATACAATTTTAATTATCTTCTCTGGATGCGTTTTAAACAGTTACATCTGATCAATTTAAGTAATAAAATAGTCACTTATTCTAAACTAGAGACTTAAACCGACATAGCCTTTAATAAGACAGTTTGTATTTCTTTTGTCAATATATGCATAAAGCAGAAAACTTGTCTGAACTGAAAGAAACCCAAAGCCTAGATGTCTTCTAAGACTTGTTTAACTGTATATCAATCTTAACAACTATTTTTGAAAAAATAGTGTAGCAAACCCGAGTATTATTTTCTGTTAAACATGAGGGTGTCAAGAACAAAGATTTTTTTGTCAAATTATTTTAGCGTAGGAGACTTGACAAAGCTTACATGTGAAAACGTTTCTTTTTCAACTTGATGATAGACCTTCTATCAATATAGACAACAAGGATAGAATTTCTTGTCATACAACAGAAAATAGCTTTGAGATCATGTAGTGGGCTTACGTGGCAAAGTTTTGGTAGCAGGGGGCCATAGGGATGGCTTCTGTGAGAAGGATCTAGAAGCTGCCCCATGTTTGGTAAGGGCCCCACTGCTGACCAGAGCTGAGCCAATAAGTGATGTTGTTTTGTGCCTCTGAGAGAGCACATTTAAGACGGAAAAAAAACGCTGCCCCACACAGCAGCTGGGAGAGTGAGAGGAGTGAGGAACAGCCTTGCAGGCACCAAAGTCAGCGAAGAAGGAGGGGGAGAGGTGCTCCAGGCACCGGAGCAGAAGTCCCCTGTGGCCTGTGGTGAGGACCGTGGTGAAGCAGGATGTCCCCCTGCAGCCCATGGAGTACCACGGTGGAGCAAGTCGACCTGCACTGACTGAGACTGCGGCCTGTGGAAGACCCCTGCTGGAGCAGATTCCGGGCCGGACCTGCAGCCCGTGGTGAGGAGACCACGCAGGAGCAGGTGACCTGGCAGGAGCTGCTGCCCGTGGGGGACCCAGGTTGGAGCAGTTTGCTCCCGAGGGATGGCCCCCGTGGTATGGGCCCATATCTGGAGCAGTTCTTGAAGAGCTGCTGCCTGTGGGAAGCCCACACTGGATCAGTTCAGCAAGGACTGCATACAGTGGGAGGGACCCACACCACAGGGAATGAGAGTGACCAAGAAGGAGCGGCAGCGAATAAGCACTATAGACTGACCATAACCCCCCATTCCCCCGTTCCCCTGCGCTGCTCGGGGAGAGGAGGTGTAAGGAAGAGGGTGGTTGGTGGGGGGGGGGGGGGGGGAAGGGCTTTTGGTTTCTTTGTTTTGTGCTTCTCTAGCTTGTTAGTAATAGGCAATAAATCTTACTATCTCCCTATGCTGAGTCTGTTTTGCCCATCATGATAATTACTGTGCGATCTCCTCGTCCTTATCTCAACCCTTGAGCTCCTTTCATCGTATTTTCTCCCCGTTCCTGTTCGAGGAGGGGGAGTGAGAGAGCAGTTGTGGTGGAGCTTGGCCATCCACCTGAGTAAAACCACCACAGATCAGAACATTCGAAAGCCATGCAGAAGACATTTGTTTAAGCTTTGCTCAGATTCTGGTCTGGATAATGCATTTCTCACCATAGGGGTGTCCTGATTAGACAAACAGTTACTGCAGATCAGAGGTCTGTCAAACCTGTTACAATCTATGCTGCAGCTATGCACTGGATAATGGCATTTCATGTACATTTTACTAGCTGAGCTGATCCCCCTTACCAAAATATACAGAGTACTCACTTGGCCAAAAAAAGCCCACATAATTTATAAATAAAAAAGCTCTCAAAGGTATTCTCATACATATCAAACTATTCAATAGCTTCCTTGTCTGTGTGTTCTCTAGGGCTCATGAGAACAAATTCAAGCTTATATCAAACAAAACAGGAATAAGCAATCTGAAATTCAGACACATCTACATCCCAAAGGAATACCTTATATCAGACTATTTGCACATGCAAAGTCTCTCTCCTTTCTTTGAAAAAGTGTTCAGTTTACCTCCATTCAGATGAAGAGCAGTTTTGTATTCTCCAAATGTTTCTCAGTGCTTAGGGTAACCCTTATGCTGCCCTTCTTCTTCTGGGGAAGGCTCTACATGAACAAAAAGTACCACATCTTTCCTCCTACTTTTCATTACTCATGTTAGTCAGCTTACTCGTATTCTCGTATTGATTAGTTTTTTTAGTAATATTTATTTTTTTTGTTTGTTTCTTAGTTTTAGTTTCCAGAGGGAATTCACCTCTGGAGCAATTCTTACAATTCTTACCTAGAATTTGCTGTTAAACAAAACTTCACTGCACTTCTCATCTATGCTCTGTAATTCTGAGAATGATGGGAATGCTGAAGTTCTGAGCAAGAGCTTTTTTTTTTTTTTTTTTTTTTTTTTTTTGGCATTTAGTACTATTCACTGATATACATCTTCAGATTCCCATTTTTATTTACTGTAAACTATTTCGGTTCTCTTCATCTGGAACAAGTTAACAATGTTAAAACAATTCTTTCTAATAGAACAACTCGTGAGCATTACTACCAAAAATAAATTATGTATTGGTTTCTAATGTTAACATGTAAGTGTCTTGCAGCACTCTGAAGTATGATCAATTCATCCTGTTATAGTCTAGTATTGCCATAAATTACAACTTGAATTTTCTAACTTTATTGATTATAGGTAGCCAGAGAATTATCTTCTTTAAAATCATTTGTTAATGTTTAGTCATTTTAAATGGTCTTTGTTCCACAACAGAAGGATGCCTAAGCTGATGAGTTCTTTAAAAACAGTCTAAATAAAAATTAGTCTTTCCAGATAAAAAACTACTAAAATAGAAACTACAGAGTATATATGCTGTCATATACTTTGTTTATTACATATTTTTATTATTACCATCAATGATGGTAACATTAGATTATTTCTGCAAGTCCCAAAACTTGAATTTTGAGTTTTTAGCCAATAAATTTTTTTCAAAAGAATAGTCATTCTCAGATTTTTACTCAACATTCATGACAAATTTCAGAAGTCTGCCTTTCATGCAGCCAAATCTTTCTGAATCTAAATACAGACAAATTATTTCATGATTCTTAGTATTTAATTTAGTGGGAAACTAACTTTGCAATCTGCAAGCAAGGCAAGTTGGGTTTTAATGGCCTGTGTTGCATTTCAATTCAGACAGTTAACTTGAACTTCAGGCTAACATGTCAAAAACTGGATGTGCTGCAAATCTAGTAAAAGCTGATTCCTTTGAAGTCATAGAAATTACTTAAATCTGGCAAAATCAACAGGTGAAGCCATGTAAACAATCAGGACAGTTCATCTTTTTTCCCCCAACAAGCTCAAAGAGACAATAATCTCAGTGCAGATCAACTCTCAACTTTGAATTCTTTCCCCAGATCACCATCATAAGTAGCAAAAGTTATTCTTCCCACTTGCCCTATACTTGTCTTTTTTGTCCTGCTTGTCTCGCAGTGTATTTCAACACTCCCTAAGAGAAGCTGCATATTCTTCACTTGGTGTCATCACTGTGCATACAGATTTTGCATACATAGTCCTTTACAATATCAGATTTTACAATTACAGCTTTTTCACAGCTAAAAGACACTTCTTATTTCTCTTTAGTCTGTTGATGTTTTTTTGAGGGTGTGTGCAACCTATCAATATGTTACTTGTCATAGCAAAGTGAGAATGATTCAGACATGATTTCACCTGGTAAAATCATTGTAATTATTGCTATTGAAAGCCATGAACAAGTATTTCCATTTCCACAGTAAACAGTCTCTGAAATGTGATTTTATGTCTCAGAGTCACTTAGCTGTTAGAAATTAAGAAGGAACATAACGACTTGTTTCATGCTTTTAGGCTTTTTTTCCCTAGAAATAATGGACTGCAGAGATCCTTTTCTTCTGTCTGTACCCAGCCTACTTTGAGTGGAACCTGGTTTAAACCACAGTTTAAGGTTGTGCAATTCTAATTTATATGACCATTAATTATTATTACAATTTGGATTCTTGGTAAAAACCATTTGTTATGATATCTTGCAGAACATGAATTAAAATGGTGAGGAAAAACAGCATTTTACTCTTTCATTCAGGCTATATGTGCATTTTGTTTTTATTTTTATATTTTGGTAACATTTTCAATAAAAAGTGTTTAAAAAAGACAATGAACTTATAATATTTACAGGGAATAATGACAAATTCAAGATGCATGCGATGTCTCCAAGAGCACAAGAGCATTTTGTGGAGTTTTCTTTCCCTTTAGTTACTGTTATAAGTATCTTTATATAAAAAATATCATACACATAGAAAAGACTTTCCATTGACAGCTTTCCAAAATTGTAAGGTTACAAACTACTTTACCATTTGACCTCTTTGAATGAAATACCATCAAAAATTACCTTATCATATCTAGTCATTAAGTGGTAATCAAGGTAATGATGGTGCACTGTTGCAGGAACTGAATGGTTATTGTGTTGCTGGCCAGTTTACGAGCAATCTGTGGCCAATTTCTGTAGAGGTAGAGGTTTGAAATTTTAAACTCTCCTGGTTAAACAGAGTTGCTGTTGTGAGTCTCTGTGAAGGCTGAGCAAAAAAATCTGCTGATTTGCCAGTTATTCCAAAAGATTGTACTCCTGTTGTGAGAACACATCTCGTCTTCATAGATGATTGACCTTCTCATAGGCTCCTGATGTGAGGAGTGAATGTGGCTATTGAGAGTAGATTGCCAGTATAACTAAGCAATAGATACAGTAGCCAAGCTTTCACAATTATGGGCAATGATGTTGAATTTTGTAGTCTATTTTAAAATTACCCACACTGTTTAATAAAGGAAAAGCAAACCAAACAAACCAAACAGAAAGCCTGATTACCTGGTTTCTTAACTAACTTCTGGTATAGTAGATTTCAAATAGCCCTCGTTAGCCAAAACTTTTTATGGAAACGATACGTTTCAGGCAAAATCCATATCTAACCATTGTATTAATGATTCTGTTCTAGTTTGGTTTGTTTGTTTGTTTTGGGGTATTTTGTATGAAATATGTACAGTTGGCCAGTTCTTTCTCTTTGTGGTAGTGATAAAAAAATCTTACATTTAATAATTTTTATTGCTGCTAAACCTCAAAAATAAGTACACAATTTGACTAAAACCAATATTATTTAATGCATTCCTTCCATGATACCTTTGTTATAGACCGTATATACCATAGTTTTGTTTCTGGACAACCTGAGTATACAGGTCATACAGAATGTAGCAGTACCCTCCAGCTCCTTCTTTGGCAAAGTGAATGATTGTCATGGTTTACACTCCAGAAATGTTCTTGTGTGGAAAATTGTATTCTCAATTATGCATATAAGAACTTTTAATTCTTGCAAAATGCTGGTACCTTCAGGAGAATGAATGAATCTGGCAAACTATGCATATTTTGCAAAATTATAAAGTACAATTATGTTTGTGACAACAAAGTACTTTTATTTGCCCTTTTTTTTTTTTTTTTTTTAATTCCCATATCTTTATTTTGTTTGCAGCAGAGAGATACATCTTAAAGTATAATTCCTGAGCTAAAATAAGAAATACGATCTACCTGTAAAAATAAGACAGGAGTCAAAACAAAACTTTTTAAAATAAAAGAAATACTACAACTTTATTAAGTAATGAACACAATACTTCTTGTGTGATTAATATGTATCCTGCATTAATGCAAAGTGTTAACTGATTTCCAGGGAAGGAAGGCACACTTAACTGCTTAAGGAATGAATCCACAGATCTCAATCTACTTTTAACATTTCTAGTAAGAGAATTAAAATCAGATTAGTCTGGTTTTGCAGGATATAAAAAACTCTGAATTGGACAAAACAGCTTCCTGTGAATGCAAGAGATAGATACTACTGAGGGTCAGCAAAATTTTATAGAGTGGCACCTTTACATACTTGCTATGGGGAACTTGCAGATGTAGTATTTGTTCTAATAAAGCCACCAAGTATAATGATTTGCCTGGTGATTTTGACTTGGCCTTCTGGACTTACCTTCAGTTTGTCTGCATGTTCTTCCAGAAGAGCACCAGAAAATTTTTCTTTTTTTTCTTCTCTTTGAGCTTCTTGTCTAAAATCAACTGCAGACTTTCATACCTGCCTTGGTCTAACTGCATATTTTTCTTTAAAGTCATCGAAACAGTCAGAAAGTCATAACGATTTGTACCAGGAACTTTGACTATGTAAACCTTGTTTCTGTAACACATATCTGAAACCTCTCCGGTTGAGGGAGGAAATTTTGACAAGCAGAATGGTTTTATAAAAGTAAATTGTTATTTAGCTGACCTTGCTTATCTCATTCCATTATGGATATTTATTTCATGGCCTGTTTTCCAGCCATGCGTGTGCTCTCTGTTTAATTGCTATTTCGTTATTCCCCACTCTTTGGCTATTAGAATATGTCCAATTTAAGGTTGTTCCTTATTTCATTTATTTCCTGGTTTATCACTAAGCCACCACTAAAAACATAATGCAATTTGTCACTGTTTCAGGTTCTTTTTACATTCAAATCTCTCTTTATATTGGTAACATAGCTGTGCTTGTCTCTCATGCATGTGATATCTAAATGCTTGAGAAGAATTTAAAATACTGCTTGTGTACCAGTTTGGCTATGATCTGTACAATGGAATTGAAATAGCTCTCAGGTGTAGAAAGTTTTAAAGTAATATCATGATTCTTGAGCTCAGAATTGAAAAGAAATTGTAAGAAAGCTGTAGGGAAGATCTAACCTTCTTTATCATTTTGTCAGGTATAACAAAATTTTATTCATTTTATCAGTTTTAACTATAGATTTCAGCACTTATCACCTTCTATATTCAATTGCCAAGCTTTATTCACAACCTTCTTTGCCAGACCTGCCCTCTATAGGAGCACTGGTGAGTTTGGGCACCTGCTTTCCAAAATAAGCTATCTGTGGTTTAAATAAAAAGTATTAAAAACTTTGGTGATCTTATTTCTATCCATAGGTCTTATGGATATTTTTCATTGCTTTATTATTGCTTTATTCTTTCTGATTCAGAGTTGTATTTTGTGCTCTTATCAGGTGTCATGACTCATTCTGAAGTTTGTGGTATCAAATTCCATACATGTAACATAATTTTATAGTTAACAAACTGTGAGGAGACTAAATTATTTGCAGGACTATTGATAAATTGTTTTTATGTTCCTGTCTCTTCTTTTGGTCTGTTACAACTAGGAAAATAACCATCATTTTCAGAAAGAAAAATCTGAGAGAACAAAAATCTATCGAGTATCTTTGATATATTTTGATAGTTTGCCTTACATTTTCAGGTGTAATATGTTGTTAATTGTTGTTCAAATCCTAAGCTACAAAACTTCAAATTTTGTCATTAATTGTCCTGAATCAGGATAAGCTATTTCATATGTAAAACAACAGGGTGACACTGATACCTTTGATCTTCAGGCCCCATTTACTCCAGTTAAGTTAACGGAACAGGTCTGGTCTTTCCAGCTCCAATGGTAGAATTCTGAGATTGGATAATGAGAATCAGTATAATGACATATATTAAAGGGCAAGATTACACCTAAACAATTTTCTCTTTCAACCATATTATTGAATTCTTTTGAGTTTGGGCAACACTGTTATTAAAAATGCAGATATGTTACCATAGTGCTACTTTTTCTTTAAAATTGAGGTTCAGGGATAACTGAAAAAAAATTAAAGTTTTATTACTTTATCTGTCAATTTCAGAAGTGAAAATTTCAAAAGTGTTCAAAAGAAATGTCAAAATCTTCTGAACCTAAATAGAAGAGTTACAATTTTATCAAAGTAGACTGAATTCAGTATTCCTTTATAATAGTCTATTTTCTTCTTTTAATTCATAGTTAATCATTGTCATTCCTTACATATGTATTTCAGTGCTGGGAGTTCCTTTCTTTAATTAATTCAATGCATCTATCTGTAGTTATTTCTCTCTTGAAGCCAAGGACTGTGTTAATGACTCTTCTAGAGCAATGTGTCAGTTTTTAAAGTCCATTAACTTTCTATAACTTTCTGCATACTAACACTCATTATTACATTATTTCTCCTGATTTTGAAATCCAATTTAAATTCCAATCGTGAAAATTCAGTGATGGAACATGTTTTTTAATTGCTCTATTTTTCTACATTCAGCAGAGAACTCAGATAAGAAGTTGCAAGTTATATTTTCAGGTCTCTTTCACACATTTTCCATGATCAACATGAGACAAATTTGGTGGTTATGACACACAAAGCTTTCAGAAAAAAAAAAAAAAAAAAAAAAAAAAAAAAAAAAAAAAGGTCCTTATAGAATTTCTTATTATTTCAGATATATTGCCTCTGACATCTTCCTACAATTATTTCTTTAACATCTTTCCCTGTTCCAAAAGCTATGGGTTGGAAATCCAACAGATCTTCCAAAATTATTCCCTTATGTCATATTTTGCCTCCGGTCCACAGAGAATAAATGTCATCTTTCTTTGCAAGCTTTCATGAAGAATGCCACTTTTATTCTTGTCACGTCAAAACTGCATGTGTGTATCACAAGCTTTATCATGCAAAAGGCAGAATGAAACTCTCAATTAGCTTTAGATCCTTGTTTCAAGGTCTAGCTGATGATGGCTTTGATAAACTTCAGCCTGTGTAATGGTACATGATCTGTCCATGAAACAACTCTCTCCTAGGTTTTGACCAGAAAGAAAAGCAAGGAATGTGATCCAGATAAGAGCTGAAGTGTGACAAAACAGGTCCTGCAGTCTGTTTTAACTGATGAGCAGAATAACAGAGTACACACAACATTTTCTTGTAGGTCAGTTTAGATGCAGCTGATGAGGTATATTAATGGACTGCAAAATGGAAAGAAGAATTTCCATATAGGTCATTTGGTGTTATGGAAACTTTTGCTATGTGTCTATGTAGCCTAAATTCCACTTCAGTTCTGGTCTTCAGCAGAGATAGCCTAGAAAAATATCAAGGACTACTACAATTTAAATAAAGCACTGAAGAAGAAACCATGTAAAATAACCTGCAGAAAATACCTAGGCCATGTGGAAGACTAAGTCCCAATGATTTTAATTATAGCAGGACTGAGTAAGGTATTCTCAGACTTTTGAGCTACAAGTTTGTTATTTATCTTCATTTCCTGATGAATAGTGACCACAGTCTAATGAGCTTTCAGAGCCTAGCAGCATTTGATTCTTAACCTGAGCTGTTTTTTTCTTCCTTTATATTTTTTATATATATATATATATATATATAATATATATATATATATATATACATATAGGCAGGTCTCTTATGGTCAGAGTTGCAATGGTACTGTTTCTCAGAGATCATAACACTGCACTCTCCCCCCTCACCAGTGAAGGTTTATCAGAAACATGGCCTTAGAATAAACATGTAAATTACTAATTACACCTCTGTTTTTCACTTGGACTTCAGCTTTCTTGTACTAATTCTTTTCAGAAGAAAAGGAATGTGTTTTAAACAAATTCACATTTCCTTACAGCAGTCTCATTAAGAAAGAAGAAAAGAGAGGTGGTTTCAGTAATGGTACTTAAGTCTAGGGTAAAACTATCAATTATTGAAATTCATTAATTAAGCAAAATATTTGCTGAAAGTTGCTGTACACCTCTCTCAGTTTGAAGATTTTTCTATCAAAACACAGTCTCATTAAAATTTTACATGCTAATCAGTATGTTTACAATTTCATTTTATGAGACTATAATTTTGCACTGAGGTTTTGAATTCTTTTCATTATAATTTTATGCCAATTAACTCAGAGGGGAAAAATGTAATTTACAGGTTTGCATAATTGCCCAGATGTTAAGATGTAGAACAAGATGAGAACAAAAGCAAAGACTTTTTAAGCTTATGATTAAAATAAATAAATAAATAAATAAAATAAAATAAAATAAAAGCTCACTTTAGTTTCTTCATGGGTGCTACTTTTGCAGCTCTATTTTTGGAGTATTCTGACTTTGATCAAAACCCAGAAAATTGTTTTTATATTCTAGTTTTCTGTATAGCAGTTTTAAAAGGAAGACTTGATACAAGGATATATATATATATATATATATATATTTAAACATGCAAGACACCTAGAATATTGACCTTACTGCCAAAAGTAGATAAATAAAATTATGTTCAGCAGAAAATTTTGAAGGGTAAGGAATCTCTCTGTTCACAAAGTTTCAGTTACTTCTCTATTCTGTACTCTGTAACTATGCCTGTTGAAATGTCCTTGCAAATCTATTTATCATGTAATTTTTTATCCCCTTCCTGACACCATTTTCTTTCTTATTTTCTCTCAGCATCTCTAGAAAAATTCTGATTCACTATATGTGTTTTATGGGTTTCATGTAAAATAATGGTGATAAAGAAGGATAGTGCATACTGTACAGAAGTGTGACTCAGAATTACATCTGGTTAGCTCAGAAGCTGATACATATTGGTGAAGACATCTGTTTAGTTAACCCAACATTTCAGAAATGTCCAGACTTAATATCAATTTAGTATACTATTTCTCCATTTGTTTCATTAAAAAAATATATATATATATAAAGAATTTGGTAGAAATTTAAAGAAAGATTATATGGACTTTTTCTATCAGAAAGCTGCCCATTACAAGCCATTGTTATGCAGGTAAAGTATTCTGTGCTGTAGGACATTTAAATTATCTATGAAAATGTACTATAGAACGGTTAAAAATTTTGTTTTTCTGACTTCAAAAACGTGAGAAATGAGTGAGGTACTAGAGCAATATTTTCACTTTTTGGGGAAGAGGCAGAAGATCACTTAAAAGTTTATATTTAATGCCAAGTGCTCACCATTTCTGCAGAGAAAATGTTGGAATAGATAAACCATCATTATGGAGTCTCTCTAGTAAGGGGCAGAAGACTAAGAAAAATTACTTTATAGTTCAGACAAGGTTGGACATTAGAATGACAAACATACTTTCCAAAGCCAACAGTGCCTTACCCACAACTGGTATAAAAGGAAGTGGTGATTTATATCAGAAGAAACAGATTTTGAAAAAAGACTATTTAAAATGAATCCCCAGATTATTGCATTTTTTCTTAAAATATATATTTTGTTCTTTCCTGGCCTAGTACAGAGTACCAAAAACCTTCATAAGAGGAGTTCCTAGGTTACGTTTTTTTTATAGCCTCTGAATCACTCTCAGGGGTTGGGCGTGGGCGAATGGATGAAGTTCCACCATCGCTTTATCTACCTTCCCTTACCTCAGCTTTTATATAAAAGCTGAAGTACATGCAGTACATGTATAGATTTTCATCGTTTGTCTCCTAGATTATTTGATCTGCAGTTGATATATCTCCTGCTGATGCACTCACAATTTTGTAAGTGGACAGTCTGCAGCCATAATTGAAAGCATCACTACTGTTTCTGTATGACTAAAGTACCAGCATTATTCACAGAGTTTTTAAACATCCTTGTGTGTTCAATGGAGATTTTATTTATGTAATAAAGAGGTTAAGCAGACTCTGATTAGATTTTATTCTACTCATAAGATACAGTAGAAATAAGAAAACTTAAGGGATGTAGCTGAATATACTCATGTGTTCTTATTTAATAGTTTTCATTATGCTCCTTCTTGCTAGTGTTAAAATGGATGCTTATGTCTTCATAATGAGGCTATGACAAACTTTGCTCCGTGCAATGGGTAGATTATTCTCAACTGTAGAAATGTTGGGGCCTAAAATCTGATAATGTGATTGAATGCTTCAAGGGAAAAAATATAACTAAAACGTGGAAGTGTGTATTCTAGGTACTGTACTGCCAATATATATTGTAGCAGTAGAAATGATGAGATTTCCAATTCTTCATTCTTGAACTCAGTATGTGTGGGGAAAGATAAGAGTGAAAGGGCCGTGTAATATGAAAAATTACATTTACATATCACCTTTGAGGAAACCTTTTTGAATGTTTGAAAACAAAAACTGCAGTCATAATACTGGAATTTTTCTGTAAGGTTCTCTGATATACTCTATGATGTTATCCTGTTAAATGTTATATACAGACAGCTTCTTTCAAAGAGCAAGATAATCACTCACTAAAGGGTAGTTCTGCATAGCAACTGCTAAGTCTCTTGAAGTACTTCAGGAGAGACAAGTTTTAGTCTGGATCTGGATTTTTGTCTTCAAGTTTCCAACTGAACAAAGGATAGGCATTATAAACATTACGAGCTCATGTGAAGGTAAATATGTGGTAAAAATAAGAACATAATAATAATGCATAATTTAAATTAAATAATGCAATAATAAAAATATGATTTAGAAATTAGAAACCTGGAATCCTAGTCTTCAGTGTAATTGATTCTGTTGTAAAAGCACATCTACCTACGGTTCAAGTCATACAGCTTACACCAAAAACATTCTGCTTGCAAATTACTTTTCTGTTGTTGTTTTGTTTTTGTATTTTTTACTTAACATTCTCACATACAAATACACAGATTACTAGAAACAACTCACATGTTCTTCAGCTTTTTTCATTCATCTGGCAGCACATTGCTGAAGTTTGCTTCTTCAGCTTCAGTTGTACTGTCAATCCCCCTCTCCTCCACTATTTATGTAATTCTTTCACAAATGAAAAGAAAAAAATTGAAGAAGGAATGTCATAAACTAAATCAGTAGTACACTTTTTGTAATTCATGGGAAAGGATTCAGTTGACAGATTCACTTGGATGCATATCTAATCATGTACACTGTTATCCTTGTATCCCTATATATGTGGTTAAAGACAGCTGTGGTTTGCAGTGAGAGAATGAAATGAGGGAATGCTGTTCCCAGTACCCAGGAAGGCTAGATTTGAATAGAAGTAATGAAATGACGTCAGCAAGAATGAGAAGATATCAGGAAAACAATGGAGGATGTAGCAGTGCAGGAAAGAAACAGTGGAAGCAAGGAGCTGGGACAAGAGAGGAATGGTGTGGTACATAAAGGTATAAAGGAAAAGGGGAAAAAAAATATAAAAAAAAAAATAAAAGTTGAAGATGGCAGAAAAAGGAACCCAGCTGAATTTAGCTGAGTTGGAATTGTAGATTCAGCTAGCCAGACAGCAGGGAATGTTTGTAAAAAATGATGGAGAATACAAGTATTCACTGGTACCATAAATGTTGGGACTAATTCAGCCTAATAGAAAAAGAAATGGGCTGAGTGTCTTAGACAATTATGTGATATGAAAAGGAGAAGAAAGAACTCTGCACATGCTTAAGTCTACCTACATTCATGACTGCCCTTAAACATCTGTTTTGACTGTTGTAGTTGCTGAGCCTCTCTCCATAATATTTGAACAGTCCTGGCCGTCAGGTGAAGTCCCAGCTGATCGGAAAAATAGAAGCATAATTCCCATTTTTAAAAGGGTAGGAAGGAAGTCCTGGGGAACAACAGATCAGTGAGCCTTACGTTTGTGTCTGGAAAGATCATGGAAAAGATCCTTCTAGAAGCAATGCCAAAGCACATGCAAGACAAAAAGGTGATCTGAGGCAGCCAGCAGGGCTTCACCAAGGGCAAATCATACCTGATCAGTCTGGTGGCCTTCTATGATGGAGTAACTGCATCAGTTGACAAGGGAAGAATGACTGCTGTTATCTACCTGGAATACTGTAAGGCCTTTGACATGGTCCCACGTGACATCCTGATCTCCAAAATGGAGAGATATGGTTTTGATGGGTGGACCATTTAGTTGATAAAGAATTGGCTTGAAGTCTGCATCCAGAGAGTACTGGTTTCTATGTCCAGGCAGAGGGTGGTGATGAGTGGTGTCCCTCAGGGAATCGGTATTGCTTAATATCTTTATCAATGACAGACAGTGGGATCAAGTGCACCCTCAGCAAGTTTGCAGATGACAGTAAGCTATGTAGTGCAGTTGATACAACAGAAGGAAGGGATGCCATCCAAAAGGACCTGGACAAGCTTGAGAAGTTGGCCATGTGAAACTAATGAGGTTGAACAATTCTAAGTGCAAGGTTTTGCACCTGGATTGGGGCAATCCCAGACATGAATACAGACTGGAAGCACTAATTGAGAGCAGCCCTGCAGAGAAGGATTTGGGAGTGAGTTCTAGTGGATAAAAAGCTTGACATAAGCCAGCACTGTGTGCTTGCAGCCCAGAATGCCAACTGCATCCTGGGTTGCATCAAAAGAGGAGTGGCCAGCAGATCATGGGAGATGATTGTCCTCCTCTGCTTGGCATTTGTGAGACACCACCTAGAGTACTGCATCCATGTCTGGGGCAAGAAGGATATGGACCTGTTCAAGCGGGTCCAGAAGAGGGCCACAAAGATGATCAGAGGGCTGGAGCACCTCTCCTATGGAGAAAGGCTAAGAGAGCTGGGGATGTTCAGCATAAAGAAGAGAAGGCTCCCAGAAGACCTCATTGCAGCTTTTCAGTACTTAAAGGGATCTCATAAAAAAGATGGAGAGCAACTTTTTGCTCAGGCAGATAATGATAGGAAGAAGGGGAATGGTTTTAAACTGAAGGAGAGGAGATGTAGATTAGATGTTAGGAGGAAATTCTTCACTGAGAGGGTGGTGAGGCACTGGAACAGGTTGCCCAGAGAAGTTATGGATGCCCCATCTCTGGAGGTGTTCAAGACCAGGTTGGACAAACCTACAATCTTCTGCCAGGTCAGTGAACCTATTCTGCAGTGGTAGATCTGCAGATGGAGAAGGAACCTGCCTCACATTACATAAAGTCACAAGCCTACACCCTTTCCCAGCCTGGACTATCCATTTGCCGTTGAATTATGGATAGTCCGTGGTTGTTCCTTCATCTTCTGGTTTGCAGGTGACACTAAATTAGTAGGAGCTGTTGACTCTGTTGAGGGTAGAGAGGCCTTGCAGTGACATCCTGACAAATTAGAGAGCTGGATAATCACCAAAAATATGAAGTTTAACAAGAGCAATTGATGCATTTCACACCTGGGAAGGAGCAACCTTGGTTATATGTACAGAGTGGAGGAAAACAGGCTGGTGAGCAGCTGCAATGAAAGAGATCATGGAGTTTTGGTCAACAACAAGTTGAGCATGAGTCAACAGTGTGTCCTGGCAGCCAGGAGAGCCAACTGTGTCCTGGGGTGCATCAGACGTAGCATTGCTAGCTGGTCAAGGGAAGTGATTGTCCTGCTCTACTCTGCACTGCTGAGGCCTCACTTCGAGTACTGTGTGTAGTTTGGGGCACCCCAGCATAAAAAGGACATAAAACTATTAGAGAGTGTCCAAAGGAGAGCTACAAAGATGGTGAAGGGTTTAGAGGGGAAGAAGTATGAGAAGGATCTGAGTTCACTTGATTTGTTCAACCCAGAGAACAAGAGACTGAAGGGAGGCCTCATGGCGGCCTGTAGCTCCCTCATGACAGTAGCGGAGGGGCAGGTGCTGAGCTCTGCTCTCTGGGGACAGTGACAGGACCCGAGGGAATGGCATGGAGCTGTGATAGGGAGGTTCAGGCTGGTTGCTCATTGAGAGGGTGTGTGGGCACTGGAACAGGTTCCTCAGGGCAGTGGTCATGGCACTGAGCCTGACAGAGTTCAAAAAACATTTGGACAATACTCTCAAACAGATGGTAGGTGGTCCTGTGTGGACCCAGGAGTTCAATGATCCTTGTGGGTCCTTTTGAACTTGGGATGTTCTATGGTTCTATGATTCCATGATATGGACTCAGGAGTCCTGCAGATACTCCAAATAGAAAGAGAATTCAATTGGATTGTACTTATCCAAACTAATCCTTAACATGTGTAGGAGTTGAGAGAAGTCAACATATTTTTCTTGTGCATCTCTGCACAAGGAAACTCCTCTAGGAAATTCATAAAGTGGAACATTTCTTTAAGAGGGGAATAAGAATAAGGTAGGAAATACTTTGTGAACAAAGTTGAGAGGGGAAAATAAAGTAGGTGAATGAGACAGGCTGCCATTCTTCCAAAGTTAAAGTTCAAAAACTACCCAGAAACACCTTTAATCTGGAGTATCCCAGCATCAGCCCTGACTTCTCCAAATGATTCTCATCCCTGGATGGCTACTTTGGTCTGATATGTTACAATGACTTTGTCTTGAATCTGCAACGCAAGTGAACTTTTACAGTTGTAGATTTCATTGCCCCTACATATTTTTTTTTTCTTTCCTCATAAAATGGAAGATTATGAAAACATTTTATCTCCATTAATAATTTTTTAAAGTGATTGTCACTCTGTTTTTTATTCTCATTGACCCACAAGCCAAATCTCTACGCGTCTACGTAAGGCTGGATATGTCACACACATATGAGGAATTTTCCTGCTGCTCAGTCTTATTGCTGTCTCATAGATAAAGCTGGCTGAGGAATTCTTTTTATTTGTGATATCAACATAAAAAAGGAAATGAGACTGAAAACATTAATAAAACAATAGCTCTAAAAGACTGATCCAATGATGAGTTGTCAACCCAGACTGCTCCCACTCTTTAAGTCTATGTGACTGTTTTAGTATGATGAAACATAGTAAGAAGGCAAAGCAACCAAAGAAAGTAATTTTGTACAGAAATATGATTTGAAAATAATCCTCCTGGTATGTCATCCAGATATAAACAATATCATTTTTTTGTTGTCTTTCATAGTAGCAATGCATGTATCCAATTTAACTCAATGAGTTCCCTATCTTTCAGAAAACCTGTCTTTCCTAGCTTTCTGCATCCTTAACTGCCTTTTTCTTCATTCCATTATAGTATTTTTTCCTAACATCTTAATGAAAAGTTACATTTGGGATCTTATACAGATACAGATTTGGAGAAAATTTAGTCTTTTCCATATTGAAAATTTATTCAGGTAAACATAATCTCTGAGAGATAGAGGTAGAATTTTCAGGATGGCTACTGAGACGTTCAAAATAAACTTTTAGGACACATAATGCTGTTTCTCCTACCTGATCTTTAGGTTACTTTCTTCCTACCATGACACAGGAGTACATTTTGAGAGCCTTCATACAGAAATGTTTAAGTGACTAAGTTTTGCAGTTCAAAACAGAGTATCTAAATTTATATGCACTTAATAAAATAAAATAAAATAAAAAATACAAACCCCATTCTTTAAAAAAAAAATAAAAATATTCCACTAAAAATAATTGCATTTTATTGTAAATATTTTGAAAAATAATTTGTTCCTTAATAGGTCAATTTCTAATAATCATTCCCCAAAAACATGCACAAGAATAATCCCCAAAAGTACCTTTATATGTGTATGTACAGCTAGGTGTTTAGAAATCACACATTTAAAAAAGAAAATATCGGACATAGAAAATATGCCATAGTGACTATATGGATAAAATATGATTTAAACCATCAGTTTTAAAGCTAGATCCTTATAATTTGTCAAGATTTTGCAAAGATTGGATTACATTTATTTCAGTGACTTCTGAGCAAGATGTTTCCCTAAATATCAAATTAACTACATCTTCAAAAAATAAGTGTTTAAGGAATTGTTCCCTTTCCAATAGAAGAATACTGTTTTGCATATATAAATGTTGCTGTAGAAATAGAAATAGATAATAGAAATATCCAGTACATAGCTAATGTGTTTCTGCATCTATAATTTGACGTATTTCATTTTTCAATTTGAATATTTTTACTTCTGTGATCATAAATTATTTGTAATTTTTACTTCTGAAGTTATGATGTCCACAGACATATTGCAATAAACAATAAATGTTCCCACTGTTGTTGAGTTGACAAAGCTATTTTCTTTGTTTTGTTGCAGAAAGTAACCAAGTGGAATGACACAAAATAAGTCAGAATACATCAATTGAATTGACATTAACTACAAGGCTGATGAAAATTTAAGATCTGATGTTTTAGTTTTCAAATTTTATTGAATGACATGAAATTAGACTATGATTCAGAGAAATATCCTCTTTGGCTTCTGACTTAGAATCAAGCACAAGCATTGGATAGCTGCAGTAAAGGAAAACTATGGAGTCCTACCAGGCAAATTTGTACTACCAGATCATTTTTGCTTCACATTTATTTTAAAATAATAGATATCTACCTTATCTGTCTAAAGCTCTTGCCTGAATAATGACTTTTATTTTATCTGGATTTTTGGATTCACAGGCAAAATCTGAAATTTACTGGGCATGTTTTGTTGCATAAATGACATTTAAATGCATAAAATATATGGGGAATATTTATTCTTCTTTTATTACATTGTGCCAAATTTATTAGCAATTGCAGTTTTATGGTCATCACAACACTAAAGAGAATGAAATCCACCTAATTTGCTTTTATGATCAAAATTACCTTAAATGTAACTTTTTTTTTTTTAATAAAAAGCATTAAACTACATTCTTCAAACCATCATTTATGAGTTGTGTAACTACTGTATAACTAAATCAAATATTTACACTTTTGAATTGTAAATATTTTTATTAGATCTATCCAATTATTTGAAACTATACACATTAATAAAAAATCAGGTGTGTCTGCAGTTATATAGGTCAGACAAATGCATCTGAAGTATGGTCTGGATACATTTTAACAGTCAGAAGAGCTTAAGAACTCAAGAACTAAAGAATAGCTCCTTTATCCAGAAAATGAGCTCTAGTTTATCCCAGTCCTATACCAGAACATAGGCCACACACCAGACTCTATTCTCTTTGGAAAGAAAACCTGAGTGCACAACCTAGACAAGAATCACTGCATGCTCTATCAAAGTCCTTAATTCTTTGATAGCAAATATATGATATCGTGGTACATGGCTGATATTATTCTCAACTGCATAATAAAGCAGGATAATGCAAATATTCATCTTGAAAATATCATATTTAAAACATTTTACAAATGATGAAAATAGTGTACTATGTTATTTTTTAGATATTTTTCCTTGAAAAAAAACCGCTATTGAATACATTATTCCCCCAGAGTAAAATAAATAAATAAATACAAATATATTTGCTAAATTTTAATTAGCTATTCGATAATGTTACAGTCTGACAATAAAGAGGCCGGCAAATAAAATATCCTAATGAATTCAATAACATGGACAATTTAATTACGGATCAATTAGTTCGCTTCTGGTAACCGTTTAAGTGTGTGCCTATAGTAAATGACTAGCATCAGACAGCTAGTAAATAATCTACTTTTTGAGGAGTATTAACTCTGTCTTCTGAGATACTTTTCCAGATACAATGTTATAGATTTGATTTCCTTTCAAGAAACTCCACAGTAATAATATATATAAATGATTTAAGTGATAAGTAATATAGGTGATATTATTTATAAATGATTAGAATCATAGAATCATAGAATATCCCAAGTTGGAAGGGAACCACAAGGATCATCACGTCCAACTCCTGGCACCACACAGGTCTACCCAAAATTTTAGACCATGTGATTAAGCGCTCAGTCCAAACGTTTCTTATTACAAGTGCACTAGCTTGTTTTACATCATTCTAATAAAAGATGTAAGAAAGACCATTGCATATGAAACATACTAAATTAATGGAATACTTGAACAAACTCTGCATGATATTCACCTGATATACAAGTGGAAAAGAGAAAAAAAAAATCATTTAAATGCTTGCAAAACCCCAAGCCTTGTGTTAAGACAGGGAGCCATAGAATTACGTCTTTAACGGACTTTCTTTTTTTTTTTAGCAGAAAAATGGAAAAATAAGCATGCAACTTGGAGCTCATGTATGATAATAAACTGGGCATTTATCAGCACCTCAAAGACATCAAAGTAACCTCTTTTATGACAGTGTAACAATGGGATTCCAGTCAGAAATGGAAGAGGCAGTGGAAAAGTATATCATGGCTAACGTAAAGTATAAAAATGTGCTTCTTATGAGGCTGTCATGATATTGCAAAATCTCTAAATTACTAAATAACATTACTAAATAAAAAGTGCATAGATGCATAGAATGTTTATTATGAATTCATGGTTAGTCAGGAAAAATGCATCAAGTGAGGTTTGGAAGGTTCTCATTAACATGTTCAGCAATTAAAAACTTCCTGAAAAAAATGCTGAAAAATGCTGAAAATTGGGTTATGTTATAGGTCCAAATGGATTAGACCAAAAGGAAACGACCAAACAGAAGAAACACTGACTAGATAACAGGGGAAAAAAAAGAATTGTAACTGGAAAGGTGGTTAATCATAACTGTAAAGGTGGTTAATCATAACAATAAATTGGAAGAGGATGCAGTACATATAGCATCAAAGAAACATCTGCCAGGAACAGTGAAGGTTAGGCAGAGGAAATAGAGAAGATAACCTGCTGAGGATTCTTTTCACCATTCTATAATATATCATTCTCTATTAAATGATTCCAGACCAAATCTGGGAAAGTAATTAGGAATATTAATGTCTTTAAGCACATAAATAATCTTACTGAATCTGGTCAAATAATTTTCATGCCAGCAGTCAGGGCATGTTCTTGCTTATGCAGGGCTTGCATCCCACTGCATAAGTGGATCTCTCATTTCCTAAAATTATGGTTCACTACATTAACCTGTCTGAACTGCTTCTCATACAACTTTCTGTAGTCTGCTCCTCTCTTCTTTTCCCAGCAACCAAATGTAGTATAGGAGGGTACATCCCCAGAAGTCCTTTTAATTCTCTACTGTGTGTGAATGGTTTGTCCAGGAATGTACCCACAATCATCCTTAGGGAATCATCCTGGAGAGTTTCCATTACATCCTAAACCTTTGCTTCCCATTCTTTAGCCAGCTTGAATCCATTAAAGGATCATTCTGAAATCCCCTGGCAGATTTTCCCTTTCATAGGTCTTACTGTAGAATCTTCTCAAATGCTTCCAAAAATATGTTTACTATATATCAACTGAATCCCCGTTATAAACTTCTGACATCTCCCTTTGGCACACTCTAACAGAAGTCATACTGATTCATTAGCTTTTCTTTATTATAGATTATTCTATCATAGCAGAGAGAAAAGTCAGTCATCATTTTCTAATTTCAAGAATCTCCTCCTTGGCCATTTTTCTAGAGCTACATTGTCAATCTCAAGTCCTTTGGCAGCTGCTGCTTGTAATGTTAGGTTGTGCACTTTGGCCAGCTGTCCAGCAGCTTATGATCTGAGACCCCTGAAAGGAGTCTCAGCTGAGTGACATCTAGCTGTGATATTCTTTTGACATCTGACTTATCTAGGAGATGTAATAATTCCTGTGTATTTATTTCAACCCAGTCCAGCTTCTCTGACCTCTCTGCTGCAGAGAAATAATGAATCAGTTGTTGGACTCTGCCCTACACCTTCATTCAGGTTCAAGTCTGAAATAAAGAATTAATTGGTCTTCTCTGGCATGGCCTGATCACCTGGCATATGCTCTTAATGCCTTTGTCCTCAAACATTTCCACCAATTCCTCAGCTGGTTTCCTGCACCTGATGTGTTTAAAATACTGTTTTACTGCCAGTTTAAGCATGCTGTGCAAGGTTTTAGGTCTGATATTTCTGTTTCAGGTCTCTAAATTTCATGCTTACATTTGACCTTCCATTTTAATAGGTATTCCTTTTCTTCCTATTTGAGCAAGTTTTTCATTTTTTTAGAAGCCAAACTATCAGCTGAAGCAGTCTCCTTAACTTTTCCAGAAAGACATGCAGGGGACTTTGGGACAATTTTGGATTCTTTTTGAGTTATAGCACAAATTTTACCTGGGCTTCTAATACAGCATTTATAGTAGCCTTCATGCTGCATGCAGGGTTTTTGAACAACACCATCTTCTTTTTGAGAATATGTCTTTCTTTACAGTTCCCTTTCTTGAAATTGAATATCAATATGGTTGATTTATATGGTCTGTTCTCTCCCACTGCACTCTTAACAATAATTGTACTGTGGTTTCCATTACAGCCCAGCTCTCTTGCTGATCCTTATAGGACCAGGTCTTTTGCATCTCTCAGGGCAAAAAATTCAAATATTCTCTTTTTCTATGAGCTTTAAGACAAGATGATGCAAGAAACACTTGTTTACTGACTTTGAACTTATCTTTACATCACATCCACATGAGACACCGCTTGACCCTACTGAAATTGTTGAAATCTCCTATTATCACTCATTTTCTGATATTTGTAGCTTCTTCGGTCTCATTTCACATTTTCTGAACATTATCTTCATCCTGATAGAAAGCTGCAACCCTCAGATAGCCTTTACTGTTAGGAACTGGGGATTCCACTCATGTCTCTCTAGTGCTTTTCCGTTCCACTAGATTCCTAACATATTAATATTCTGGTAGCATTGTACCTGATTGGCTATCCTTTTCCATCCAGCTCTCTCAGTTGCTGTTATTACCGGACAGTCTTTTGGTGCCTGTTTTGCATGTAGGTGACAGCAGGGGGGGCTGCAGAAGTAGCCTCTGTAAGAAGAGACCAGGGGCTGCCCTGTGCTGGACAGCCCATTTCCAGTCAACTCCAAAGTGGATCCTGGAGGGAACAGCTGAGCCTACCAAGAAAGCTGGTGACACCTCTGTGAGAAAATATTTAGGAAGGAAAAAAATTGCCATAGCGGCAGGAGGAAAAAAAAAAAAAAAAAAAAAAAAAAAAAAAAAGCTTTATTATTATTCACAAATCATGGAAATACTGAGAAAGGTATAAACACAAAAAAAGAGTCTGCAAGTTCTGCTACCATTAGACACACCTTGGTTCTTGACCTACAGAAGAGTTGCTACTCCAATATTAAACTTATGTATGTTACACTTGACAAAGCCGTACATACTACTATAAAGAAACATAGATTATGCAAAGAAGCAAAAATAAAAACTCTAAGATTTGAAAGAAGGAGTTTGAGGCATAATGGATTTTGTCTGACCACATTGGAAGTCACTTCCAATTAGAGTCAATGGAAATTGTTTTTTCCTTTTTTTCTTGTTTCTTTTTTCTTTTTTTAATAGAATTCAAATACCACCAGGGTACATAAACAAAATAAAAGGAAATAAGTATTAATGAATTTTGTAATTAATGTGAAATAAAAGTAGATCAACAGCATATGCTATGGGGGTGGAAGGAACATACAGGGTTTTCTGAGTGATATTGCAAACTCCAAAACTCTTCAGATTACAACATTCACTTGGTTACATTTCTCAGAAAATGGCAATAATTTCTTTAAATTACTATCTTTAACACTAATCTGATATTACAATGAAGTGAAATACCTAAAATTTTCATTGCCAAGTGAGAAAAGTTTTACCAGTAGTTGTAAGTTATGTAAACTCTTCAAGATAACCAGTATAGAAAACCTGTATAAAGTACAAAAAACCTGTACCTGTACCTGTATAAACCTGTATAGTACAGAAAACCTGTATAAAGACCAATCTAGAACTGGATTACATCCAGAACTGTAAGAAAATAGAGTGCTGTGTTTTAAAAACAGATACGTAGGGAAGAACAGTGTTCAGAAATGTATTCAGCTTGAGTTTCGAGTCCTCTTCTAATTGAGAGGTGAAGAAGTTTAATTATAAAAAGTAATGATTTTAAGGAAGTAAAGACTAAGAGAAACATTTTTCATGATATCTGAAAAGGTTAAAGATATGGTTTTTAAAGTCTAGATCAATACTGTCTTTCTCTTGATGCCAACTTTATTACTCTTTTCCACTTTATAACTTCTATTTATATGGAGTCCTTTGAGTCCTAAACTGCTTTTTCTGCATGTCTAGTTTCTTGTTATAAAACCTTCCTCTCTCAGTACTCTGACAGCACATCAACCAACAAATCTCACTTGTGACAAACTCTAATGATTGAAGCACATATCTTGATTCCTCTTAGTACTTCAATACATTTCTGATTCAATACGGGCTTTGCCGTTATTAGCTCATCTTGCCTTTTACTGTCTCTTTTCATCCATCAGCCATAAAATACATGTCACTCCTACAATCATCAGACTTGAAATGTTGGGAAGGACAAGGATAGCAATATTAGCTTTAGTTTCTAGACTAGCTTTTCAATATGTTAGCTTGGAAAACACTAATTTGCTTCAAATTGGTCAGTCTTCCACCAGAAAATCTTAGGCTAGTTTCAGTAACATACTTGTGAAAACCATAAGGCCACTATTTGAAAAAGTACCCATAATGAGTTTAGCATAACAGTTAGCATGATGTTTGGACAGAAATATGTTCATATCCCTTTTGTGATAGATGTTAGAGCTCATAGGGTTCAACATTTCTTTGACAGTACAATCAAGTCAAACTTGACCATTATTATGACTCCAACTTAAAGGAGGTCAGATTTAGAATATTTTCAGTGCAAGTAATTACACTGGGCATTTAACCATCATATTCTTGGTTGTAGTTGCTGTCGTTTCTTCTGTTTTAATGTTATATTAACACAAAAGTAGATGTGGCCATGTTAGTTCTGCACTATAATGCTTTGTAGGCACTGAGAAAATCCTAACAATGAACAGGTTTTGGATGGAAAAAAATATATATATATAGATATGAATCTTTGATTTTTTAAGGAAGGAATAGCTGTTGAAGGATGATTGACAGTTTAAGCTTTTAATAGGTATTCATAAAGTCTATTTGATTTGAATTATTGAACCAGACAAAAGTCAATGCTAGTGAATCTACCACAAGAAACCTAGTAAATTATAAACATTCTTATCAGAAACTGAACCTAAGGAACACATAATTCAGAACTTTTGGCTTACAGACCAAGTGAGAACTGGACAGATGCTTGGAACCTGTAATCCACATCACTAAATTATGTGAAGAGACTAATGAACTTTAAACACCCATTATTTGTAGATTAATTATTCACAATACATCCAAACTGAGAAATATTAATTTTGGGCCTACAGTAACCAAATTATTTAAAGTGTAACTTTTTCTTGTTCTGTTTGGTTTCAAGCCACAGTTAAAGAAGTAATAAAGTCTTTATTCACAATTTTAGATTTTGTTAATTGCAGTGGCATTTTGCTCAAAATGTGCCCTTGAGACAAAGCAGGCCAACAGCCTGCTTTGGAAAGAGTGTTGTTATCAGGTTGAGGGAGGTGTTCCTTCTCTTATTCCCTTATAGGAAGACTGTGTCCAGGTCTGGTCTCCCCAGTGCAAGAAACATAAACATAATGCAATGAATCCAGCAAAGGGTGCCAGTAAAGATTAATAGACTAGAGCATCCTCCATTTAGGAAAAAGCTGAGAGGGATGGAAGAGTTTTGTCTGGAAAACAGAAGGTTCAGGTGGATAGGGGATGCCCTTAGTGTGTATAAATACCTGAGCAACATGCCTTATCTAGTTGACAATGCATCAAGCAGGGAGAATTAACTGAGTGATCTCCAAAGGTCCCTCCCAATCTCAGCCATGCCATGATTCTGTGATTCTAGACATCGTCTTCCAAATACAATTGTGAGTTTAAAATATAATTTTAACTGTGTTAAAGTATAGATTTGAATATTTTTTTTTCTGTATACAGTGAGATGATAGTGGACATGAAAATATTTAGGTCTACCACTGAATCTTCAAAAGTAATTGCCTCCCAAAAAATATAATTTGTATAAAAGTGGATGAGTAGAAAACAAAAAAATTAGAAGGGTTACTATATTTTTTGTCACTAGACATCCTGTGTACAAAACACAGTCAGACAGCATTACTGCCAATAAGCTTCATGTTCAAAGGAAAAGCCAACTGAATAAAATAGTTTGTACTGTGAAGCAGGTCACTAAAACTCCACAGATTATTTTTATCTTTTGCTTGCAAAGTTCAAGATCAACACCATCATTTATTTGTCTGACATCCTAATAGAGCTTTTGTGGGGGGAATTCTTCAAGATAAGGCATCATGTGCACTCTAAAGCAGTAAGTCTGTAACACAGTTTTCTAAGACAGACTTCTGTGTCCTGCAAGATAGTAGCAATCTATTAACATGCAGGGTTCTGCACTGAAGGTAAAAACAAAACAAAACAAAACAAAAAACAACAAACAAAAACATTGGACCAGTGCCATGAGACTTCTAATGCTACAGTTTTAGAGGAGATGCTCACATATTTTAAATTTAGCCTATATTTCTGCTCTTATGTTGTTTATGGGTTCATACCCAAATCCTTAAGGCTGTTTATACAGTTATAATAATACATATGAAGAAAACTAGAGAAAGCTTAGAGTTTAGGTTTATAGATTTTGTATTACTAAAGAAGGCAAGCATTACATTTCTAGTGATATGACTGTTATATAAAATATTTTTTCCATTCTGCTTCAATGAACAAAAAGGTATTGATCTGTCAGGAATTCCCCTTTCCTGGAAGATGCTCTTTCCAACAGTTTCCCTCTTTCAGAACTGTCCAGTCTTCAAGCTGTCATTTATTTCTTTAAAATTATTAAGGATGAGGCTGAAAATGTATATAAGAAAGCATCCTCTCAGAGACTATATACTCTGGATTGTATCTACACCACTGAATTACACTTTAGTGTTAAGGTTGCCCAAATGTGTAAGTTATAGGCTGCCAGCAAGGTGCTCAAAGCCCGGCATGCTATAGAAGAGGATGGAAACATGGCTATTTTGAAGCTGTTTAAAATTTCCTTCAACATCAGCAAATTTTTAGGATTGTGACAGGAAAGCAGCATTTCCCAATAAAAAGGAATGGACATGCAAAAAGGAGATGAAACTTACTCAGGAGGAAGGATACTGAGAAAGAAAGGCAAGCTTCACCATTTTCCTTAAGTCATTCTCAAGGAAAGACTAAAAACTAAATGCCACACACCAATGTACATAGCCAAACATTATCTATCAAGCAGCAAACCAGGAAATAGAATCTATTATTAATTCAAAAACAAAGGACAGATGATAAGTAAGTACTTTTATATTAACTGACTGTTCTAGACCATTGCAAAAGGACTTTTAATGAGAACCTTTAAAGAAAAATGTAGACAGGTAGAAAAACAAGATTCTGACCTGCAGTAGTAGTTTGTATTACCAATTTTAACAGAAAGTGGGACTCTATTCTTTTCATCTGCAGCTCTGGATGCATTTGTCCCTGGGGTGAAACAAGAAGGCATTCATGCCAAATGCTGAAACAAAGTATATTTCTGCATAAAACATAAGCCAAATAATTCCACGAGAGGACAACATTTTTGCCAACCTCATGCCAACTTGTTTTCAAGACATGTTGTCAGGATCAAGATCTGCATAATGCAAGTAGCTGCTTCCATTTTACTTTATTAACCTGTGGGTGGATTAAAAATGTATACTGAATACCTTCTCATGTTCCATAGTAACATTTTTTCTATTAAAAAAAAAAAAAAGCAAGAGAGACTGTTTGATTTGTGATATCTGTACTGGCTTCTTTATCTTATTTTCTTCTCAATATAAATAAAAACTATAAAAAGAAGTGTATATATACTGTATATATACATATATATATATATGTATATATACATATATATATACATGTATATATATATATGTATATATATATATGTATATACATATATATATATATGTATATATACATATATATATATATGTGTGTATATATACATATATACTGACTGATTCCATTTTAATGTACTTATTTAAGTCTTTGGTCCAAAGCTCTCAAATCATCACAGAAAGCAGCCAGATGTATCTTCTAAATAAAACTGCTGAAGAAGTAATTCCAGTAAGGTATTGGGGAAAAACAGAGAAGATTAATACTTTGATTTATTTTTGTGTTGTCAAACAATTTACAGAATCACAGAATAGTCTAGGTTGGAAGAGACCTCCAAGATCACCGAGTCCAACCTCTGACCTAATGCTAACAAGTCCTCCACTGAACCATATCCCTAAGCTCTACATCTAAACGTCTTTTAAAGACCTCCAGGGATGGTGACTCAACCACTTCCCTGAGCAGCCTATTCCAGTGACTAACAACCCGTTCAGTAAAGAAGTTCTTCCTAATATCCAACCTAAACCTCCCCTGGTGCAACTTTAGCCCATTCCCCCTCGTCCTGTCACCAGGCACGTGGGAGAATAGACCAACCCCCACCTCGCTACAGCCTCCTTTCAGGTACCTGTAGAGTGCAATAAGGTCACCCCTGAGCCTCCTCTTCTCCAGGCTAAACAGTCCCAGCTCCCTCAGCCGCTCCTCATAAGACTTGTTCTCCAGACCCTTCACCAGCTTTGTAGCCCTTCTCTGGACTCGCTCGAGCACCTCCATGTCCTTCTTGTAGCGAGGGGCCCAAAACTGAATGCAGTACTCGAGGTATGGCCTCACCAGAGCCGAGTACGGGGGGACAATGACTTCCCTGGCCCTGCTGGCCACACTGTTTCTTATGCAAGCCAGGATGTTGTTGGCCTTCTTGGCCACCTGAGCACACTGCTGGCTCATATTCAGCCAACTGTCAACCACTACTCCCAGGTCCTTCTCTGCCAGGCAGCTTTCCAACCACACATCTCCCAGCCTGTAGGGCTGCTTGGGGTTGTTGTGCCCCAGGTGCAGGACCTGGCACTTGGCCTTGTTGAACTTCATACAGTTGGCTTTGGCCCATCGGTCCAGCCTATCCAGATCGGATACCTCAATTACCTCTTATGTTGCAAGGAGTTGCTGGTTCTCTTCTATTTCATATAAATACTAACATATTAAATAGTGTCTATACATCTAGAAACACCTTTTATTATACATAGAAAATCAGATATTCATGTTTGTAATTATATATGTGTATATGGGCGAAAGACATTTCATACTTTTCTTATTAGATTACGTGGAAATACACTGTGGAATCAGTGTGTTCCATATTCAGAGAGAAAGCTTAATGGTCTCAAAGTATGTATCTTGATAGGGTAGGAAAGAAAAGAAGGATCAGAATGCTGCTATGGTTGTTTCAATGGATGGCTTGGAACTCATTTGTTAATGACCATGCAAATATTCATCACATTTTTAAAGATTTAAATTATTTTTCCTCATGCATATTTATGTACGTATATGTGTTTTGGAACTTATTAAAACAGTTCAAAAAAGATTTTGCAACAAGCACTGCAATTCCAGCATTGCCTTGGAAACACATTTTACTAAGGGCAAAATTCAGGAAGGTATTATACATCCTTAGCTTTAAACATACAAACAACCACTTCTCATCACATGCATGGACTAACATGCTCTGAGTCAGACTTGGGTTGGGATTTGGGTGCTTTTCTGGATTCTTGCTTGGTGAGGACTAAGCTCTTGCATTTCATAAGGTTGAAATTTCATATTACAGAAAAGTAGGTAAAATGTTGTGGGTTGATGCATACAGACTCTCACTCCCTGCCACCTTAGTGTGATGAGGGAGAAAACAAGAAGAGCAAAGGCGAGAAAACTTGTGGTTTGAGATAAAGATAGATTAATAACTGAAATAAGTAGGAAAAAAAATAATCAAGAGAGACAGAGACAATCATTCACCACCACAGGCAGACTGATACTGAGCCAGTATCTGAATAGTAACTACCTAACAATGGTGGTTACTAATTTGAGCCACAGATATAAAACACAGGACTTAAACAAGCTTGAGAGGTGGGTCTATGCAAACCTCATGGAGTTCAACAAGGTCAAGTGCAAGGTCCTGTATCTGGGCCAAGGCAATCCCAAGAACAAATACAGTCTGTGTGGAGAATGAATTGAAAGCAGCCCTGAGAAAAATGACCGGACGGTGTTGGCTGATGAGAAGCTCAACATGAGCCAGCAATTTGCGCCTGCAGCCCAGAAAGCCAACTGTATCCTAGGCTGAATCAAGAGAAGCATGTCCAGCAGGTTGAGGGAGGTGATTGTACCCCTCTACTCGCCCTTGTGAGACCCTATCTGGAGTTCAGCTCTGGGGACCCCATCACAAGAAGGACACGAAATATTAGAACAAGTCCGGAGGAGTGCCACAAAGACAATCAAAGAGGCTGGAGCACCTCTCCTACAAAGACAGGCTGGAAGAGTTGGGGTTCTTCAGTCTGGAGAAGAAGGCTCAGAGGGCCTACAGGAAAGCTAGGGACGGAGTCTTTGTCAGGGAGTGTAGTGATAGCACAAGGAGTAATGGACTTAAACTAAAAGAGGGTGGATTTAGATTTGATATTAGGAAGAATTCTTTACTTGGAGGATGGTGAGTAGTGACTCCCAGGAACAGGTTGCCCAGAGAATCTGTGGATGCCTCACCCCTGGAAGTGTTTAAGGCCAGGTTGGATGAGGCTTTGAGCAACCTGGTGTAGTGGAAGGTGTCCCTGCCCATGACAGGGGGGTTGGAACTAGATGATCATTAAGCAATCTTCCAACCCAAACCATTCTATGATTCTATATGGCCTGCTAATGAAGAAAGTTTTAACTCCATTCTACACAGAGTACATACGTTAAGTTTATATTATATTTTTTATCTAGAAAGGTTCGCCTGGAAAACAAAACAAAACAAAACAAATTATTGAGTGCATTTCTATATATATATGTAAATCTATGTGACAACTAGCTTTTGTGGTAAAGTATTGGCAAAGTATTTTTTTCACCACTCCCACTGAAATCAAGATTTTCCAAAAATTCACTAATGATCTATTCAAAGGAAAAACACTATTGTTTTGACTTACATTGCTCTGAAATGGGATGGTGGTTTTTTTATTATTATTATTTTAATGAAAACTTAGCCTGCAGTGAGGCTAAGCAGTGAGGCTGAAAAAAATGTCTGCTGGGAAACATAAGTTAAAAAGTTGTATTACGAAATACTCATGATATCTCAACTAAATATGCAGTTCTTCCCTATTAGTTTTGTTTGGAGAGAACCATAAATAAGGCAATATTTTTACTTCTCACTGCACCATGGAGTCCATGTTCCTGCAAAGTCCTGTATGTTAAGCATACTGTTAGACCTTGGATATCCTTTCAGCTCATATGTGCATGTGAACATATCTACCTGGTTACCCCACATTTAGGTGACATGTAGCAGCTGGTTTAAAGTGACAGTCAGGGGGACAAAAACATGCCCCAGCATGCTCCAGCAGATGCACAGTGGATTTTCTTACTTATTCTGTTTTCCTAAAAGAAAATAATAACAATAATAATAAAAATAGAATGCAAGCTATCCCATTATAGGTAAGCACAGGAAAAACTGAACCCATCATATATTCTCAGAAGACAAGAATAAAAGTTTATAATAAACCATTAGGACTTAAATATTTGCTGTTACTATTCACAGACATATTATGGAAAGTCAAACATCTCATACAAAAGTGACAAGGTATTCAACAAGGGCAGGGCAAAAACAAAGTTTGTGTAAGATAAAGCAGAGTAAGGATAGAAGAGAAAACTGCACGGAAGATGAAGGGGATAGTTACAAAAATGCCATCTGGCACTTTTTTAGCATAAGCACTTCAGAATGCTCACAGTTGAAACTCTTCTGGGCATATTCAAATTCCCTACAGTGGTGTGGACTTCATAGAGAAAACATATTTGGTGCATACATGGAACAAGTTTTGCGGTTTCATTAACTTCTAAAGGAGAAGTTTGCATGCACCAAATATTTCCAATGGCCAAACTAGGATATGGTAAACTGGAATGATTTGAGAGTCCACTCCAAGAGTGTTGTAACCTGCAAAATAAAAAGACAAATATAGATAAAATCATTGTTACCAAAATACTGCTTGTGATTTTTGAAATATCATTTGGTGGACAGTATTTAATTGTTGGACAGTATTTAATTGTTAAGCATAAAATTAAAAGGGGGGGGGGGGGGGGGGAGTCAAGACCACCAAAATACTCAGATTGGATATCAATAAACCATACACATGTACATCATTATTTTTATTTTTCATGACTTAGTAATCAGTTAATTAGATATGTTGATGAAAATTGTAGATTTTCCCCCACCATTCCACTGCTAAATCCTTCATAAAAATAGCTGAAAATAGATCATAGATGGATGGGCTCCTTTGAAAATCACCGCTGCATCACTATATTCTTGAAATGGTTTTCTGTTAACTTTTTAAATCAATCTGGATAAATATATTGATGCAATGCCCCAGAATTGCAATTATGTATTTAAGGCTTATTTTTGAGAAGTATAGGATTTCTTAATAGCTGTGTGTGTCCTGTTAACAAAATAATATAGACTGAAACAAGACCAGTAAATTCCTTTCAAATTTGTAACAGAAATATTAAAATTCATTTCAATTTAGTTTTATTTTTGTAATTGTGATATATTCCAGTTATTAAATGAAATATTAGTCTGGGTAGTTTACTGAAAACATTAAGAAAATAATGGCATGCAAAAAGTAATGAAGATAAAAGCTTTTTGATATTTGGACATATTTATGTAGGTGAATACAGAAGATTCTTTTGGTCATAGGCAAAATGTCTTACTTAAGTGTATATTAATACCCGTGTTTTGTATTAAAACTAGAGAGAGAAAAAAAAAATAGAGGAAAAAGGTTGAGAAAGTCTTCAGAAAAACTGAAGAGAAGAGGAAGGAAAAAAAATATATAAATGAAATGGTAGGAAGACTAAGACACAAAGAATAGCCCTGTTGAAGACCATGTGACTAACTGTACATTAAAGTGTTCCACAGCATGATCAAGAGGGAGTGATAAATTACACATAAAAGATGGCAATGAAAAATTTAGTGTATTTCAACGGTTAGCTTACAGCACTATTCTCTACAAAAGCCCTGCAAAATTATAGAAGCAACAACCCCAAGAAGGAATGCACACATTTTCTTTAAAATCTATTTGGCCACCATGGAATCTCTGCTAAACTTGTATCTACCATTTCTTGTAATATCTCAGATGCTTCGCAGTAATACAATACTGCTGATGAATCTCAAGACCTTATCCAAAGCATTTCACAAAAATCATAAACCTTTAAGCTTGATAGTCTTTTGAATCTTTGAACATATATTTAAAAAAAAAAAAAAAAAAAAAAAAAGTGCACTTGAAATTTTACCAGCCTTTTTTGCAAAGATATTAATTGAAATCATCTTGCACAAACTATGAATAAGAAAATAAGAGTTGCTCCAGTGATGAATTACAGCGGTCTTTCAATCACCTGGTGATCAAAACAATTCTGTTCTTTACAAATGAGCACCTGATTTAGAGCAGACATTTATATGATTATTTCTAAATGTAATATTTTATTCCTCATACTAACACAATTTTGTTATGCTTCTTCCCTATACAATATCCTTGCAGTCTTCTGTCTTGCTAAAATGACAGACATTTTCACATCATGAACAGATTTCATTATTACATTCCTACTTTTAAAACTAATGTGGCAATACTGGAAAGATTCACATTGATTTTAGCAAGTTTTGGCTCATTCTCCAAAGACACAAAAAGTATATGCCGAATGTGACACTATTTGTTTCTCATTACCACTGTTCAGTTGCCAGCCACTTTGGCTTTGCTTGCTCAGAGAAGACCTATATAATCTTCTGCAAAACACCATCATTCAGTAAAGTACATGCAATCATGCCCTTTTTATTTAAATGATGATTTGTTTACCTGTTAAAATGATTTAAAAATATATATATATTTTTGTTATATTGCTCTTTGGACCATCATGCAACACTTGCAAATTCATTCTGAAGGTTCAAGTAATATTTAAAATGAATAAGAATGATTAAATTCTTCATATTCATCTTTAAATATTCTAAAACATTCTTTTCTAATAAATTAATGTTAAAATATAAAATGAATAAAAAATATTCATGAATATAGCTATGCTTTCCTGGATTCTTAATACATTCAAAGGGAGTAAAGACATGCTTCTAATTATTATACAAACACTATTTAAGCAGAAACCTGAATTATGGTACAGCTAGGAGCTGTAGGAGCTCATACTATGTAGGAGCTAGGAGCTCATACTATTGCAACTCCTTCAGAAAACAAATGAGGTGGAGATGGCTTTTTTGATAATTTAGACAACTTCTTCCTCCAACCTATTTAAATATCAATAATGTGCACAAAGAGGAATAACTAAGATAAAACACCCTAAAATGATAACGATGACAACACCATCTGACTGTTTAAAACTTTGGATTACCTTTGAAACAAAGTGTAATTGATCTGATATTTTAGAACCTTTCTAATTAAAAGACTCTCAGCAAATATGTTGCATTTCCAACAAAATACTCATAATAGCAAAGGAAACAGATAGGTATGATGATTCATTAGATTGTTGTTTTTTTGTTGTTGTTGTTGCTGTTTTGTTTTGTTTTGTTTTGAACATCTTGTTATATTTTTAAACTCAATTAGAAACATGATCCAAAGAAATATGACAAAATTAAAGTATTGAATTTTTCATAACAACAGACATAATAAAAGTTCCAAATCAGCAATACACCAAATTGTTCAGAAGTCTAGCATTCAGTGATAGTGAAGTTGATAGTGTTTAGACTGACTGAAAGAAAGGAAGCTCAGATCTCAGGTAAGTTTCATATTCCAAACATCCCACGGTGAGCATCAGTCTGTTCTGTGTGAGCACTTTTTCCTTAGATGAGTTCAGTTCCTCTTGTTTATTCGCTGTTTCAGTTTATACCTGTTATTTCTCACACTTCCAGTACTGTAAACAGCTTTGCTCCGTCTTCTTGATAACCATGTCTGAGTGCTGGGCATCTGCTGTTAGGTTCCCATAAAGGCGTCTTTCCTCCAGGCTGAGCAAGCCCAAGCTCCCTCAGCTTCTCCTCAGAAGGAAAGTACTTCACACCCCATTAGCCTGGAGACCCTTCCCTGTACTTGCTGCAGTTTATCAGTCTCTTCTTCTATGGAGAGACCCAAAACTCTGCAGGACTCTAGATGGAGTCTCACAAGTGCTGAGGAAGGTGTGACAATCACTCTCTTGTACTTTCCAGTTGTACTCCTGTTAGTACAGACCAGGACACTCTTTGTCTTCCTTGCTTCCATGGCACAATGCTATGTTTGCCACCTACCAGTACACCCAGGTCCTTCTCAGCAGAGGCAGGTCCTTCCCTGCCAGGCAGGTCCCAATTTCTATCATTATTCCAGAGATGCTGCAGGGCTGTGACCACATGCAGAGCTCTAGTTCCTCCTTCTTGATTTCCAGGCAGCATGAATTTGAGCACATACAATTGAGGTGGGGGTCCTAATTTTATCATTCTTGACATCTTGATCCTATCATTGTGCATGTTTGGCTGTCTAGCCGAGCCTCGTGGTTTCTCAGTTACTGGTGGGTTGCAATGTCCCTTGCTGAATGTTACTGGTTTGGAGCTTTCTCAGCAGGTTGGCCACCAAGCTGGCAAACATGTTTTTGTCCCACTTTGTCAGTTGGATTTCATCATTCAGCAGGTCAACTGCATCTTGGTTTGCAGTGGCCAGCAGGTTGAGGGAGGTAATTGTTCCCCTCTACTTGGCCCTTGTGAGGTCCCACCTGGAGTACTGTGTCCATGGCTGGGGCCCCCAGCAGAAGAATGCGGACCAGTTAGATAGGATCCAGAGGAGGGCCACAAAGTTCATCAGAGGGATGGAACACCTCTCCTATGGAGAAAGGCTAAGAGAGCTGGGGATGTTCAGCATAAAGAAGAGAAGGCTCCCAGAAGACCTCATTGCAGCTTTTCAGTACTTAAAGGGATCTCATAAAAAAGATGGAGAGCAACTTTTTGCTCAGGCAGATAATGATAGGAAGAAGGGGAATGGTTTTAAACTGAAGGAGAGGAGATGTAGATTAGATGTTAGGAGGAAATTCTTCACTGAGAGGGTGGTGAGGCACTGGAACAGGTTGCCCAGAGAAGTTATGGATGCCCCATCTCTGGAGGTGTTCAAGACCAGGTTGGACAAACCTACAATCTTCTGCCAGGTCAGTGAACCTATTCTGCAGTGGTAGATCTGCAGATGGAGAAGGAACCTGCCTCACATTACATAAAGTCACAAGCCTACACCCTTTCCCAGCCTGGACTATCCATTTGCCGTTGAATTATGGATAGTCCGTGGTTGTTCCTCCATCTTCTGTATGGTTAGGTGGTTAGGAGGCTCTGGCTTTTGCTTCTGCAGAGTCTCTATGACTGTTAATCCTGTGAATGTCTTTTTTTTTTTTTTTTTTTTTTTTTTTTCCTTCCCAATGTTATGTAGTCTGCTGGTTTCCTCCCACACCTCCTTTACTTGGCAGTGCAAATCTGCCACATGTACATACCTCCTGCAACCAAGGATCCCATCTCTTCTGTCCCCAGGAAGGTTCATCTCTACAGTTTCTGATGTGGAGAGCTGCATCCTCTCTCCTCAGCTCTGTCTGAGAAAAGGACCCTGCTGCACCAACAATAGCTGCTCCAGTTCATGCAGGAAACATTGGTTGCTATGTCACCACTACAGCTGAACCTGTGCTCAAGGCCTACACTTCTATAACTTGTTCTCCACCACCGTCTGAATGGATTCTTGACACTCTCTTATCAGGATTCAGCTGAAGAGAAAAGGTCAAAGCACATTTTCTTCTGGAGTAGCTTAAAGAGGACATTCAAAACTTCTAGAATTTGTGAGGAGCACTGGTACCTCTGCTTCTGCAGCAGCATCAGACACCCACTCTGAGCTTCCTAGAAGACCAATTCCCTATTGATCTTGCCATTGTGCATGTAATCTTGCACTTTATTATTTTTTTTTCTGTGAAATTATTCTCTTACCTACGCTTTAGGGTCTAAACACAGATTCCATGGTCTTAGCTTTGCTATACTTGAAAAGGAAACCTACTGGTGACAAAAACATCCACTATAAAATTTAGAGTACAGGGCACTACCTAGACCTATTCTGGGTCTAGAAAATAAATATAAGCAAATTAAGTTAAAATTTTCTGCGATCTTGTCAAAACTAAATGAGATAAATAATAAGAATTAATGAGTGATTATTAGTGGGAATGATGCCTTAATGCTAGAACAGAGATTAAAAAAAAAAAACATTAATCAATGCAATTTCAGGTAAAAGTGACTGTAGATGAATTTAATGCAATATTAAGTAACCAAGTTAACTATCTGGAACACAATACACCTTCAGAGATACTCAAAGATACTATGATACAATCAACGCAGGTTCTTTCTAAGATTTGAGACTTTGGTCAGCTCACCATGTTATCTGCATGAGGTAAGTTTTGAATTCTGAAAAGTCCTACCCAGATCCTGAGAAAGCAAGTTGTTAAAGGAATATTTTATACAAGTTGGATAAATAAATAAAAACATAATCCACTTTAATGGTTTGCTTGAAAATTAGTCATTAAAGTAACAGTAAGCTCATCATAAATAAGACATATTAACAATAGTGTGTTCCATTGGGGTGAACTAGGTCCATTAGTAAGAAAACTGCAGTTTGGATGAGCATGTGATATGAAAACAGTAATAAAATCAGAGAAAATTAAGGAAGTCTAGTGTGTGATCACACAACTTTTCAGAAATGATATATAGAACTGATTCAAATAAATAAATAAATAAATGCTTGCAATATATCCTATATCTTAGGACAGCAATAAGCTCTGGATCCTAAAGAAGCTATAAGGATGAAAGTTCATTTAACTTCCTTCTTCAGAAAGGAAGATCATTTTCAATTACTGTGAGACCATGACCTAAAGTGCTTATCTAGGGATAAAAATATGTAAGGTTTCATTAAATAATCAAAAATTCATAGAATCAAATAACATTCAGAACTTTGTGACTACAACATCATAATATGGCATAATGGCCAATGATACATATTATGGCACAAAATAGGAACTTAAAAAGTAAAATAAGATGTTAGAGTAAGCTATTATCTTTCAACAGTATTCCTCTTGAAATAGTATGAGAGGTTCACGTTCCAGAAAGAGATGATAAAAAACTTTTCAAAATAAACATCTACTTAAAACACTGTGAAAGATGCCCTTCATATTCTACAGTGAGAAAGTTGCTTTGAAATTGTCGAACACATACTTGAAACATTTGGAAAATTGTAAGTCTTGACAAATACTTTTCCTTCAAAGCCTCATTTTCAATAGTTCAGTAGTAAATTTACTAAAATTGTCCTTTCTTTAAGTATTAAACCAAATACAATCAAATTCTGAAAAAACAAACAATTATTTTTAAACATTCTTTGCTATTTTAGTGACAAAATCAAAAGTGCTTAGTCACGAGTACCCATTACAATATTTATATATTATTCCCTTTTTATTTTATGTCATTTAATAATGAATTATGTAGAAAAGTACATGGTCCATATATTGTATGAAATGTTTTGTTGCAGAGGAAGAAGCAATTTCATAAAAACAAATTAACAGATGCAATAAAAGCAGCAAATCAGAGATATTGGAACAGCAGTTTTAATTTTCACTGTTCTCAGTACAAGTAAATGGATTTTCAAGGCAGTAGCTACATAATTTAAAATGGCTTTATTTTCCAATATCTTAAAGCAAGGTTTAATAAGAAATCAGGCTTTCTAAACAGCTGATAACATATATATTCAAGAAGGATATGAATTTACCAGTTACCTTTTAAGAAGATTTTCATTTAATTATCTGAATTCAAATCACTGTTAAGTAATAAATGCTTTTTTTTGTTTGTTTGTTTAAAAAAAAAACAAACACCTTTTTACTGAAAGGTGTTGCAACAGAGTTGAATTCAAAAAGGTTAACAGAGATTCACAGGGGGGAAAAAATGGCAATACTTGTTTCCTTTTAAATTTAGGCTCATCTTCATAGTGAGACTATATCAGAGATTTAATATGTTTATTTTAATGGCGTTTTATCTCACTATAGGAAAAATACTTTATTCAAAAGAAAATACCAGCAAACTTAATTCTTTTAACAACTCATTCCATTTTTGTTCAATATTCCTATGCTAATTAAAAAGTCATTAAAATGGTATTGTAAATGTAGAAATTAAGATCAGAATCTAGAAGAAATTTACCAAAAATAATTTTGGAAAATGACAGAGAGGAATAAGACAAGATAAACAAATTATTTGTTCATGTAACTGTGAACCTCGTTTTATCATTACTGCAGAATGGAGTACTACAGAAACAGCAAGTCAAACACAGGACAAAACAAATCAAAAAATAAACATGGGGCTTATATTATTGTTTCATAGTCACTAAAGAAATAAATTTTTTTGTAAACCTCCATGTTGGCAACAACTTGGAAATTGGATTATTGCATATATGAGTGTGTAGTATCTGGAATTACAATACTTCCAAGACACAGATGGTCCATGCTGGAATTTGGCTTCGGCATGATTTACCTCTCCATTAATATTTGTAGGTTAGTACACATAGAATGTACTGTGTTGCTACTCAGGTATTTCCATTATCTTATAGAAAGTGATGTATGGTCTTTCATCAACTGTGTGATTGACTCTAGAACATAAAGTAACATCATCTTCTGTGTGTTTTCTAAATAACAGCATGCATCAAGAGCCACTGCTGGATCAATTTCTAAAACATGGAGTACTGCAGTGACAGTAACCTTCTTAAAGCTGGGGCTTTTAGTCTGCTTAATGAGTTAATGAACAAAGGGAGATAAGGGTTCAGAAGGTAATCTCCATGGGCAACTGCAAAAACTACGTTATGTGTCACCCTCCTTCCTAGACACATTTTATCAACTGATGATGAGGTCAGATGGAGGAGATTCTTACCACAAAACTTTTTATGATTGGATAAGTGCCAAAGCACTGCTAGGTAGATAATATCTCCTGTCATATATTGAAAATTAACATGTTCAGTTACTGATACTTCTGTCACTTTCTCTCTTGCGTATCCTCATATGGTAGTTGCTGTCTAAGCAAACAGACTGTATATATTAGCTGCAGTGCATATTTCCTAATAACTACTAATAACAACAAAGAGGAAGAAATTATATCAATCATAGAATCATAGAATGATTTGATTTGGAAAGGACCTTTAATGGTCATCTAGTCCAAACTCTCTGTCATATGCAGGGACAACTTTTGCTAGGTCAGGTTGCTCAAAGCCTCATCCAACCTGACACCAAGTGTGTTGGAATATCCAATCTGTTCCAGTTCCTCACCACTCTCATTACAAAAAAAAAAAATCTTCCTTATATCCAATCTAAATCTATCCTCTTTCAGTTTAAAACCATTATACTTGTCATGTCAATACAGGCCCTAATAAAATGCCCTTTTCCATCTTTCATATAAGCCTCCTTTATGTACTGAAAGGCCACAGTGAGATCATAGAATCATAGAATGGCTTGGGTTGGAAGGAACCTTAAAGGTCATCTAGTTCCAGAGCTGAACTCAGTCCTCCAATTGGGGTCTCACAAAGGCCAAGTAGAGGGAGAAAATCACCTCCCATGATCTGCTGGCCACTCCTCTTTAGATGCAACTCAGGATGCACTTGGCCTTCTGGGCTGCAGGCACACACTGCTGGCTCATGTCAAGCTATTTATCCACTAGAACTCACTCTCAAGTCTTTCTCTGCAGGGCTGCTCTCAATGAGTTCTCTCAGTCTGTACTCAAGTCTGGGATTGCCCTGGCCCAGGTGCAACACCTTGCACTTAGAATTATTCAACCTCATTAGCTTCACATGGCCCACTTCTCAAGCTTTTCCAGGTCCCTTTGAATGGCTTCCCTTACTTCTGTTGTACCAACTGTACCACACAGTTTAGTGACATCTACAAACTTGCTGAGGGTGCACTCAATCCCACTGTTTGTTGTTGATAAAAATATTAAACAGTACTGGTCCCAGGACAGACCCCTAAGGGACACCACTCACCACTCATCCACCTGGATATAGAGCCATTGACCAGCACTCTCTGGGTGCAGACTTCAAGCCAATTCTTTATCCACTGAATGGTCCACCCATCAAATTCATATCTCTCCATTTTGGAGATCAGGATGTCATGTGGGACCATGTTAAAGGCCTTACAGAAGTCCATGTAGTCCATGTAGTCCATTGCTCAGTCTTTGAATAAGGTTACCCAAGCAGCTCAATGTTAATTCTTGTGAATATTATGGCTTCTAGAAGCTGACCTGTTCTTAAATATATGAGATGTATAAATACAGAAATTATATTATAAAATACATAATATAAAGCTTTATATATTTATATTTATATTTCTAATAACCTTCAAGAATTTAGTTTTATGTGAAATCATCTTCGTCCCCATTACTAATTTTGGCACATAATGCCTTTGCTCTGCATATTTGGCAGGTACTCCAAGCATCTTTGTGCTGAAAAGCTGTTTGATAACTGGCAGTACAAAATGCGTAGATACCAATTCCTTGTCTGGCATGTGAACAGCAAAAGTTTCTGACTTGGTTAGGTTCCCCTAGTGCAGTACTAACTTAATTAATGTACACAGACAGCTGGATACACCCACATTTAAACAAGGAAATGAGTCAACCCATTAGACATATCAAAGACATGATGCTTTTCTATTTATTTGAAACACAAAAGTGGAAAGATATAAAAAGAAAAATAATTCATACAATGAAATGCTTTCATACAAAGCAATGATTTCATACAATTTGTGGGACTACATATAATATTTTTAGTTGCAGTAGATAATATAGTTATGGTCTGAGTACATATTAATAATCAGAAAAATATTTCAAATAATTGTAGTGTAGGCATTATGTCTGCATCATAACTATCTAAAGACATCTTTTTCAAAAATCTGTTGTTTATCTTTAGATACATATATTTAGATATTTAAAATGCCTATAAAGAAATAATTTTATCTACTTGCACACAATTCAAAGTAAGTTTTTTCCTGCTAATTCCACCCTAAAAGTTATACCTTCCAGTTGAGTTCAAATCTATCATTCACAAAAACATCAAAAGGATCTTTCTGTATTCTCACTACCCAAACTTAACAGAAGCTTTGGAAGCTGTGTCCCTAAGAACCAAATATATATATATGTATTCTTTTTTCCCATTGGTGTTTAACCCTGTTAGATAAATATTCCAATGTTGGTTTACAATTATTCATTCCTGCTAGAATAAATGTAGTGTCACTCCAATTAAAATGAACTAAATTTCACTAAATTTGCAAAGGCATGAATAATAGTGCCTCTTACTTTTAACTTATTTAAAATAACAGTAGAAGGTCTTAGTCTCCTGTGTATTGAAGGTTTTCACTGAAATTGTGTTTAAAACAGGTCTATCTTCATCAACTTCAGTGCCAGTGCAATTGTCTGGAGATAAATTAACCTAACAGAATTCAGTGTGGGATTATACATTGAGTGAACATTAAGGATATGAATGCATGCTTTATAGGATGAAAATCAAATGGGTTAAAATTAAGGCCCCACATGATTGAACATTTATGTATTATAAATGACTAGAAAGATGAAGTGCCAGTAGCCCTATTAATGCAGAATTATCTAACCAAAAGCGAGCTTTCAGTTCCAACATTACAAGGTTACTTTTCCTTGACAATGAAGTAGGACCAAAGACATTTTTTCCTGTTTATACTTTAAGACACAAGACTGTACAAAAGCATCAATATAATCCCAAAGATGAATTTACCCAACAGTTTTTTATGGTTCCTCAGGGTACAAGGGTGACTGCTAAAAATATATATTTAACCCCCCTAATCATTAAAAAACAAATTTATTGTTGTGGAAGAAATAGATTAGATGAGTAACATCATCATTTTTCATATAGGAGATAAGTAGGCAAGAATTTTCAACATTTGACTGCAGATATATTGTACATTGCTCTTTCTCTGTGATAAGAGACAGAGAAGTCTCAGAAATAAAATTTCTGAAATATACCATAAAGCTATGCCATTTTATCCATCACAAGAGAATCAGTTACCCAGCTATGTTTGTCAAGCTTCTTACCAAGTATATCCGTACAATTTGTGCTTCAATCGTGATTCAAGATTCATGATTCAGATTCTTTCAATCACATAAGGACTACCGAAACTTCAGCAGCCTCTCCAGTGGACTATTGCAATGTTATCCTTTTTATGCCAGTAGAAACCAGATTGCTGTTGAAATTGATCTCTTTATATGATATAATGTATAGTTCAAATTGCCATGTAAATTTAGATTTGCTTCTTTTCTCAAAGGTTTTAAGAAAGTTTAATAAAATCAACAATAAAGCCTTGGGTTAGAGCAGTATTACTTAAAAACATAGCTTTCACTAAATTTGGCTTGGGTCTTGTATTAACAATTAGCAAGGCCAGATTCTGTCAGCCTTTCTATACTTATTTTCATACATGGGCAGTGATTCCAATGGCTTTTTAGAAACTTCTCAAGAAACAAGATGCTATTCACTCTAAATAAGCCTGGCAGAACCTGACCACCAGAACTCTGAACAATCACATTTCTAAATGATCGGAACCTCTGATTTCATGTAGACAAGCCAGATAAGTGGGCACATGTGAACCTGATAAAGTTGAACAAGTCTAAGTGCAAGGTGCTGCACCTGGGTTGGGGCAATCCCATGATGTCTATACTTGTGTACTGGGAGAAGAACTCACTGAGAACAGCCCTGCAGAGAAAGACATGGTGGTTCTGGTGGACAAAAAGTTTGACATGAGCCAGCAGTGGGTAATTTATGATCAGAGGGCTGGAACACCTCTCCTATGAAGAAAGGCTGAGAGAGCTGGGGCTGTTCAACATAAAGAAAAGGTTCTGGGGTGACCTTATTGCAGCCCTTCAGTACTTAAAGAGGGCTTATAAGAAATATGGAGAGCAACTTTTTTCTTTGGCAGATAATGATAGAAGGGGGAATAGTTTTAAACTAAAAGAGAGGAGATTTAGATTAGATGCTAGGAGGAAATTCTTCACTGAGAGGGTGGTGAAGCACTGGAGCAGGTTGTTCCATCCCTGTACATGTTCAAGACCAGGTTGGATGAGGCCCTGGGCAACCTGATTTGGTTGGTGGCATCCCTGCCCATGGCAGTGGGGTTGGAACTAGATGATCTTTACAGTAACTTCCACTCAAGCCATTTTGTGAAGTGTATTTTATTATGCTTTCCCCCTAGGCTACACTTTCATTCAATTAGTCAATGTGAATAATAACTTTGCACTAGTGTCATTATAGAATTCTCTAGTGCTCATCAATAGCAAATTTATTCCAGTTAACTCATGCTGTCACTTGGACTGCTGCTGGTGCTTCAGATGAAATACTTTAAATCTAGTTAGGATATTTGTACTCTATAGCTCCAGTCACCACAGATGTACTTCACATGCTGTAAAATTATCATAAAACAAATAGATACATATGTACACTCACACTTCCAATAAACCCTATTGGTTTAGAAAACCTTGTTAGTACCTTCACAGAAAGAATGAAAACAATTTTTTGTCTGCAATAAACCTAATCAAAAGATATCATCAATACTAATTGGAAGAAAGCTAAAGTTCAAAACTTCTTGAACTTTCTCTTAAGCTGCTTCAAACACTGCCGACCTTTAACACTTGCATTAGATTTTTCTCATGACTAGTGTTGGCCTATGGTTTGTGTTTTCAGAAAGCTTCAGTGAACATTCTTCAGGTATCTTTAAGATGTGAATCAAAGAAAAATACATTATTTGAACAATTTGATAAAGTTGGCAATTTTTTTTTTGTATAACTGCAATGCCCACAAGCTTTGGAGCAGAATATTGACATTTGGAATTGTGGCTTTTGTATTTGTATCGTGTATCTTCACGAATATGTCAAAAATTCAGTCAAATTGTAAGATCTTGAAATATTGTAGACTGCACATAGTCATGAGTTATTTAATTGATTTTATCAACTGATATACATACAAAATCATTTAACACGTCCAAGCTTCTCATGAATCATAAGATTTACTAAAATGCACCTCCAATTTCTTCAAAATTGAGTATATCCTAGCCTTAAGCTGAAAGTGCTAACTTTCTAATTTATGTTTAAGAGCTATCCAACCCTAAGTGCGCTGCATTGGAACTGAATGCTTGACACCTAACTAACCTTGCTTCTTAATGATACAGAAGAAAAATCATACTGATACAGAGAAGACAGACAGACAACAGACAACAGGACCTGGCACAGCCATGTTGAACCTCATCCCATTGGCCTCTGCCCATCAACCCTCCAGGTCCCTCTGCAGGGCCTTCCTACCCTCTGTGTCATAGACACAGTCTACCTAAGTCTAGGTAGACTACATCAACAGGATTTCCTTCATCCACCAGGCAGGTTAGCCAGTCATAGAAGGAGATGAGGTTGGTCAGACAGGAATTGCCTCTCATGAACCCATGCTGACTGGGCCTGATCCCCGATTCCCTGGTGGTCCCGCACACATTGCGTATTTCTATTCCCTCTTTAATGATTTTTTTTTTCCCATTCTTTGAGACGTAGAAGTGGCTCTTTACCATCAGGTTATCAAATAAATTCATGGTTTCAAATCATACCAGCTGGGAAGAAGTTCAGATAGAATGGCTTCTCTCATGGTTGGATCTTCTGTTTCCCAGATCATTAAAATAACCTTTAGCTAATTACAGAATTTATTTGATAATTTCCTGTATTTTTTACCTACCTGAGAGATGCCCAACTCATTGCAGTCTCCCTTAAGCAAATTATTTTATGGTCCTGAGATCTTTAATACTTGATCCATTTTTTTGTTCTTTTTTTTTCCTTTTGCTCTCTTCAAAGCAAAAAATATGCAAAAATTTCCTGTGCCCAGTCCATCAATGTAGATGCATTGTATAAAATGGTTAAAATTCAAACTATGATCCTCATTTCAGAATATTACATGTAGATTCAGAATGACTTAGACATTTCATAATAAGAAAAACAAAAAACAAAAAAGTGCAATATATTCTTTACATATCCAGGTAGCTATGCTATGCTGGTCAGAAGACTTGAGGCCGGGTTAATCTCAATTTTTGGTTGAGATTATATTGGTTAATCTAAATTTTTTTCTCAACCTTTCAGAATCTTTCAAAGGAGAAAGAGAAGCAGTCCTGCTAAATCATTGTTTATCATTCTGTTTTATTTTTAGAGGGAATACAGGTAAAAGAACTAAAATATATTTTTTAGTATATCATACCGAGGTACCTTTAACTGACAGACTATTTAGACCATGGTTCTTCAGTATCTGTGTCTGTATTTGTGTGATTTTTTTTTTTAAGAATGAATCCTAAATAGTACCTTCAAGAAAGAAGTAAGTATTTAGGCCATACCTCCCCAGTGCAACAGAGCAAGATCCAAAGGTTCCCCCCAAAATTATATATATGAATTGACAAAATGACCAGTGGTGTAAGGCCGTGTTACCTTGGTAGTATAACCAAGTTTAGGCAACTTTCTCTGTGTGTTATTAAACCTTGCTAGTTCATATGGAAAAATAACAGTTGTTGCTGCACCCACTGTTCATATATGCTTTTAAAAAATACATCACATTCAATGATATGCAGGCTTTTTACTATAGAGAACAGCTTCAAGAACATGGTTTTGGTTTCTGAATCACTAATAGATGATTTATCTTGTGTAACTACTTATTTAGAAGTTACATCTTTCACTTAAAAATACTCAAAATCAGTTGAAGAAGGGATATAGGTTCCTCACAAGGGAAATTAATCCTATTAATCAGTCTTTTTCAGGATGGGTGAATATGTAGCTATTTATTTATAGAATAAATAAACTTATAGAATAAATAAACTTACAATAAATAAACAAACTGTGCATTTATACTTTTATATTTTTATCTATTTTTAAAAAAACAGTCCTTTAAAATTGTATCTTTTTTTATTCTCCTTGGAAAAGCTATGCAAAGAAACTACAATAAATACTGATTTTGATGAACAAGCTTTTCCACCACAAAGACAAAAAAAAAGTCTGAGCATATTTCATTCCTTGAAAAGGTTAGCAAGCTATTTTGTAAAGTGGTTTCCTTGGGGCTCTCCAAAACAACTGGACCAGTTCTATGCAGAAACAATGCACAGAAGATATAAGGGGACCAGAGTCTTTTGAACCAGCATCTGTGCTACCTGCGGCTCTCCATAACAAGCAGACCAATTCCATGTGGAAATGGAATGAGCACAAGATATAAAAAGATCAAAATTGTTTGAACCAGCAGCTGTGCTACCTGCAGCAGTTAATCTTTCCTGGCAATCTGTTAGAGACACACATTCCTCAGGCTAAGAGGACTAAGAGGCTTTTGCTGACTGCTGTTCCTCTGAGAGAAGCCAAGTCCAATTCTCCCTTCATATTACTGGAACAGTTGCAATGTGGACTCATATATATTGGGGAAAAAAATGAACTTTTATTTGGCTTGTTGGAAAAGACATTTCTGATCAGTTGCTTTGAATAAGAGTATGTTGGTAACTCATTTCTTAACCAGATAATAGTTTAACTAAAAGCCAAAATCTTTTACAGTGAAGAAGCTGACATCACATAAGTAATTATTTAATAGTAGTATATAAGAATAACAATACTTATGCTGGGGAAGAACAAAAACAAAACAAAACAAAAAAAGCAAAACACTCAGACCCAACGTCTTCAAAGAAATCAAATAGAATTTTATACTCCTATCATTTGAAACTGAATCTTATTTTCCCTTAAAAATATCAGTATTATTTAATGAACCATTTCTTTGTTACTCTTATTGGACAAGAAATTTTAATAATACAGCATTTGCTCTCTCCTCTGCCCTTTCCCCTTCTAAGAAATGTATTTCTAAGTATGTGCCTTCTCACATTATAAGTGTCATCTTTTACACTATGGACAATGATATAATACCCCAGAATAGTGTTTTGTTTGTTTGTTTGTTTTGTTTTAGTTTTTTTTTTTTTTTCCTAAGTTGCACTGTTTTATCAAATATTTTGTTAGGAAAGATACTAGAAGTTATTTTTCAGTAGAAATGTTTGGCCATATTTCTTTGAAAAACTTTTGAGAAAAGGAATAGAGAAAAAGAGATTATTTTCATCAGTGTTAAAAATAAAATAAAATAAAATAAAATAAAATAAAATAAAATAA